>NC_081409.1:77219538-77552871 GCF_030272615.1 Cryptomeria japonica
CCATAAATGTGTAAGCTCAAAAAGGGGATGGACCTATATATAAAACAATAATTTATTTATTTACCATAGATCTTGAATGGTACAATAAAACTTGAAATTGTATTTAATATATATACATCATGTACATACATACATATACATACATCTTTAATTACTTATTCCATTGTACCATCTACATCCTCTCTTTTTTTCAAAGCATCTATAATTGTCTCGTGACCTTCCATAGAAATTGTCCACAAGGTTTTGTTACTAGGTCTCCCATGATATCTCACTAGTTGTATATTTGTTGCAACAATCAAATGTGAGTAGTGTATTATCTTATGTGTTTCATAATCTTCAAAAGAAGGCAAACCATTCTTCCTTGTCAAACATTTCTTTATCCAAGTTCCAATAACTACCACTGAACCAGTCGGATAATGAAAACCATCATCATCTTCTCGAGGATTAACTAATTTTTGTTTAGTCTCAACACATCGAGCCAACCAATATTTTGTTTCCTCTTCATTGTCCTCAGGTGCAACAACATACACATGTCCTACAAACAAAAAATTAATAAATTATCAAAATTTAGAATAAAAATTCACCATTTAATTTACATTAAATATAAAAAAGTTTGAAACTAATTAAAATTAAATTCTACAAAATAATTAAAGGATTACCTTTTTGTACAAGGTCTGAAACACGGTCATAATCATCTGATGCAAACAGTTGATCATTATCTTCAATTGTGTCAATCTGATCTTGTGCTTGAGTAGGAGTCAATGATCTTTGATTCTAATCTTCAACCCATTCAGTATTCTCACATACATCAGAATCACTTGAAATACAAAACTGACAAAAACATGCAAGTTCCCTTATCCATATAGTCCATGTTCTTGCATTTGAACTCTTAAATGAATGTCATTTTGTCAATCTGCTAATTGTCTCACAAGCAAGTCTGGGCACAATGTTCTCCTCTTCAAATAACCAAAAGAATTTATTGAATCGTAGAGTTCACACCTAATCCAGTAGATAACATTGTATTGCACCAATCTACAATTGCACGTGCATCTTTAAATTTTACATTATCTTCAAATTTTAATTTCTCTCTAGCAAGAATTCTTTTAACACATGCACCAGCTCCATCATGTTCTCCTTTACCATGTCCAGCTTCAAAAGTTCTCCATATATATTGGATATTGAATTCCTTGTGAGCCCTGCTTAACCAATAAAACATTCGAGCATTCTTGAACTGTATTGTACAATTATCTAACCATATAAGATGTTATGTCATCTAGATTCCTCTTTCTCTTAGATTTTTGTAAAATATGTTGAAACAATATTGAACAAACTCTGACGAGTTCATTCGGTTATCACTCACATATAAATGATACTCCCTTAAGATTTTTCTATCATCCTCTGTGCTATCATCTGCATATCTATAAACAATATGAACAAAAATAGCAACTTGAGTGGAATTGTAATACTGAGATTGAATTTCCTCTTGTGGCTTAAGAGTATAGTTTTCTGCAAAGTCCACCACTGATAGTATACTTCCAACTGGAAATGTATTTCTACATGTGCGAAATTGAGCATCAAGCCATCTGGCATGTTGAGAGTGTGTCACATATTTTGGTACGATCTTACTTTTAAATTATGACATGAATGCATGTACACTAACCTTCTCTGTGATTAAATCGACACGCTTTCCTATTTTCTCATCCTTTAAGGGATACTCAACATTATTAAATCTTCTAACATCCACTAGTTGTTGTCCAAAATCAATTTCACTACTCTCATGCATACATTCAACTAGTGATGAAAAATTGCCATAACTAGAACATTGTCTAGAGACACATGAACGTAAACAAAATAATTACCCATCAGTTCTTTCAAAAAATAAACTTGCTACTAATTCCTTGATTGATTCAGGTGGCATATCAATATCACATTCCTAGATAAGCATGTTACTATGCAAAACACAACGTATGTATCGAAAAAGATCATAATAGTAACGAAATTGCACATCAGTTTTACAACAAGAGGTTCTTTGCTTATTAATTTTCACATACCAGGGCTTGCATTTTTCAATTGATCTTTGAATTCTAGTAATATTTCCAATTAACAAAACTTCATCTAAAAAATTTCTATAAAATTCAGTTTGAGTTGTGTCTAATAGGTGTTTTGGATGAGGGTCACAAATTTTTGACCCCACTCTCAACTTTAGAACATCTCTAGCATTAGATGATACCCTTGTATTATCATGCCAAAACTTTTCAAACAAATATTTCACTTCAATATTCAATTTCATATCTAACCTTCAGAGTCTACCACTAAAACTCCAACTTTGTTGATTGGATCATTTTCGATACTTTCTCTTCTTTTAGCTACTCTAACCAATGTTTTAGGATCCATCTTTAAAATTCCACTAATGTTGTTTACCATCCTTTTATTCAAGGTTGCTTTATTCACTATGGCAATTGTTTTAGCTCGTCCTGCCACATTCTTATCTTTAGATTGACTCATTGTACCAATAGATTCAATGGCACTTGCAACAATAGACATAGCATGCTTAACTGATTCATCTTTTTTTGATGGTTTCACAAAGATGCCTATTTTTTTCATCACTTTTCTCATTTTCCACATTCTCATCAATTGCATCATAAGTTGACATTGAATTGCAAGTTTTTTTCGATAAAAAAATTCTTTGTATATTCTATTGGCATATGTTCTTATCTGTCTCCAAGAAATCTTGCCAGGAAAATTATCCAAAACATTTTTTTCAATTTTTATAAAAAAGTTTCCCTGCTCTTCAACAATAGAAGGATTTTCATTTTCACCATGTTCAAAAGGATTTTCACTTTCAATATTCAAAGGAATTTCATCTTTACCAACATGAGGCTTTTCATTTTCAATATCTCTAATTTGCTTCAATTTAGACTCATGGGTAATTCTTGTTAGAGTATTCGAGTATTTACTTGATTAATTAAACAATATTTGTTTAATTATTTAAGTTCCCTTTATCTCTTTTGCACTTAAGCTAACTTTAGGTGCATAATAATTATTTCTTTTATTAATTATTATGTGCAAACCTAGGTTTTCCCTTTTAGGGTTTCTTGACCTTTTAAAGATTGAGTTCTTTCTTTTCATTGTATGAATTAGAAGGATTATTATTGACAATACATTTTTGGAGATTATTGAGCTCTCATCTTTTGGAGCATATTTTTCCTATGTTTTTGTTCCTTTTGTGATTTGCTTCCTTGCTTCTCCTTGTAACAGGTTTTTCAGCTTGCAAAGATCATTTGGGCTCTTGTGGTGTTGTATTTTCTCAACTCCAACATGGTATCAGAGCTTCAAATCTGCAGCTATCTATTCTTGTTTTGAGAATTTTTGCATTGGAAGCAGATCTGGGGTTTTAGAAAAAAAAAATTATGCATCTAAGGATAGGCCTTTTTCTGAGCACTTTGGGCCTAAACAGACCTCACCATCGTGCTCAGAAGGCCCAAAAACCCCTATGGTCATATAAAATTTGACCTATTTTGGTTCCTGAGCCTCGGGGAGTATTTTTTCTCTAGATCTAGGCCATACGACCCTAGCACGCAGCTCGAGAAAAAAAATTCAAAAAAAATAATTTTTTTGCCTTTTTACAGCATGCAAGCTGAAATTTGATTTTTTGTAAAAAAAGTTGAAAAAAAAAAAATCAAAAAGTGTTTGCGGGTTCCCACAGTACGTAGGGTACCGTGTGGCCCCTGCAGGTGTCAGTACGGGAGCCCTGACGCTACCCCTGCCTCGAGCCCTGTGTTGCCATCCTTTGGCCCACTGTCGGCATCGACCCCTCATCGGTTTTGGCCCCCGCTATCGGCTTCCCCCTTTTGGCCCGCTCCGGCCTCCCGTCAGTCTTTATGCGGCCCCCGCCGCTGGCTTCTCCCTTCCGGCCCGCTCTGATCTCCCGCCGGTCTCCATGCGGCCCCCACCGCTAGCTGGTCCCTGTTGGCCTAGCTAGTGCCTCCGCAGGCCCTCACCGGCAGCTTCGCTTCCCGCCACTGGAACTCCCGCCACCCGGCCCTGCCCGCTCCGCTCCACCTGACCACCTTGGCCGCCGCTGGTCTACCCGCCTGTCGGAAACCTTCTGGCTACCGGGAACCCACCGCCCAGCCATCAAAGCTCTGCCCGACTACCGGCTTGCCACCACCCAACTATCGGGGAACCACCTGTCCGCCACCGGAGCGCCACTCCCTGGCCACCTCCACTCAAATAGCCACCAGACTATCTTTTTTGCCTCTTTTAGGGGGGGTTTAGTTTTTTTGTTATATCTTGGGCATACGGAGTCATTTTTTCGAAAATGAATAGGTGTCAGAAAGCTGGTTCCGAGCCGGACCTCATGGTGTTGGTAATTTTTTCCAATTTTTATGTTTGATTTTGTTTATTTCCAGTCAAAGTGAGGTCTCTTTTTTGCACTCCAGGAGTCGTAGAATGAGCATCCAAACTCCATTTTTTGAAAACTTTATATTTTTGGAAAGCGTGTGTTGTGTAATTTCCAGCCATATGAGTTTTATTTCTAGATTCTTCTCCATACATAGTTTATTCATTTTTTTGCTTTTCAGCACTCTGGTGGATATCTTGGTTGTTTTAGGTCCTGGGATCTCTTCTCTGGATACGATGTCTCTATTTTGGTTCTCGTTTCTATTTCTAGTCTTGTTATCATTGTAGCATTGTATATTCAAATGAACTAAGATAAAGTGCCATCATGCATTGTTTACTTGGGATCATGCACAACTTGTGCCTTGTTGTACATGCACTACTTATAAAGTGCCATGAGGGGGTTGATGTTTGCCTATTGTTTGTCATCTTCTTTTGTCCAGTGAGTGTTCCTTCCATGACATTCACCTCATGATGTGTGTCAAGTGAGTGTTCCTTCCATGACACCATGTACTTTTATAAGTACCTTTGATGTTCCTGGTTCTTCGTCATGCAATTCTTCTTGGCTGTTCTTTTCAGTGTTCCTGTCCCTTTCCCTCTTCAGCATTATGGGGAGGTTTGTCCAGTTGGTTCTAATGCTTCCATGGTTCGATTGATCAGCTCTTCAATTTTTGGTTTCTCATGCCATTTGTATCTTCGATTCCAGTTGTTTGCCTTGTTTTCCTTCTGATTCAAGTAGTGTCATTTGATGACACTCATGCAGATTATAGTCTTCTCTACCTGGTCATGTTCTATTTCAGTGGAGGTTCTTCAGCTCAGCAATTATTCTTCTATAGAGTTTGCAGGTTCTTCATGCTTCAATGGTGTTCTTTTCCATCTCTTTTTGGAGTAGAGTTTTGTTCCCACGTGGTTTTCTCTATTTCTCCAGTTCATAGAGATTTCATTGTATTTGGGTACCTGATCAGGCCTTGTTTCTGGGACCCATCTTTCATGATTTGAGTAGCTATTCTAGGTTTTAGCTTCTCCCTCAGTCTAGCTTATTATGAATACTAAGAGGGGGTGGGTGAATTAGTATGCCAAAAATCTTTGCACTAAAACACTTACACAGTCTAAAGATAAATTGGTAAAGCAGTCTAACAGTCAAACCGGTTACCACATATGCAAACCAAAATGCAAATAAAGCATTCACCCACAAAAGCAATACAACCATAACAAAAGATATTTGACGTGGAAACCCAACTGGGAAAAACCTCGGTGAGATGGAACTCACAAGTCACTATTTGTAGAATAGAAACCAGACCGATTAAGGTCTTACAATGTTCTTCACCAGAACAAATCCTGTTAGGAATCTTAATCTATGTTAGGAGATAAGTCCGATTAAAGACTACCTTGTTAGAGGATTTTAGATTCACATGTGTGAACCACCTTGTTAGAGGATTTTACAAAGGCTTTGAGGCCTACCCGGTTAAGGGCTACAGACTTGTCAAAGATGTGAGTAATCAACAAGTGTTTGATCTATCTAATAGCACAAACTGCTTGGTTAGATCCAGTATTGCTCACAGCTAATGCATTCCAGCATTACTTCAATCTCCTATATCTCTCTCTCAGTTACAACTCGATCTTCTCAGATAAGATCGCTCTCAACTTCCACCTTAAACCCTAGCTCAACATTAACCCTTTTCGCAACTTCTTCAACAACTTAAAAACCCTAGACATGATGTCCTTTTAAAGGAATCTGATTTCATGTTGGTCCAATAGGATTACATTACAATTTCCTAGGTTCAATGAATCTAGACATACTCAGTAACATGACACAAGAATCATCGTCGATGTGTCGACGCCATCAAACAATCAGTGGATTGGTAACTCATCACAAAATATCGGTTGGTAACTCATCACAGAGTATTACCGGTTCATACAAAATACCGATTGCCGGTTTGACAAAAATGAAGACTGGTAAGAATGTGTTGTGCCACTTTGCTTCCTCATACCGCTTGTGATTTGCAAACCGCTTGGGGTCGACATGCTGCTTCAGACCGGTAAACACATTCTGCAAAATCACCACTAGTCTAGAGACTAGTATACAACATACGGGTTGGAACAAAATACCGGTTGAGCATAAGCTCATACATATAAAGGGGATCTCAATACAAGTGTGTGTCCATCAATGACAATCATAGCATAAACCACAAAAATGCCAACAATCTCCCCCTTTGGCATTGATGGCAACACTTAGGAAATTAAATTTTGACATCTAAGTGTTTTACAATAGAAAAACTTGCCATTAACAAAATTGCTCCCCCTAAGCATATACACTATCCCTTAATCAACAGAGTGTATAGCAATTTTGCATTTAGAGCATAATCATCAGAGCATATAGCATATATCACATCATATATCAAAATTCCAAAACAGATACTTCTCCCTCTAATACACTTCTGCCCTGATATATCAAAATTTCAAAATTTAAAACAAAATTTAAAACCATATACTTCTCCCCCTTTGCCAACAATGACAAAGTACCGCTGAAAAACCTGTTTCCATATATATATAAAAGAGTTTATGACAATAATGAATAATACTTGTCAAAAACTGCTTTATAGTCCTGCAAAAATTGTTTCATGGAAAGAGACCAAGACTCAAGTAGGGAGGTCGCCACTTCCTTCTCTGTCTGCATTTGTGATACATTTTCCTCCATGGCATCTATTGTGCTCAGTTCTTGTGTGACTGTCAGGGCATCCAGGTTCAGATAGCATTTCTGGAGAATTTGCAGTCGTGGAAGTAATACTAGTTGAAGCTCCTGCAAATCCCTAGACCTTTTGCTGATCTCTTGCTCTATCTTGGCTGACTGGATCTGGAACCGGTGAATGGTTTGCCCATATGTTGCAAAGGAGTCGTAAGGAGTCTTGAATGTGCTCAAGTAGGACTATAAGTCTGTTTGAAGTTGTTGCTTCTTGGCTAGCACATCATCATAGAACAGATGAGGTTGACAGATTTTGCTGAGTAGCAAGTTTCCCTCATCCAAGGCACTCCTTATGTCCTTTTGATCCTTTAGCAGTTCAGTCCTAAGCTCATTTAATTTCTTCAAGAGAGCAACATTAAGAGCCTTTTGGTTCTCTTTCTTTACATTGGCCTCTACTGCTTCTTCTAGACTTTGCACCTGATCATCCACTATAGTACACAGAAGTTTAAGTTGTGCTAGTGATGAATCAGTGTCAGGAAGATTAGTACCGGGGATTAAACCGGTAAGAGTGTCTACAGCTGCCTGAATGATGTCTTGTTCCTTTTTCCTGTGAATGATCTCAAGGCGCTCTTGAGCAACCTTGATGCTATGCATAAGCTCTAACTCACTTGCAGATTGGAGATCGATAGGACTAGAGAGATCAACCGGTGAGGGTTGACTTTCGGTTGCCTTCGGAGTCTCCACCTGAGAGCTTTTTGCCGCTTCTCGTTCATTGGCTTCTTCAGCTTTCTTCTTTTCCACTTCTCTTCTCTTCTCTTCTTCCTTGTCTTCCTCTGCCTTTTTCTTGTCCTCTGCTCTCCTCTTCTACTCTTCCTTTTCTTCTTCTTCCCTCTTCTTCTTCTCTTCCTCTTCCTTTTTCTTCTTTTCTTCCTCTTCCTTCTTTTTCTTCTCTTCTTCTTTCTTCTTCTTTTCTTCCTCTTCCTTCTTCCTCATTTCTTCTTTTTCCTTCTTCTTCTTTTCTTCCTTGTCCTCTTCTTCTTTCTTCTTCGTTTCTTCTTCTTGCTTCTTCTTCTCTTCATCTTTTCTTTTCTCCTCTTCCTCTTCCTTTTTCTTCTTCTCTTTCTCTTCTTTTGCCACTTGCTGTGTGTCCACAACTTGTTCACCACCTTGATCGGCCTGTTGCCCCTATTCAGTTCCCTTAGAAGGTATGTCCTGAGTGACATCTTCTATATCCAGGGCATCGACATCTATGGTCTCGATTGGTTCCTCCACCAGGTTGCCTTCCTTATCAAAAACCTCATCCGGTTTGGAAATAACATGTTCCTTTTCTGCTTGGAGGTTGGCCATTTGAGCTTTGTGAAACCTGATAGCATGGGCCATGTGTTGATGTGTATCCTTTTCTACATCATCAAATCTCCCCTCCAACAACCAGAGTCTTCTTCTCCTTATGAAGAAGAGACCTTTATTTTGATCCAATACATCAAATAATTCTGAATTTGAGAGTTCGGGGAAGTACTGTGCAAAAACTTTCTCCCTAATCTCTTGTTCTTTTTCAATGGCATTGCGCCATTTGTTATCCAATGCTTTAAATAATGAATCTAGTGTCTGAGATTTAATCTCTGATGGTGACCGGTCATTTTTACATAAATAAAGAATGATTTCTTGCAGTACTTCATCTTTTTCTTCACTATTGAATTCATCATAATAATCTATTAAATCATGAAGTAACTTTCTCCTAATATTCTTCACTGTTCTTTGACAATGTGTCAAAGGTTTGTAAGAGGAGATATCTATATTTACCGGTGCGGATGTTGCTAGTTCATTCTTCTTCATCTTCTTGGTCTGTCTAGCCTTCTTTGGTTGATCATTAGACTCGGTTTCTTTGGAGTCCGGTTCATTTGCCTTAGTCTTCCTCTTTCTTTCAAAGACTTTTGCCGGTTTTACCTCCGGTTTCTTCTTTGCCGGTGACCGCTTGGTCACTCTTGGAGTCGCAGTGGTAGCCAATGTCGATGCTATAGGCACTACCTTAGCTTTCTTAGCTGCCAGTTCCTTTCCCTTCTTCACCGATGGTTCTTCAACCGGTGCGATCCTCTCCAAGTAGGTTCTGGTTCTCTTAGCCTTTGGATCAAGAGGCGAGGCAATAAGGGTTGAAGCATACCCTTCCAGTATGTCAAACATGACCTCATAGCCCATAGGCTCCACTTCCTCCATTCTAGGCTCAACAGCCTCCATTAGACATTTGTCCACCTGAATAGTGAAATAGATGTCATCTTCATACTTCTTCACTATGTCACCCGAGATTCGTACCCTCTGACTCATCTTTCTTCTGAACTCATCAAAGTATTTGTTCAGTAGCTCAGGGTAGCTAGTTCCAATGGCTTGCACACTTTCCTTTATCTGCTTGGTTACCGGTTGGTCAGGGGACCACTGGACATCTCCTACATCTAGAAAGTAGCCTTGGAAATAGAAACACAACCCTACCAGTAGTTGTCCAAACTTAAATCTCAGTGAATTGTCCTTTTTGATTGCCTTAAGATTTAACAAGAGTTGCCTCTGCATACCGATGCATATGTCAAATGATTTATCCTCTATAATCATCCGGCAAGCAGCATTTACCGTTGCAGCAGATACAGAATTAATCCTGCTAGCTGAGAATGTTCTGTAGCCTATCACCATGCAGGCGTATTTCACCAGTTCATCCTTGATAGAATTAACTTTCATACCTCGTGAATCGCTTGTCAAACCGGTGAGCTTGGTCATTTCCATTTTGCTTACCGTTCTCAAGGCTGGCACTTCCCCTGTGTTGCAGAAACCGGTGTCTGCATGAATTGCCTCAGGCATGATATCATGCGTTCTCTTCAGGTACATCTTGTCACCATGGACTCTACTCAAGATGATCCTGATGTGATCCTCTGTGAAGTCTTCCAGAAAATATACCGCATTATGGAGTTTCTTCTTCTCTAAGATACTGAACTCCGGTTTGATCCTTTTGTCTTTTTCGCAAAATAGACCTAATTGAGTATGAATGGCTAAGGACCCTAGGTCTTCTATCTTGCAATCAATATAATCTAAAATTCCTTCTTCGACTATGACTCCAGCTGGAACTTATGACAAAGTAGTATACTTGGACTTCCTCTGAATGAAACTTTCTGACTCAATGGATGTGCTTGAACTGGTATGAGATGCGGAAGCCATTGTAGAGTATTTCAAGAACATGAAAAATACCTTTCAAATGCGAAATTAGGGCTTCCTGATTCTACTTTACTTCGCTCTCTGTCGGATGCCAAATCACCGCTTTGAGTTCTCCACTACCGCTTGCAAACTAGATTTGAATCTCTTTCAAGGTTATCCAATTTCTTGAAATCTAAGCTCAAATCGCCTTTTCTTCGCTCTGCACTTGAAAACTTTTCTTTTCTCAAAAATAGATAGTGAGAAATGATTTGAAAATTGAATTTATACACGTCTCTCACCTACCATCATTAATGCTCCTCTATTAGGGCGTAAACCCTAATTTGCCTTTTTACCATTTCTGGTCTTCTGCCAAGCGACAGGTGTAACATATCGGTTACGGTCTTTTACCGGTGTCAACCGGGGGTTCGAAAGCATTTGACCATTTTCTCCCCCTAAGCCTTTGACGCTTAGTTTGCCGGTTCTGATATATCCACACTAGGTGCAGAAACCGGTTCCTCCTCCAACAATATTGGTTTCTTCTTCCATGTTTTCTTCATGTCTCCTTGAACTTTTTCAACATCTATTTCTCCTTCCTGAGTGACCGGTATATCATCAGATATACTTTTTCTGCTTCTGTAGAATCTTGCAATGTGACCCAGTTTGTTGCAGTGATAGCAAACAAGTCCAGGTGCTCTCCAAGGTCCATTGTACATGTTTCCATTCTTCCTTCTTCATGTTGCAGCAGTGTGACCATGACCATGATAGATCATACAACTTTCTCTCCATCCGGTTGCCGCTTGATGACTACTGCTTCTTGATTGATGATTGAAGACATTAAATCGGTTGTGGTTCCGGTTCATAAAAGATTCAAGACCAGTTCCTTGGGTCCTCTAAGGATATCTTCTGGTGTTATCCATTACAGACCTGCATTCAAATGCTCTATGCCCAAACTTGTTGCATGCATAACAATGACCATTGAACTTATTGGATCTAGGTACATTGTTGATAAAATAAGGAAAATTATTGTAGGCTTTGCTCCTACATACATTGGCAGTGTTTCCTTCTTTATGACAGTTAAAGCAAACAGGTTTGAATTTTTTCTTACCTTTTCCTTTGAGTTTCGGTTGCTTCTTTGATGCTTCAGCATTTGTTCCTGGGGATTCTCCTTCCTCATATCCAGAAAAACCAAGACCATTGGTATTCTTTGCCGGTCTAGATGACTCAAGCTTTTGCTCTAGCCTGACTATACTTTTGTCAAACTTAGCAAGTATTTCCTTTGACTCAAAGAGTTCTTTGGAAATAGCAGTGTTTGTCTCCATAAGACTTGTATTTTCAAAGATGGCAATGTTCAGTTCTCCTTGCATGTCTTCTTTTTCCATTCTACTCTCATGAAGGTGAGTAGTTAGTGCACTAATCTCATGTTTCAACTTGGAGATGTCATGATCTCTGTCTTTTACCAGATCTTAAACTTTTCTCCGGTTCTCAAGCTCTTGACTAAACTGAATAGTCAGTCCTTCCAACTCCTTTCTCAAATTGGAGTTTGAATCATTCAGCTTATTCACTTCAGCAATCATAGCTTCCATGTTAGCTTCATCTTCAGAACTACTTTCAGATAGTTCCATCAACCTCTCTGCATGTTCTCTTCTTTTTTCTTGAGATGCCTTGTATTTGACCATAAGATCATCATAGGCTTGCTCAAACTTAGTGAGCCGTTGAGTAAGTTCCCTCAAGGTGTATTCCCCCATATCTCTTTCCAAGTGGTTAAACTTATAGAAAGGTTGGCTCTGATACCAATTGATGAATACTAAGAGGGGGGGGGGGGGGTGAATTAGTATGCCAAAAATCTTTGCACTAAAACACTTACACAGTCTAAAGATAAACTGGTAAAGTAGTCTAACAATCAAACCGGTTACCACATATGCAAACCAAAATGCGAATAAAGCATTCACCCACAAAAGCAATACAACCATAACACAAGATATTTGATGTGGAAATCCAACTGGGAAAAACCACGGTGAGATGGAATTCACAAGTCACTATCTGCAGAATAGAAACCAGACCAATTAAGGTCAGACCGGTTAAGGTCTTACAATGTTCTTCACCAGAACAGATCCTATTAGGAATCTCAATCTCTATTAGGAGATAAGTCTGATTAAAGACTACCTTGTTAGAGGATTTTAGATTCACATGTGTGAACCACCTTGTTAGAGGATTTTACAAAGGCTTTGAGGCCTACCCAGTTAAGGGCTATAGACTTGTCAAAGATGTGAGTAATCAACAAGTGTTTGATCTATCTAATAGCACAAACTGCTTGGTTAGATCCAGTATTGCTCACAACTAATGCATTCCAGCATTACTTCAGTCTCCTCTATCTCTCTCTCAGTTATAACTCGATCTTCTCAAATAAGATCGCTCTCAACTTCCACCTTAAACCCTAGCTCAACATTAACCCTTTTCGCAACTTCTTCAACAACTTAAAAACCCTAGACATGATGTCCTTTTAAAGGAATCTGATTTCATGTCGGTCCAATAGGATTACATTACAATTTCCTAGGTTCAATGAATCTAGACATACTTAGTAACACGACACAAGAATCACCGTCAATGTGTCGGCACCGTCAAACAATCGGTGGATTGGTAACTCATCACAAAATGTCAGTTGGTAACTCATCAAAGAGTATTACCGGTTCATACAAAATATTGGTTGCCGGTTTGACAAAAATGAAGACTGGTAAGAATGTGTTGTGCCGATTTGATTCCTCGTACCGCTTGTGATCTGCGAACCGCTTGGGGTCGACATGCCACTTCAGACCGGGAAACACATTCTGCAAAATCACCACTAGTCTAGAGACTAGTATACAACATACCTGTTGGAACAAAATACCGGTTGAGCATAAGCTCATACATATAAAGGGGATCTCAATACAAGTGTGTGTCCATCAATGACAATCACAGCATAAACCACAAAAATGCCAACAACTTAAGGGGGGGTGTTAGAGTATTCGGGTATTTACTTGATTAATTAAACAATATTTGTTTAATTATTTAAGTTCCCTTTATCTCTTTTACACTTAAGCTAACTTTAGGTGCATAATAATTAATTCTTTTATTAATTATTATGTGCAAACCTAGGTTTTCCCTTTTAGGGTTTCTTGACCTTTTAAAGGTTGAGTTCTTTCTTTTCATTGTATGAACAAGAAGGATTATTATTGACAATACATTTTTGGAGATTATTGAGCTCTCATCTTTTGGAGCATGTTTTTCTTGTGTTTTTGTTCCTTCTGTGATTTGCTTCCTTGCTTCTCCTTGTAACAGGTTTTTCAGCTTGCAGAGATCATTTGGGCTCCTGTGGTGTTGTATTTTCTCAACTCCAACAATTCTATCAATCTCAAAATTGGTATATCTAGCTTCTACTAAATCATCAACATGAATATCACCTATAATCACATTATCCATGTCTTCTAGAGAAGGATTTGAAGATGTACCTGGATAATTTGAAGATGTACCTGGATTTGAGGATGTAATACTTGGAATATTCTTCATAATTGTTTCATCCACATCAACATCATCCATAATTACATTATCTACGTCCATCTTATCCCCCAAGGCATCATCTTGAATGCTTGTCTCTTCCATTGTTGTGGATCTAGAAGCATCGGGATTATTCATTTGTCAAAATCTCATTCTTCTATCTCTTTGACGTTTGGCCTCCTTCTCTCTTTCTGCTTGAATTTTATCAATGGTCATTTCCCTCCTCTATTTCTTCTTCTGACGTTGTTTAGACCATATGACTAAAAAATTATGTAATAAATGCCACCTTCAAAAAAAGGATCTAAAATTGCAACAAAAGAGTATCCAAAGGACAACTAGATCATAAAATATTATGTAAAAACTCGCACATAAGAAGACATATTTTATCATTTTTAATAACTCCTATTTGTACAAATTTGAAAAGAAAAAAAATGCAAAATGAAACGAGATCCCATTTTAATTCAAAATTCCATTTTTAATTAATTAAAAAAAGTGAATGGGATACAGGATCCCGTTTTTGATACGAGATCCCGTTTCTAAAAAAAATATTTTGGGGCCCGCTTGCAGCTTCAGAATTTGTCTTGGAAAATGGTTTGGAGAGACAAACCTGAGGCTTGGACCTAGTTTTACTTGCAACTTGAAGGCCAAATCAAGCTTCATACAAAAAAATGACTTCAAAAATATATCTGAACACCTAATTTTTAGAATTTTTTTAAACAACGAAAACCCATTACAGTACACATTGTCTTGATTCCAAATATATAATTTTTTAAAAGAATTGATCAATATTTTTAATTTTAAAATAATTTCTAATAAAAGAGGTCCATAAACTTGAAATAACAGGGTTTTTTAGTTTTTTAATAACTTTTTTGTCTTTAATTTTTTTGGAAAAAAAATTATATGGCATTAAACTAGAGACAATTCTATATAGTCTCAAAAAAACGCTAATTTTAGTTCAAATTATGCTTGCTGTACAAGCAGATTTTTCAAAACAGTGATTATGCCCAATAAAAAAATAACAAAAAAACATATATACAGAAAAAAATTACAAAAAAATATCCTCATCAAAGGTGAGTGAGTGATAAATCTTTTCCCAAAAGGATAAAGAAAAATACTTTCATTTAGGTCAAATTATGTTTGTTGTACACGGGCATGGTATGGTCCTAACAAGTGACTTTTAAACTATAGGTTTTAGTAATGCCTATTCAAACTTCATTTGTATGATTTGGGTATTAAAATAAATTACATATTTGGAAAGTAGACTTCGAGCACTACATTTTCTATTACTAACTTTTTTCAAGATTCATTCTTTAAGTACTTCAAATGTTTAGGTCAAACAGGACAAAATCGAAAAAACAAGGAAAAAACTTCCACTTTTTGGCCAAAATGTGGACACAACTTCTTGCAGGCACGTCCCTCAAATTCTAAACCCTTCAATATTCAGAGGACTACCTTCACAAGTTGAGTGCTTTATTTTAGTAGCCTATTTGCCCAAGAATCTATTGCACTTTGTTTTTCTCCAACCATCTTAGCCTTCTTGATAGATTCGTTAGCAATAGAAGATGAAGCTAGATCAACGGCTTTAGTAGATTTGGTGATCTCCAAAAGTACTAAAATGAGTTTTTCATTTTGTTGCTTCAACTAATATTTCTTATCTTTGAGCTCATCATACCTTTGAATCAATCATGTTACAGATTCTTGAGCATCATGCTTGGTACTATCATGTGTTTATTTCCCAAGCTCAATTCTTGTAATCTCATAATTGGTAAGTTGCATCTCCTCATCGGGCTTATCAGAAGTTGGCTCAACCATCTTAGCATACCTCATCTTCTTCTTATCTACCATCACCCTTGAAACAATTTAATCCCTCTTGGTTGCCTTAGGCTTAACGAGAATAAGCTACTTAAAGTCAAAATCATCTAGAGAAACCTCTTGTTTCTTCCTCTTTAGAGTAATTGTTCTCAACCATGAGGGAAGATCGGAAGTATCAACTTGAACTTCCTCAACTATAGCTTGTGAAGAGACAAACGGTGTATGCACTATAGTTGAAACTATGGGTGGAGTATCAGTTTGTACTACTGATAGGTAATGTTCCATTGAAACATGAGATATGGAACCTGACATGAACTTGTCAAAATCAATGATGGTAGAAGTGGGAATATCAAACAAGTTTGGATAAGAGGCGTATGAATCAAACACACTATCCAAATTATCATGTGGAACATCCAGGATACACTCAATAGCCATGGTAGAAAAAATATAAGAGGACATCATTGGAACCATAGGAGTCACCATTACCGTGGAAAAAGAATCAACATTGGCATCCACAGGAAATTTAGAAACACTTACAGGAGTAGACACTTCTGACACATTACTAAGGAGAGATTTTGGACTTGAGGCAATAGGAGATTCTTCTTCTTCTTGATTCCTTTCCTCCTGATGATCATCTCGCTCTTTAACTTTCTCTTTTCCTTTAACAAGTGTTCCTTCTTGGGACCTATTCTTGGCTTCCCCAATATTGATCTTGATTTTGGTCCCTTTAGAAGAAAAATCATCTTCCTTATTCTTGGTTCTGAATTCAGATTTCTGACAAACTGGCCCTGGTGTATCATCCTCTAACCCAGTTTTGAACTTCTTCAATTTGATGCCTTTACTTTTCAACTAGGTATTTGTATTGGCAAAGATAGGTTGAAATAATTCCTTGATAGATATACATTCCTTTTGAGACTAGTGGATGGGAGGTTGAGGAGTCTTTGCAATCTTTTGGTTCTTGTCGACTGGATCAACTACCTCTTCATCATCTTCCATGCCTTTTGGGATATCAGCCAAATTTAGAGTAATAATTTGCTCCAAGGTGAGCCTGCTATAATCATCCTCCTGGTATCCTCTTCTGAATGAATATCAATCCAAATATGTTCAACATGGTGCACATGATTGAAAACTCTTTTAATTTTCTCCTTCATGCCTCTGTAGTCAAAATCATTTCTGACGTTGAATTTCTTCAATTTTACCTCTTGAAGCTCTATTTTTATAGCTTTGGCTTTGGCAAAGGTTATCAATGAATACCTCCCAATGGAAAGAGGGTTCTAAGTAGATATGATAAAACCTGCTTTATGAGCAGCCAATTGCTTTGCATGAATAGCCATTACTTGCCTCCCTAGATCCATTAGGAAAATATTATTTGTGGGATACCATGGGAGCATATACGGATGATCATAAAGTAGCCTATCCTCATGGATGTGAATATAGGAAATTGTAGGAAGAGACGCCCATACTCATTAACCTTATTCCATGCTAATTCTGATACTCTTTGTTTCTTAAGTGTCTTGTCAAAGGAACACATATATGAGCCATAGAAGGCATCTTGAACCCTTCTATAATGATGTCTACTAGTCTTCTTGGTCAGTTGATCATAGTCTGTTCACACTTGAACTTTTTTTATGTCTCCCTCAGTGGTGAGACCAGGAAATTGGCTGAATGAAGTCATAATGTAGACCAAATATGAATTCATATAAAAGGTAAGAGTAGTGAGCACCTACATAAGCTATTCACATAAGGTGACACTGATTTTTTCACCCTAGAAAATCTACTCTACTCCTTTCTTCATGATAGATATATATCTATCTACATCCATGTCTCAAATAGATTAGATTTCTTCAATCCTTCGATCTTGCTAAGGAGATTAATCATGTCATTAATCTCATCTTTGAAATCACTCTGATAAAGCTTAGGCCATCTAGTGGTCATGGCTCTTGGCTTCAAAAGCTAATTAGTATTGATGTTCTTCTTACAATTTTCTTCATTCTAATTGTAATAAGCTTGAGATTTCTCTATAGTGATTTTGGCATGTGCAGGGGGAGCTAGGACCTTGAAAAATTTATCAATAGTTTTGGGATCCAATCTGAAAATCACTTTACCGTCATCATCCTTAATAGTCCTTGTCTCCTTATGAAAATGAGATGCACGGGTAAGAACAAACTCTGGTTCTAAAGTAGCCACTAAGAAATATGAAACCAGGTTAATGTGACTATTGAGAAGTTGTTGCATGTCTGGTGATGATGACTGCTCCTCATTTCTCTTGATAAACTCAGATATATCAATATGCCCTATCTTTGTATCCTTGATCTCTTCACCATTAGAAGTAATTGATCTCTATATACTTGTATTTCATCTTTTTGTCTAGTGCGGTGGTCGATTCTTCATACATTTGAGCTTTATTTGCAAGATTGAAGTGGAAAGCCCATAATATGAGAACATCTTCATGTAAAATAAGAACCTCCATGACACTTTTTTGGAATGATAATGATGCAGGAGCAAGGCCAATGTCTTGATCAATTGATTTTGGTAGATGTGTGCAAACATAGATACTTGATCTATAAACAAGTGATTATGACTGGAGGAGTCAATGGTGACATCATGAGGTTGACAAGAAATGCATAGTCAATGAGTGATTTTAGAAGAAAAGTTGATAAAGACTTGCAATTGGCTCTTAGAGATCCGATTATAAACCAAATAGTGTGAATAATAACTTTGATTGGGTATATAAGATCTGATTGCAAGCAATCAGTTTCATATGCAATGGAGATTAAGATGTAATCAAATCTTATGAACCCAATTATACAAGGTAAAATGTTATCTTGATATCGCATTATTATGAACTCCAATGCTTCCTTATAATCTGGTCTTCAAGTCCCGATTACAAGCTATGAAAAATGTATCTAGACTTGTAATCAGATCTTCAAGACCTGACTACAAGTACTGAACAATGTGGTATGATTTGTAATTGGGTCTTGAAGATCCAATTACAAGTAATAAGCATGATGAATTGTGACTTGTAATCGAGTCTTCAAGACCCAATTTCAAGTGATATAGGGAAAAAGTTGTAATGGTAGTGAATACCAATATGTAGTCAGGTCTTGAAGACCCGACCACAAGATGTCAAACTTTTATTCAATGTGAATTTGTAGTCAGGTCTTGAAGACTCGACTACATATTTTGAATAGAAAGGCTTTAACATACACAATGTGTGATTGGGTCTTCAAGACTCGATTATCTATTGTGCTCTCATTTGCAACAATGAGGAATAAATAACAGAGACTTTTGCAATTCGAAAACCCTTTGACATGGAAAATTATGAAGAGACAATTTTAAACATGGAAACCCTAATTTGCAAATGATAAAATGAATAATTGCAAAAAATGACATCATAAAATATCTGCTATGATTTCGAAATGAAACAAGAAGCATTAAAAAAAAAAAAGAAGGAAAAATGACACTAACCTAGATAAAAGAGAATAAATCAACTCTAACAAGGTGTCACTCTTATTCAAACAAAATGCAACAAGCACATGAATGAAATGCAAAGGGATAAATACAATTTGCAATGCCAAAATAATTATTCAAATCACATTTTAAAGTTTATAAGAGTCATAAAACAACTTTGTTTGTAGCTCTCATAAGTAATAAATATGACTTGGAGTTGTAATCAGGTTTCTAAGACATGATTACAAGGGGAAGGACAAGCTAATACTTGCAATTCGGGTCTTAGAACCAGATTTGCAAGTATCAGTGTAAAACAACTTGCATCAAATTCAAAGGCATGACTTAAAAACCAATAAAAGACCAACAAAAATGAAAACTATAAACTCGGCGCTTGATGAGAACATGAATAAAACAAACTTTGCCTCAAGACACATGACTTAAACTTTGATAAATGCAACTTAGAGTATGCAAACTACAATTTGGAAAAAAATTGAACAGGTCGTCTCACATTTTCACCATTGTTAGAAAATGAGGACAACATTTATCACAATTATCTCAATGCTACCCTTTTCTTTTTATTCATAGAATTTATCTTTTGATTTCTTCTCCTTTTATCCTTAAATAGGAATGGAGGGCTATCTAATTTGAGATAGTGAGCATACAAAAATGCTTCATCTATGTCTACCGATTTAGATAAAAATTAGACCTTCGAAGATGGTTGTGAAGACCTTTAATGTATTTTTAAAATATTTATTATTCTCATTTTTCTCCATTTACATATCCCTTCTGCAATATTCACTTGTATACTATTTCACACTTTATCCATATTTCTATTTCAAAACCTAATCTCCTCTAGGAAAAATAGGATAAACTTATTTCTTGATCAATCTTCTTTTATATTGAAACTATTGGCATTTGTATGAAGATTGCATTGATGAACTATTATGTTGTCATTGATGTCAATTGTAACCAGTAATGGTGTTGTTTTACAACCGGTAGGTGAGCTAGTGAAGGAATCCGGTATTACTTGAGAAGTGAGATCAACCAGTAATCATACCTGTTGATGTGTCAAACCCTAACCGATAGAGCTTGGTGAACCGGTTGTATTGGTTTATGATCAAATGATGAATGGTAATGATTATTCCACGTATGCATGTTGTATGAGAAGAGTTTCAAATGGTTTTTGGCATGTAGAGATAACGGTTTTATCTTGGGAATGAGCAAGTACAATGCATGAAGTCGAAACACGTGATGAGTTATAGGGATCGATGAAGCGGTGATCAAGGAGCAGTTGATGTTGTCTTGAATGATGTGCAATGATTGCTATGTAATCCAACGGTCATACTTGAACCGATTTGTTTGTAATCTCTATGAGATATTAGGTTTGTGATGTGTTACTGACCTGTTGTTTTGCTTATAAGGTCGATGAGTTATTTTGTTGTAGTGTTGGCAATTTTGGTTAAGTGTAAGAGTGATTGGTTGCCGAACCAGAAGGTGTATCCGTAGTATGTGTAAAAGTGGATAGGAGTATGAAAAGGATCTGATCAAGCAGAGGAGTGCTATTTACCAGATCAGCAAACCCCTGTTGTTCTTTAGCAATTACAACAAACAAATCCCTTAACCAGGTAAGCTTTAACAGGCTTAAGTACTATCTAGATCCTCTAACCAGGTGATCCATTTGCTTGGATTTGAAATCCTCTACCTAGGTTACTCCTAATAGGATATTGCTTCTAATAGGGAATTATAGTGAATCCCTTAATCGGGTGGTCCCTAACATGATATGTTCTTAACATGACTTTTGTAAAAATCTTTAACAGGCTTGGCTCCTAACAGGGTGAACTACGGAAGAGTTCGGAATAGTTGTAGGTATTCATCCCCGCCATGGTTTTTCTCATTTGGGTTTCCACGTCAAAATCATTGTGTCAAGTGGTGAATGTTTTTGTGGTTATGTTTGCTATGGTTAATTTGTTTAATTGCTAAATCCACTTAGATAAGATGATGACCGACAACAATCTGAAATGTGCTTTTACTTTTGTCAATAAAGTATTTGGATGTTTTAGTTAAAAGGTTTTGACAGTTTCAGAGTTTTTTTACTGTTATTCTGTTATGACAGTCAATCAGTGTACTTGATAATGATATTGCATTTGTTAGTTCAGTTTTTGAACTAGTCAGTTCTGAGTTTAACTTGAGAGGCTTTTTTTTTTTAGTTTGGTGAAATTCTAGTCAAATCTATTGATTCACCGCCCCCCCCCCCCTGTTAGTAGTTGAATGGATCCTTATTGATTCATCATACCATCAATTGGTATCAGAGTGTTTCAGGTCCTCTAGTGTCTAAGCCTAATAGCTTGAGGTAAAGATCTAGAAGAACATGATAAAGAAACAAGGTCTGAAGTTAAATAGGGAAAACTACAGAATATGGAGTGATAGAATGAAAATTTATATCAAGAGTCTAAGAAGTCAATATTGGGAACATGTTGTTACTCAATGTGTTGCACCTAGTGGGACTATGTATGATGATCAAAAGAAAGAGAAACAATAAAATAATCAAGCATTGGAGGTCATTATCAGTTCTTTGTTTGATTCAGAGTATGTTGATGCCCATGGTCTGGAGACTGCTAATGAGGTGTGGAAGAAACTTGAGGAAATCTATAGCAGTGATGAGCATGTGAAGGTTGCCAAAGAAGAGAATCTGAGAGGTAAATTTGATGACATGTGGATGGTTGAAGGTGAGAATATTCAACAGTATGGTCAAAGGATCAAGGAGATAGTTGGTGAGATCAAGAGTGTTGGTGATAAAGTGGAGGATGCCACAGTGGTTGGTAAGGTGTTGAGAACCCTTCTACTGGTCTACACTATTCGAGTTGTAGCCATTTAGGAGCTAAAGTCAATTGATAAAACTAAGGTAACTCTTGACTCCATAATTGGTAAGCTTACTGCATTTGAATTAAATTGTTATTATGGTAGTGCTTAGAAATCTGAATCTGCGTTTAGAGCTTTAGTTTCTAACCCACCTATGAGGAAAATCAGAGATGTTAGTCACAATTATGAATCTAGATCCAGTAGAGAAGTTGATGATGAAGACAGTCTGATCGAGCTTCAAGCATTGTTGGCCAAGCGGTTACCCAGAGGTAACCGTAAGTACATAGGTAAATCACCTTTGAAGTGTTTTGCATGTAACAAGATTGGAAACATTGTAGCTAACTGTCCTAATGGTGACAATGAACATAAGCATGAGAAGTACAAGAAGTACAAAGGAAAATGCAAAAGAAATTGTCTCATTGCAGTTGATGGTGGTATCACCGATGAGGAATTTGAGGGAGATGAAGACATTGTCTTTGTTGCCATTAAAGAGGAAACATTCGATCATAAGACATTATTTTCTCACATGGATAGTTTTGATGATTGGATCATAGATAGTGGTTGTTCACACCACATGATCGGTGACCGGAGTAAATTTCTTACTTTGAAGGAATTTGATGGAGGAGTTGTGAGATTTGGAAATGACTCACCCTGCATGGTAAAAGGAAAGGGAACCATTTCTCTTAATGGAAAGATCAGTGTAGATGATGTCTACTGGGTTAAAGGATTAAAGCACAATCTTTTGAGTGTAGCTCAACTCAATGACAAAGGTTATCCATTAGAATTCAAGAATGGAATGTGCAAAATCTGTGGGAGCAAAGGTGAACTAATTGCAACTAGCAAGCAGACAAAAGGTAACATGTTTCACCTGAAACCTAAAGTCAACAACTATTTAATTGCTAAAGTAGATGATAGTTGGCTTTGGCAACAAAGATTTTGTCATATAAATTTTGATAACATTGTCAGTCAGTAAGTCCAAGTCGGTAAGAGGTTTGCCTCAATTGGACAAACCCATGAATGCTTAGTGTAAGGAATGTCAGTTGGGAAAGATGACATCCTCAACTCTTAAGAGAAAATATTTCTCAGCAAAACATTTGTTAGATTTGGTTCATACAAATCTCTGTGGACCCATAAGGACTAAAAGTATTCAAGGTGATAGATATTTTATGATCTTCATTGATGATTGCTCAAGAATGATGCGAGTCACATTCTTCAAGGACAAAACAGAAGCCTTTAGTAAGTTCAAGGCATTTAGAGCCTTAGCTAAAAAGGAAAGTGGTAAGAAGATAAAGTGTCTGAGGACTGATCAAGGAGGTGAATTTACTTCAGAGGAATTCACTAGATATTGTGAAGACAATGGAATTAAGAGGCATCTTTCTGCACCAAGGACACCACAGTAGAATGGTATTGCAGAGAGGAACAATCTATCATTTGTTGAACCTACTAGAATGATGCTAATAGAAGGAGTAGCAAAAACTTTCTGGAGATAAACTGTCAACATAGTTGTCTACACTATGAACCGGATATTGGTAAATGTGTAGGGGAAAAAGCAAGACTAGGTTAACATGTCCTAATCCTACCTTTTGACACACATTGTGGAATACAAAAGAGCCTAGAGGTATCACACAATTGGCTACTTCTTTTTGTGAAAGAGAGAGCCATGGGCTACCTATTAGGGTTTCTATTCCTTTGTTGTAATTGAAAGATAAAATGATGCAAGTTCAATCCCTAACCCCAAAGTGCAAGTATGAACTAATAACAAGATTGCAGAATTGAACTTAAACTATGGAAAGATGTAAACACAAAGATAAGACAAGAATGCAAATGCGTACCCAGAGTCAAAATCTGAGTGGAAAGGTTCGGGACCGGGGCGCGGGCACCACTATCCTGATTCTGTTCCTGAAATTGCTCCTGAAACTGCTGTTTTGCAACCTGGAAAACTGTCCGAACTGCCAAAACTTGCTGTCTGACAGGGGGAGTAGGGCGCCCAGCGCCCCTGTCCCAGGGACCAGGGCGCCTAGCGCCCCTGTCCTGGTAGGACCAGGGTGCCCCACGCCCCTGTGCTGGTCTTTTGTGCTGAAACTTGATATAGGGTTCGGTCTCCGTCTGCTTCTTTCAGATCTGCAACTTACGGCGTCGTCTGAATCCCGAAATCTGCACTTATATCTGAAAAGGTGTTTTGGGCGGCTGTATAGGGTTTTGCCTTAGTCAAACCCCCACTTTGGTGATTTCCACCTCCACGAATAGCCAAGTTGTATTGTAACAGTAATGTCTGTGCAAACCTTGTGTGTGTGCAAGATCCTAAAATGCAAGTAAGCAAACTAGAGCAACCTAGAAAGTAAACCCTAATTGCTTGTAGATGACAATGTAAATGCTCCAAATCAAGATGCAAAGTGATCTAAAGCATGAATGCAAGTGACATAATGAGGCTTATGCAAAGACATGAAAACAACATGAAATCATACCCAACCCCAAGGGAGGGGTACAAGCCAATCTTCAGTCGGTGATCACTTATTGCTCTTCAATGCCTTCAAAGCCCGAAGTGGATGAATGAATTTGATGAATGCTTGGAGGATGAATGTTGAGTTTTGCTGAAGTCTTCAAAGATCTGCTCTTTCGCTGCATATGAGGTTCCTAAAAACAAAATTCGGATCCTTTCAAATGAAGAAAGAGAGCTCTTATGTATGAAACCCTAGGTCTTAATTCCAACTTTTGACCGACCTAGAGATTGAATCTCCCGCCAATTTCTTGGAGTTAAGCTTTATTTTATGATTGGATCGCACTCCTAAAATTTTGGGAAAAATGTCCAGGATCGTGTGCACTCCGGGCGCCACGGTCCCGACAACTTTTCACCAAATTTTCAGGGCCATCGGATATGATGATTTTAGAGCGAATCTCGAAGTTACAGGTGATTTCAAGATGTTTTGACCCCCGAAATCAAGCCCCCAAGCTCAGAATAAGGCCTAATTAGGGTTTTTGATTAAGTGATGTATTGGAGGAATAAAATGAAAGGGGCACACTTTAATGAAAGGGCCCGACTTTATGATGTGGAAGATGATGAAATAGAACCTTTAGACCTAATTAATTTGATTAATTAAGTGCTAAAGGGGAAACGCAATGCAAAATGCAAACTGCGCCAAGGTAGGTGCTAAACTAGGTGTGAAATTGTACTGCTTTAGCAAGTGCGTACAATTTATGACGTTACATTTAGCCCCCACTTTAGCGGTCATATGAGTACTACGTGCATATGCAAGCTAAAGTACAGGAAAGTAAACATTATTTGAAAAATGATATATCCATAAGTCCGTCGAACAAAGCCCCCAGTGGTATCTGCAGTACACAGTTAGGAACCGCACCCTACAAAACACACGTTAGATCACAAAATCACCTAATGCTTACTAAGGAAAGTGATGAAATTTGCGAGTAGCTATATGCCCCCCCTGTTTCGGCTTGCTTATTAGGGAGGTGAAACAGGGTAGCATGTTTACTTACAACAAATTGTGTGAGCGATTATTGATGAGAGATGTTCACTAAGAAGGCTTCATTAGAGCACATTTTGGAACATCCAGGGAGTAAGGGAACGAAAATACAATTCCTACGCAACAAACGGTTCGAAAATTGCATCTCCCAAACTCGAGTTATGATGAAATGAAAGATAGAGGAAAATTAGGGTTTTGAAAGTAAAGGTAAAGGAATGAAAGTATATACCTTGAAAGTGACTATTGCTTTTGTCACTTTGTTGATTTCTGATTATTGTTCATTGCAGCGGAGCCCACATAGCCATCATCATGCCTTCATGATGACCGGAGCGTCCCACGAGGATTGAGATCATGCGACAGGCTGTGATCGATGACAAGCCACTTGACGAGGTGAGTTGACTGAACTTTGACTTTGACTTTCTTCATTTTCATTGACTCTAATATTCTGTGATCGAATGTGGGCCCTGGAATCTGACCCTGGGTCCCACCTAGGGTGCCATGGTCCCCTCAGGGCACCATGGTCCTTTCAGGGCGCCATGGTCCCTGTGGGGCGCCATGGTCCCATTAGGGCGCCATGGTCCTTTCAGGGCGCCATGGTCCCTAAGGGGCGCCATGGTCCCTGAAGGGCACCATGGTCCCCTCAAGGCGCCATGGTCCAATCAGGACATGGCAAGGGTCAACTTTCGATGTTCGTCAGTTTTCATTATTGGCATAGATGATTGATTACTGATTACATTGATGCTTTTGTAATGCAGGGTCTCCCATACATGAGAGAGCACACGGCGGGGCAGATTCTTCATAGTTTGCGAGATCAGATTCCCCGACTGACTCAGGCAGAGAGAGACACATTGTCTATAGTAGGTTTGTGGTCTATGATTCTTATGCCGGCCATTCGATTCCACCCTGCGATGCTGATGGCACTCATGGAGCAATGGGATCCTGACACATGCACATTCCAGCTTCCAGTAGGGGAGATGACAGTGACACTTGAGGATGTGTACTGCATACTTCGCCTACCGATCAAAGGAGCTACCATGACATATGCGACCGATTGGTCAGTAGAGGATCATCAGAGGGAGCAGGTATACTGCATCGGGAGAGTCATGCCGAGTGAGACGAGAGGTCGCATCATGGTTAGCTGGCTCTTACATCCTACAGGAGAGGTGCCCCTCATGAGACGTCTTATGATTGCCATCACTGCACTAGTTGTCTGCCCTAACGGGCGAGGTACACACATGCATGGAGGTCTCACATGGTGCATCAGGGCTATGGAGAGACATAGGAGAGTATACGCCTGGGGTCGGAGTATGCTTGCACATCTCTATCACAACCTCAAGGAGTATGTTTTTGGACAAGGTTGCAGCTTGATGACATGCACACTTCTACAGGTGTGGATATTTGAGCACTTTACATGCACCAGGCCTATTGGCTATCCGATGAGTGCGGCTAGCGAGTGACCTAGGGTATTTGCTTATCCACTTACCAGCGAGTGGAGATTTGGGGATTTACTGTATTGGAGAGTGATGGTTGATAGGTTGACAGCTGAGGTGACTGTATGGAGACCATATCTGCGGATGCACAGATGGGATGGGATGGAGAGATAGCTAGCATGCTTACAAAGGAACCACCTACTGAGAGGACGATATCCACATATCATAGTCTCATTCTACTTTGACCGAGTACGAAGGCAGTTTGGGCTAGAGTAGTGTGTTCCAGCCAATGTACCCATCTACACTCGACACTCACGAGTCCTTCCCAGACCCAGAGTAGTAGCGAGACCGACGATAGATGATATCGAGATCACAAATATAGAGGGGTCCGACCAGGATGTGGTCACCGATTATGCCGCAGATCCCAGAGCACAACGCAGGTATCTTTCCTGGTTTGTGAGGACATACCCGGGGCCTATCTTTCCACCAGATCACCTGATAGGCCATCCAGGTCCATGGAGACATGGAGACCGAGATGAGGACTAGGGATCCAAATCGGAGGAGCCAGAGGAGGGAGAGGGTCATGAGGAGGCAGGAGGTTCTGATCCGCCCATAGGAGATCAGCCTAGTGCTAAGGAGGAGGAGGAAGTAGAGGAGGATGACACAGATAGAGATGATGATGATGAGGATGAGGATAGAGATGATGAGGAGGAGTCAGATGCAGCTCCTCACCATTTAGGAGATGATACCATAGCCTTATATCCTCCCATTATTCCCCAAAAGGGGGAACACAAGGTGATACGGAGACCTATACCTATCGTGCATAGATCATTCGAGCATGGGGAGCCTGGTAGTTCCCAGTCATAGATGCTACCATATCACGATCCCTACTGGCATGAGGGAGATCCAGGTATAGTAGGTGTATATTGATTGATTAATGTTTTGATGATATAAAATGGTACTAACAAAAAATCTATTCTACTACTACAGCTAATGTGCAGGAGTGGCATTCCTTGATCCAGCAAGCAGTGACAGATATCTCCACCACGGCGCAGATCCCTAGTTCCTCACAGGTTGCTTATAGACCTCAAGGGAACGCGGGTCGACATGATGATTTGTTTTCCCCATTTCGAGTACAGGTAGAAATATGGAGGGAGAGAGAGCGAGCACTATCAGAGGACATTTAGCGGGCACAACGTGATCTAGCAGCAGCTCAGGCCGAGGCTACCTCGTATCGCGCAATCCTTATGGATAGGGATCATAGGAGTTCCTCTCGGAGTCACTCACGATCTATATCACGCTATACACCTATGGGTCCACCTATATGGCCGGATCAGGAGGGAGCATCTAGTCGTCACTCTCCAGCCACCAGCCCTAGGGATAGGAGATGATCTTATGATGTAGGGTAGGTCACATTTTGGATGTATAGTGACCTACCTTTGTATATTGATCCACACACACACACACACACACACACACACACACACACACACACACACACACACATATATATATACATGCTTCTTTGTCTCAAACGTGTTATCTTTAATGCCTAAACAATGTATATTTTGCTTTGATTAAAGCTAACACATTTGGTAGATTTACATGTATGTTCTGAATTTAATTTCCATGTGATTGATTTCTCAATGCTCCATGATTAAATTGATACATGTGTGACTTAATTAAAAATATTTGATCAAGTACTACATTGATGATAGGGAAGAAATATGTATGAAGCCTAAGAATCATATAACTAATGTGATTTAATTTGAATTTAAACACAACATGACACGATTCAACTTAACACATAAAGACATTGTATAATATGCCAACATAATGAAAAATGTAAATCTTTTGCAATTTACATAAATGAATTCAAGACAAAACCATAAAGTAAAGAAACACGCTTGTCAAGAACAAAGCAATATAGATTAAACAAAACATCATTTAATTCTATTTGCTCTAACAAAGATATGCTAACATATTATCCAATTTTGAAGAAGTGAGACAGGAAATAGATGAATGATAAGGAATGAGGAATTAAGCATAGTATCTACGCAAGTGCATAGCGTTTATAGGGTCTTTAAGAGGTGTACCATCTACATCCGCTATTTTATAAGCACCTGATCCATAATCTTCAATAACAATATACGGTCCAAGCCAATTAGGACTAAATTTTCCCTTTTCTTCAGGTAAGGCATTCACATTGTGTTGATTCTCATAGAGAACTAAGTCACCTACTGAGAAGGAACGTTGAATGACCTTATCATTATAGCTTCGTTGTAGAGTTTTGTGATACACTTGAATATGCTCAAGAGCATTTATACGTTGTTCATCAAGCATCTCAAGCTGTTGAAGTCTTTGTTCTCTATAAGCGTCATCATCTACTATACCTTTGAGAGAAACTCTAAGTGATGGAATCTCTAATTCTAAAGGCATAATAGCATCAGCACCATAAACAATATTATAAGGGGTAGTTCCCGTAGCAATTCATACACTCGTTCGGTAGGCCCAAAGAGCATAGATTAGCTGAGTACTCCAATCCTTACCATGCTTATTCACGGTTTTGCGAAGAATTTGTTCAATTATTTTATTGGATGATTGGGCTTGACCATTTGATTGAGGATAGTATGGTGTAGAAAATCGATGTTTGATATGATATTTCTCAAGGAATTTCTTCACGTCTTTATTTTTAAACGATGTCCCATTATCTGAGATTATAGTGGAATGTATCCCGAATCGAGAAATAATGTTTTCTAGAAGAAATCGACAAATCACTTCAGCAGTAGTAGAGCGAAGAGGAACAGCTTCTACCCACTTTGTAAAGTAATCTGTTGCGGTTATAATGAAAGTATGTCCTTGAGATGAAGGAGGAGATATTTTACTGATGAGATCCAACCCCCATGCAGAGAAAGGCCAAGAGGCTACCTGAGAACGGAGTTCTTGGGCAGGAGCATGAATCAAATTATTGTGTTGTTGACATTGATGACATTTCTTAACAAATGAAAAAGAATCCTGCTGCATAGTTTGCCAATAATATCCCATACGAAGCAATCTTTGAACCAAGGATTTGCCTCCAAAATGCCCCCCACAGGCACCTGAATGCGCCTCTTCAAGAGCAATAGGGATTTCCGATTTGTTAAGACAGCGAAGGAGAAGACCGTTATAACCCCTTCGGTAAAGAACACTAGAAAGAATAATATATCTAGCAGACAACTTGTGAACTCTAGCCCTGGTGTTCCTATTGGCGGAATCAGGAAAGGTACCATCGGTCAAGTATCTCACGATATGAGAATACCATTCATCTGAGTCTATAAAGTCGCAACATGTCACCAGGCTGGAATCATCTACAATAGCTGGAGAAATAAGGTTGTGAATAACAAATTTAAGATCAACCACAGGGTCCTCTAAAGATACAAGAGAAGCCACACATGCCATTGCATCCGCATGTCGATTATCTTTTCAAGGAATAGGTTCCATGGTGTAAGAATCAAAATTTTGTAACAAAGAGATAGCCAGGTCTTTATATTGTGATAATTTGTCTTGTTTCGCTTGATACAGTCCTGTTACTTTCTTATAATCAGTTGAGAATCTCCAAAAATATGTATGTGTTTTATATTCAAAGCCAAGGCTGCCTTTATTCCTGCTATAAGAGCCTCATACTCAGCAATGTTATTGGTACATAGGAAATTGAGACAGTAAGATAAGGGAATGGACTTCTTTGTAGGAGAAATCAGAACAACACCTGCCCCCGATCCCGTATGACACTTAGAGCCATCAAAGTATAACTCCCAAGTTTCATCTTTCTCTGTACAAAGAATGAAGTCATCAGGAAAAGACTCAGGGTTAGGGAAGGAGAAAGGTGAAGGGGCCTCAACTAAGTGATCGGTCAACGCTTGCCCTTTAATTGCTCTTTGTGAAACAAATTTAAGGTCAAATTTGGTTAACATCATAACCCACTTAGCTAGGCGCCCTGATAAATCAGTTTTAGAGAAAAGATGCTTCAAAGGATCAAACTTTACCATGACGTGGACTTCTGAATTTAAAAGATAATGTCTCAATTTCTGAGTCACAAACACCAAGGCCAAGCATTGTCTTTCTATCACAGAATATCGGGTCTCATAATCAAGTAAGGTACGACTTATATAATAAACCGGACACTCCTTACCATCTTTATCATGTTGTGCTAGTAATGTTGTGAGAGCATGAGAGGAAGCAGCTATATAAAGAAGAAAGGGCTTAGAAGATTCGGGGGGTTGAAGGATAGGGGGATTAGCCAAATATAATTTTAAATCTTCAAATGCTTGCTGACAATCTTCATTCCATTGAAAAGTGATATTCTTTTTGAGAAGTTGAGTAAAAGGAAAAGTACGATCCGCAAGTTGAGATACGAACCTACGAATAGCCTGAATCTTTCCTTGTAAGCTTTTGAGTTGAGACACATTTCTAGGAGGTGGCATGTTGACAATAGCATCTATTTTCTTAGTGTCCACCTCAATCCCACGATGCGAAACTATGAATCCTAATAGTTTTCCACTATCCACACCGAAGACACATTTTTGGGGATTCAAGCACATGTGATATTTACGAATCCTTTCAAAGATTTGATGAAGAATCTTAATATGATCTATACGGAGAATGGATTTGGCTAAAATATCATTAACATAATCTTCTAAAATCTTATGCATGTAATCATGAAAGATAAGGGTCATCGCTCGTTGATAAGTTGCACCGGCATTTTTAAGTCCAAAAGGCATCATTACCCAACAAAACGTACCCCAAGGAGTGGTGAAAGCAGTTTTGAATTGATCTTGAGGATTAATGAAAATTTGATTGTATCCTGAAAAACCATCCATGAAAGATAACAAAGCATGTCCTGCTGTAGAATCAACTATCATGTCAATGTTTGGGAGGGGAAAATCATCTTTCAAAGAAGCTTTATTTAAATCTCGAAAGTCAGTACACATCCTTATTTTATTATCTGATTTAGCCACAGTGACGATATTTGAAATCCATGGGGAATAATCAATAGGGCGGATAAATCTGGCCTCCAATAATTTTTCAATCTCAGCCTTAACAAGCAAAGCTACCTTAGGATTCATTTTTTGAATCTTTTGTTTCACAGGCTTAGCATTGGGAACTAAGACAATATTATGAGTAACAATCTTAGGATCTATACCAAGCATGTCAGAATATGTCCAAGCAAAGATCTCAGGGAATTCCTGCAATAAATCTGCATATTGTTTTTGTTCTTCTTCATCCAAACATTTTCCAATTCTAATAGCTTTTTCTTCATTGCAAGGATCCATCTTAACATCAATGGTGTCACTTATAAGAAGATTACTTTGTTGAGGAGTATCCTTTAACTAAGGGAATTCTTTCACAATCTCATCGTTATCAGTCTCTTTTCCAAAATAGGCTTCAGTGTTCAAACAATAAGGGAATCCCCTATTGTGATGATAACAAGGAAGAGTATCATATGCTCCTAAAAACTCAGCTAAAGCATCATTGGTAGGAAAAACATCCAAAGCACAGGCACACGAAGGATCAATATACTCAGGGTGTCTCATTGGTAGAGATGTAGAAATAACATTAACACTGATGCATGGTCTTTTAGAAGCTTTAGTGCGCTTGCAGGGATTATAACCAAGTCCAAAGGCATAATCATAAAGATTATTCTCTAGAGGAACCTTTATTCCTTGTTCGTGAGCGCCACAACCATTTCCATTATACCCATGCTTAGCTAGAATACGAAAACCATGACCATAACGATCAGCCATTTCAGAAAGAGAAGGTGGTTTTTCATAAGACAAAGAATCAAACCCTTCAGAATTAGAAGTGTGAGGAGAAGAAGTTTGAGAAGCGGCCACGAAATTATTGCTCATAGGTTTAGGTAAGATTGATTGATTTTTAGCTTCTTCCTTCTTTTCAACTTTAAGCTCTCTAGAAGGAACCTTATATTCACCTACAAAGGTGGGATTAAAATCAAGGGATCCCCAATCGTCGTCTGCGAGAACCTTCTCAGGATCAAAATCCTTCTTTTGTGTAGTTTCAAGTTGAGAAGAGTCTTCTTCAGGAGCTCCAGACTCATCCAAAGAATTTTGATCATCAGAGAGTGAGGATTCATCGATAGGTATCTTGTTTAAAGAGTCATCACTAGACGAGGAAGGCTTAAAAGAACCCCCTTTGGAAGTAGATGTTTGTAAACAAGCTTGGAAATTAGTATCACCTATCAAGGTATATGTCTTATTGTTATAGATAAATTTAACTTGTCTATGCAATGTAGAGGGGACAACTTGCATACTGTGAATCCAAGGTCTCCCTAATAACAAGTTGTATGTTAGATTTCCTGACATAACATGGATAGGAGTAGGCAAAGTAACAGGCCCCACTGTGATGGGTAAGGTGATAGTACCTAATGAAGTTTTAGCCACATTATCAAAGCCTCGAATAGGATGAGAGTCCGGCTCAATTAAGGATGTATCCACATTCATCTTATGCAAAAGATTAATGCTACACACATTAAGACCAGAGCCATTATCCACTAGTGTTCGTCTTATAGCAGTGTCTTTCATTATAACCACAATCATCAAGGGATCATACTGATGTTGGATTTCACTAGTAGGCAACTCATCTTGAGTAAACACAATTTGAGCTTTAGGATTCATCACAGAGTTAACCAAAGATGCTATATTACTAGATGTATTCGGCAGAGGAACATTCAAATCTTTCAAAGCATCTTGTAACATTCCGTGATGAGCAGAAGAAGTTTGAATCAAATCCCAAAGGGATATCTTAGCAGGGGTAGCTTTAAGTTGTTCTATGAGATCATATTCCTTGCCAAGAACTTGTGAAATACGCGGAGCTTGCGGAAGAGTTGGTTGAGGATTAGGAAGAGAAACCAGAGTCACGGGAGGAGGATTAGGCTGCCTATTATTTCTAGTATGATAAGTATGGGCAACCGCATGATAACTCTCTCTAGTTAATCGCTTGGCATAACTATAAGGACTTATAGGTTTTCTTCCTTGCACAGTGATGATAGGTTTATTTGGAGTAAGAAAGGAATCATACCCCCCTTGGACAGTAAGGAGAGGTGATTTAGGAACTTGAAAGGTGGGAGAAGGACAAGCACCTTGGACTTCAAAAAGAGGCTTATTATGCTCATTCAGGTTTATCATGTTAGCTAATTTAGAAGTTTTGTTCTTGTTTAGAGATTTTGATAAAGCCACAAAGTCATCAAGAGAATCATCCAACAAAGCATGATCATATCTATCAAAAGGTTTATCTTTTGACTCAAAAGGAGACATTTCCTCATAGAGGGGATTATTGAAAACAACCATGTTACTAGATTCGGTGGAAGAGTTGATAGGAATGTACCCTTGAGAGGAATCATTCGACTTATCTTTCTCATCACAACAAAATGGCATAGTAACAAGGCTTATGAGTTTTTGGTAAAATGAAGGTTTGGCCTCTTTAGGATTCAAAAACTCATCTAAAGCTTCATCTAATTCATCTTGGCTATACTCATAATCAACATAATTGCATACATCATCATAAACATGAACATCTTGCAAATAGAAATCTGACATTTTGAAATAAAAGTTGCATAGAATTTAAACACACAACACAAAGAAACAAAGAAACACACTAAATCTAGATCTAGATCTAACAAATGCAATGCAAGAGAAAGAAATAATTTGTTTCATGTCAGGTTCACCAAAATGTGTAGGGGAAAAAGCGAGACTAGGTTAACATGTCCTAATCCTACCTTTTGACACACATTGCGGAATACGAAAGAGCCTAGAGGTATCACACAATTGGCTACTTCTTTTTGTGAAAGAGAGAGCCACGGGCTACCTATTAGGATTTCTATTCCTTTGTTGTAATTGAAAGATAAAATGATGCAAGTTCAATCCCTAACCCCAAAGTGCAAGTATGAACTAATAACAAGATTGCAGAATTGAACTTAAACTATGGAAAGCTGTAAACACAAAGATAAGACAAGAATGCAAATGCGTACCCAGAGTCAAAATCTGAGTGGAAAGGTTCGGGACCGGGGCGCGGGCGCCACTATCCTGATTCTGTTCCTGAAATTGCTCCTGAAACTGCTGTTTTGCAACCTGGAAAACTGTCCAAACTGCCAAAACTTGCTGTCTGATAGGGGGAGTAGGGCGCCCAGCACCCCTGTCCCAGGGACCAGGGCGCCTAGTGCCCCTGTCCTGGTAGGACCAGGGCGCCCCACGCCCCTGTCCTGGTCTTTTGTGCTGAAACTTGATATAGGGTTCGGTCTCCGTCTGCTTCTTTCGGATCTGCAACTTACAGCGTCATCTGAATCCCAAAATATGCACTTATATCTGAAAAGGTGTTTTGGGCGGCTATATAAGGTTTTGCCTTAGTCAAACCCCTGCTTTGGTGATTTCCACCTCCACGAATAGCCAATTTGTATTGTAATAGTAATGTCTATGCAGACCTTGTGTGTGTGCAAGATCCTAAAATGCAAGTAAGCAAACTAGAGCAACCTAGAAAGTAAACCCTAATTGCTTGTAGATGACAATGTAAATGCTCCAAATCAAGATGCAAAGTGATCTAAAGCATGAATGCAAGTGACATAATGAGGCTTATGCAAAGACATGAAAACAACATGAAATCATACCCAACCCCAAGGGAGGGGTACAAGCCAATCTTCAGTCGGTGATCACTTATTGCTCTTCAATGCCTTCAAAGCCCGAAGTGGATGAATGAATTTGATGAATGCTTGGAGGATGAATGTTGAGTGTTGCTGAAGTCTTCAAAGATCTGCTCTTTCGCTGCATATGAGGTTCCTAAAAACAAAATTCGGATCCTTTCAAATGAAGAAAGAGAGCTCTTATGTATGAAACCCTAGGTCTTAATTCCAACTTTTGACCGACCTAGAGATTGAATCTCCCGCCAATTTCTTGGGGTTAAGCTTTATTTTATGATTGGATCACACTCCTAAAATTTTGGGAAAAATGTCTGGGACCGTGTGCACTCCGGGCGCCACGGTCCCGACAACTTTTCACCAAATTTTCAGGGCCATCGGATATGATGATTTTAGAGTGAATCTCGAAGTTACAGGTGATTTCAAGATGTTTTGACCCCCGAAATCAAGCCCCCAAGATCATAATAAGGCCTAATTAGGGTTTTTGATTAAGTGATGTATTGGAGGAATAAAATGAAAGGGGCACACTTTAATGAAAGGGCCCGACTTTATGATGTGGAAGATGATGAAATAGAACCTTTAGACCTAATTAATTTGATTAATTATGTGCTAAAGGGGAAACGCAATTCAAAATGCAAACTGCACCAAGGCGGGTGCTAAACTAGGTGTGAAATTGTACTGCTTTAGCAAGTGCGTACAATTTGTGACGTTACAGTAAAAAGAAGACTTGTATCTTGGAGTAGCAAGAAGAAGAGTTGTATATCATAGTCCACTGCTGAAGTTGAGGATGTTGCAGCGTATATGAATTGTACCCAAGCAATCTGGATGAAACACATTCTGGAAGGATTCAAACTGAAGATTACATATCCAATAAAGATTTTATGTGACAACACCAGTACAATAAATATTTCAAAGAACCCGGTGTTGCATGCTAGAACCAAGCATATTGAGTTGAAATATCATTTCTTGAGAGAGAAAGTGTAGAGTAAAGATGTTTTATTGGAGCATGTATCTACTAAGGAGCAACTTGTAGATATCTTTACTAAACCTTTGCCTAAGACTACTTTTGAGTATCTTAGAGGTCAGCTAGGGGTTGTGCCCCTACATGATGTCAATTGAGCAGATGTGGAATACATCAGTCCCGGAGCTAATTGAAGAATATTGAAGCAGAATTGGTGTATAGGAGTTATTCCATAGGGGGAGCATCAAGTTGCAGATTATTGATGCAGAATAGTGAAGTATGACACTGCATGTTTTACTTTCACTTTGGCATTGTTGTCAAAGGAGGAGAAGAACTATATGATTGATAAAGAGAAGATCTAGCCAGTTACTAGCTGAAGACTTGGTGACTCAATTGAAGGAGAGTACATGGTAAAATGTAAACTAGGATTCCTATACACAATCATCACAATCAAGGGTATTGATACTTGTATTGCCATGAATGCCAAAGGGGGAGATTGTTGGAATTCGCATGAAGATTGCATTGAAAAACTATTATGTTGGCATTGATGTCAATTGTAACCGATAATGATGTTGTTATGGTGTTGTTTTACAACCAGTAGGTGAGCTAGTGAAGGAAATTGGTAGTACTTGAGAAGAAGTGAGATCAACCGGTGACCCTACATGTTGATGTGTCAAACCCTAACCGATGGAGCTTGGTAAATCGGTTGTATTGGTTTATGATCAAATGATGAATGGTAATGATTATGCCACGTATACATGTTGTATGAGAAGCGTTTCAAATGGTTTTTGGCACGTAGAGATAATGGTTTTATCTTGGGAATGAGCGAGTACATTGCATGAAGTGGAAAACGTGTGATGAGTTACAGGGATCGATGAAGCGGTGATCAAGGAGTGGTTAAGGTTGTCTTGAATGATGTGGAATGATTTTTATGTAATCCAATAGTCATACTTGAACCGATTTGTTTGTAATCTTTATGAGATATTAGGTTTTTGATGTGTTACTGACCTGTTATTTTTCTTATAAGGTCGATGAGTTATTTTGTTGTAATGTTGGCAATTTTGGTTAAGTGTAAGAGTGATTGGTTGTCTAACCAGAAGGTGCATCTGCAGTATGTGTAAAGGTAGACAGGAGTATGAAAAGGATCTAATCAAGCATATTATTTTTATTTACCAGATCAACAAACCCTTGTTGTTCTCTAACAATTACAACAGTCAAATCCCTTAACCGAATAAACTTTAACAGGCTTAAGTACTATCCAAATCCTCTAACCAGGTGATCCATTAGCTTGGATTTCAAATCCTCTATCAAGGTTACTCCTAACAAGGTATTGCTTGTAATAGGGCATTACAGTCAATCCCTTAACCAGGTGGTCCCTAACAGGATATGTTCTTAACGAGAATTTTGTAAAAAGCTTTAACAGGCTTGGCTCCTAATAGGGCAAACTTCAGAAGAGTTTAGAATACTTGTGGGTATTCATCCCCACCATGGTTTTTCCTCCCCACCGTGGTTTTTACCATTTGGGTTTCCACATCAAAATCATTGTGTCAAGTGGTGAATGTTTTTATGGTTATGTTTGCTATGGTTAATTTGCTCTATACAAATGTAATGTGAGATTTTGCCAAGATATAGAGGCAATGGAAAACATAAATAAGAGAGACAAAATAGATGATAGGAATAAACTGTATTCTATCAAGATGCAAAATATGATCAACTGGATCATTACAAGATGTTCAATGAATTCCCGTACAAACAATATAGATGAGCCTGCTTATATAGGAAAGGATAATGGATGTGTGAGCACACAAACATGATATGTGGCTCAATAAGAAACAAGGGTAGGTAGGAAATAGGTGTGGGTAGGTAGGAGAAACAATATAATATACCACATGAGGTGCAATGTAACAACAAGATAAGATCAACACCATAAAAGGTGGAAATTTCTCTACACACAATATCCCAATGTGGCACAAACACCCAAGTGTCTCATACCCAAACTACTATTAAATGCATGTACCTAAGTAAACTTAAGTAAGGTGTAATAATATCCAAGATGAATAATTATTTACACCAACACCCCCCTTAAGTGTAACTTAGGGGAATGCACTAAAGTCTACAATGCAACTAAGCAATGCAAGATGGGTCCCGGCTACGAGGCCATGTTAGGTACCCATGTACAAATGCAAATGCATTCTCCCATGGATAGAGAAAGAGAGAAAAACCCAATAGGAAAAAAACCCTCCCCCAAAAGAGAGATTATGAAAGCAAACAATGCTCTCAATGAGGAATGAGAAGAACAAAATATGTCCCCCCCATAAGAGAGAAGAAAAGACCATGAAGCCCTCCCTCAATGTCAAATCTCCTGCAAGGATGGTCCAATGATGTTGACCAAAATACCTCCCCATAAGAAAGAAAGAGAGCCTATGCTGCACCAATAATGTCAAATTTTGACAAAACCAGGTACCAATGTCGATGACGATGAATCACTCACTACAACAAAAAGAAGATTAAGCATGGAGACAACCTTCTTTGAGCATCATCTAGATACTCGTAAATGGCAGAAATACTGGTACAATCTAAGTCTCATTGGAGCCATGCACAAATGTGTACAATCTAAGTCTCAACTAGAGGCATGCACCAAGTCTCACAAAATATTCTTAATCTACATGTACAAGAGGATTACATCAAATAGTCAACAATAACAAGATACAAAGAGGTGTGGCACTTTATGATAGTGGGAGTACAATATTTCTCAAGCAAGAGCATACATCATGATAAAATATTAAAATGTGAAAACATGAAAATGATGCCACCAACCAAGAAGCCCTATAGAATACTGCAGATGAAGATGCCTCTGAATGAAATTTCACCAAGAGATATTGTAGTCACATAAATCTGTCCAGTTTAATTAAATGAATATTTGCTATTTATTTGATTAAAAACCCACTAGCCATCAGTTAATTAAATTAATATTTAATTAATTCATCTTCAAACATTCTTCTATTAATTAAATAAATTATTCAATTTATTTCAATTAATTCATTAAAACCAAATTCAAATCAATTAAATGAATAAATCCTATTTATTCAATTTAAATTCCCCTTTTCCTCTTTTAAATAAATAATTAAAAACATTTATTTAAATCATTCCCCCCCCCCCACTTGCATTTTCCTACAAATGCAAGTTGCAACCACAAGTTGAAATAAATAAATTTTATTTTAATTAAAATCCTATTTTCCCTCAACCACCAAACCCACTTACAATCCTAACCCCCTTCTAGATTCTTCTAAGCCCTTCCTAATTAGCCTAATCCATCCCCTAAATATTGTCACATTCCTAAGTAACTTGGAGTCACTTCTCAAAGACTTCAAAGTCTTTGAAAAGCATTAAATGCTTTGTTTGTTCAACAATTTAACCTCTAAAGTCTTCCAAACCATTTATGGTTAAATCCACTTGCACCCATGGTTAGGGACTTTGACCCCTAACTCAACCCTCATGTGACCCATGTGTCTTCTCAAGCATTTATTGCTTTGACCATGGTTATCCCTTTAACCTTTGCACAAGAGTTTATCCATTGGATAAAAGCTTTATTCTTTGAATAAAGAATTTATTCACTCAACCCAACCTTGACCTTAACTCCCAAGTTAGCTCTCAGGTCATGTCAAGCATTTAATGTTTATTCCCTCTCCTCTCAACCCCTCTCATGTTGACACTTGTCATCCTAGGATTGGTTTGAAAGCCCTCACATGGATTGAATATCATTCAATCCTGACCCTTGTTGAGATTACTCAATCTCAACCATCCATTGCTCCATTTTTCCTATAAAAAGAGCCCATTTATTCATAATCCAGATCTTGAAAACTTGTATGCATCAAAGTTATAGAGAATTTTACAGAGCATTTAGTATATTTTAGTCATATTCACTTTTTTGGTTAAAATTAACAAATAGCATTTAGATAACTCATCTTTCTTTGGTTATTAAGCTTGCATTTGCATACTTTTCATTATCATCCTACAATCTTGAACCTCCATAAGGCATCCATAATGTAAAAAGCTGCTAAGAGATACACTAATTTGGAACTTGGAGAGGAGAGGAACAAGGGAGAAGGAGCTAAGAGCATGTTAAAAGGCATTTGGAGATGCCTTGTTGTATTTACTTTGATAGTTAGATATTTTACCATGTTTTTAGTGTCTCTTTTGATATGCCTGTTTAGATTAGTTTTTGGTTGATTAACACTAACATTTGTCTCTTGTGTTTTGTGTGTTATACGACCACAGATTTTAGTCTAACGATTGTCCATTTTGCAGAGCATCATTTGGTGAACCTGACGTGAATCCAACACCCAACAACATTTTTGACTGTTTAGCTTGACACACAGGTTGTGCTTTGGCACTTTTGTTCGTGCTTTAGCGCTATTTTCTTTACAATAGCGCTATTGTCTCAAATTTAGCGCTATCGTCAGTATATTAGTGCTTTTGAGTCTTAACTAGCATTTTTGTCCATGTTGTAGCGCTCTTGTATTGTTGTTTAAAAATTTGAGTTTAGCGCGTTTGTATATGATTTAGCACATTTGTGTTAAGTAGCGCTTCTTTTGTCACACAGAGTAGTGCTATTGTAACAGAATGTTGTAAAAGAAAGGCCCTGTAACTGATAATATATTTTTTTAGGCCTTTGGAAGCCCACCATGTTTTTCAGATTTTTCTAACTGTTCATTTCGTGTGCAGGTTTTAAACTAACCCCCTTTTGTACTTAACAATCAAAAACACTTCTTTTGGTGCTTTAAAAATCACAAAAAAAAACAACAATCTTTATTTCTTGCGAGTTAGGATTCAAATTTCATTTTGGTGCTTAAAATCAACAAAACAAACTTTATTTCTTGCACTTTAGGATTCAAACTTCATTTGGTGCTTTAAAAATTCACAAAAACAAACTTTATTTCTTGCAAGTTAGGATCACTTTTTATTTGGTGCTTAAAACAAAACAAAGCAAAATCTCTTTTCTTGCATCAAATTTAAGGAAATTCACAATCAACACTTTAGTTTTGTCCAAGTAAAAAGAACAAACAACTTGTCTCTTTTTGTTACAAAAATGATTTTACTTCATGCAAACGTGTTTTTCCTTAAGTTGACCAGGATTTCAAAATTCTAGTTTACTCAAACATATTGCCTTTGAAGTTAAAAAGAACATCATGGTTGTTGGAGCAACATCTCCAAATAGATAAAACATCATTGCAATGACAAGTTAAAAATAACAAGTGTATTTTGTGTTTGGCACACTTGTGCAAAAGTGTTTGTCGAGTGGTCCCACTTCTAACACACACTATCCTCTCCCTTGGCTTTCATGGTCCTAGGTGCAAGAGAAAAGTGTTAGTAACACTCAAATTTTATCTTTTTAAGAGAGGCCTACCAAGAGACACATCACTCTTGGGAACGACCTTGTGCGGTAAATCTTTTGAGCCGCTATAGAAATCAGGTGAGAGCGAAAGTTGTAGCCTTGGGTATAGTTGTTCCTACAGTGTAACTTGCCGAAAGGACAAATGCACCCCACCACAAGTTACAAGGCTCTTAAGTGAGTCACTGTAGAATAAACTTATGTCCAAAAACATCAAAAATTACTAAACACCTTTAAGTAGAATCCCACCTATTCTATTGATTGAGGATATTTGTGATAAATTCAGTGCAAGAGCATAGAAGGTTTTGCTCCCAAGATACTCACCATACATATTTCCTTGAGTAGAAACATAGCTTTTTGAAAGCTTACTGCTAGCCCGATAAAAGTGGTGACTCCCCCATCATAGGGATCATCTATTTGTTATGCTTGTGCAAGACTTAGTATATCACATCCTTACCTGCCAGGGCGGGATTCATAAGGTATGTAGTACCAAAGTCGAAGAAATATCAAGATGTGGGCTGAAATTATCGCAACTGGCCATTTAACCTTAGGGATAAAGAGTGTTTGAAGTGTCTTCATTTTGTGTTAGACCAGTACAAATTGAGCCAACTTTAGGCTTTGGAAAACACCTAAAATACATCTAAAATAAAGGGTCATAAAATTCCAAGGATTGGATTGATCTAGACCCACACTTACTTGTGCCTTTTATGGCAACATTCTTGTGTTTGTGTGATTGCTTTGTTTTCTTGTCAAAGAAACATCATAAACCCAAATCCAAACAAGTATTCATCCAACACAAACATTTTCAAAAACAAAAATCCAAAAACAAAGAGCAAGAGTATCAAACTATATGACCATTCTTCACATCTTGAAAAAGAAGAATCTTCATCAACATGTCAACTTGAAAAGAAGACCATTGAGCTCAAAGGCTTTGATCAAAAGGAGGAAATTCTTCTATCTTAATAGACAAATCTTTGTCTCTTATAGAGCCTTCTTGAGTCACATGCATCTTTATCTTCAAGGGAAATCAAATGAATTTGATCAAGAGTCATTGAACCACAGAGCTTTTATGCAATATAGAGCTTTGAGTTATCACAAAAACAAAAGAGGCAAGATCAACCTTGACTTCTTTCCAGACATTTGTATCACATACAACGTAGCTCAAGAAGAACCACTAACCTTGACTTTTTAGAATGTCTCAACATCTAGGATAAACTCATCCTAAGAGGCATTTCTACGCAGGTTAAAACTAGCCTCTAAGTGCATCCTCTCATTACTAGGTAGTTGAGTCTGTAATACATCTCAGATTTCTCTACACCTTATCACATCAAACTTTGTCAACCAACACAACAAGCAATTCAAGAAAGAACTTTGGTAACATCTACCTTTAAGTGCTAGGGATTCATATGCAAAGCATTTCACCAAACATCAATCTTTCATTCCATCAACAACTCATCATCATTTTCATCAAAATTCAACAAAAACTTATAAACCAAATGGCTCATACCAGGTCCAGGTCTAGACAACAAGAAATTAAAGAGGAAGAAGAGGAAAATATCAATGAATTCCAAGAAGCCCTTGGAGGAAACGTAAATGATGACAACCCAAGTACTCCTACTCTTGCGGCAATAGAAAGGGCACAACACAACCCTCTCTTTAATAGACTTTTTGATGAAATACTTAGGAGCAATGTTGATGCTCACTTTTTGAGACTTGCTCAAGCGGGAGCCAAACTACCTTCTGACTTTGATGTTGCACAACTAAGACAAGCATCAGAATGCCAAAGTCGTAATGAGGATGAAAGAGGATGAGATCACATCAAATACAACCTTCATCAAGGTAATCCCCCACCTCCTCCACCTCCAAATGAAATAGACATGTTGCGGCAACAAGTTGAAAATCTCACCCAACAACTTCATAGTGGTGTAAAAACCAATCAATTTTCACTCAATGACATTTGTCCCTATCCCTTTGATAGGAATCTTCATATGCCAACTTTTCCACGAGGGTTTGAAACACCCAAGTTTGAAAAGTATAGAGGAAAAGGAGATCCTTGTGATCATGTTAGAGAATTCCATTCAACTTGCCTCGAAGTGGCATACGAGGATACATACCTAATGCGACTCTTTCCCCAGAGTTTGGGAGGAACAACCACATCATGGTTTTCCCGATTACCAGGTGGATTAGGACTTTTGAAGAACCCATCCAGAAGTTCCTGGCACATTAGTCACACAACATTAAATGTGATATCACAATGGCTGACCTATGTAACACTAAACAAAAGCCAGGTGAGCTATTTTCAGTCTTTCTGCAATGATGGCGTCAAATGTCTAGCAGACGTTCTCTTCAATTTCTTGAACAAGAACTGGTGGAAATATTTATTTCCAACTTAAATGACGAAATGGAATTTTGATGAATACTAAGAGGGGGGGTGAATTAGTACGCCAAAAATCTTTGCACTTAAACACTTTGCTAGACTAATAGTAAACCGGTAAAATAGTTTAGCAAACAAACCGGTTAGCACACATGCAAACCAAATAGAAAATAATGCATTTACCCACAAAAGCACAAACACCATAACACAAGGGATTTTGATGTGGAAACCCAAATGGGAAAAACCACGGTGAGATGGAACTCACAAGTAACTATCTATAGAATAGAAACCAGACCGGTTAAGGTCTTACAATGTTCTTTACCAGAACAGATCCTTTTAGGAATCTCAATCTCTATTAGGAGATAAGTCCGGTTAAAGACTACCTTGCTAGAGGATTTTAGATCCACGGATGTGAACCACCTTGTTAGAGGATTTTACAAAAGGCTTTTTGGGCCTACTCGATTAAGGGCTACAGACTTGTTGAAGATGTGAGTAATCAACAAGTGAGTGATCTATCAGATAGCACAGATTGATTGGTTAGATCCTTGATAGCATGTTCCTAATGCATTATAGCATTACTTCAATCTTCTACACATTCAAACTCTCTCTAACTCAACCACCTTAAACCCTATCAACAACCATCAACAACAACAACCTAAAACCCTAGACATGATGTCCTTATAAATGAATCTAATTTCATGTCGGTCCAATAGGATTACAATACAATTTCCTAGGTTCAATGTATCTGGACACTTTTGGTAACACAACACAATATGCACCGCCAAAGTGTCGGCATCGTCAAACAATCGGTGGATGGTAACTCATCACAAAATGTCGGTTGGTAACTCATCACAGAGTATTACCGGTTCATACAAAATACCAGTTTTAACCAAAATACCGGTTGTCGGCTTAACAAAATGAAGACTGGAAAAATGTGTTGTGACGCTTCTCTCCTTCGTACCACTTGAGATCCTTAAACCGCTTGGGGTCTTCATGCCGCTTAAGACCGGTGAACACTTCCTACAGAACACCGATAGTCTAAAGACTATAATACATGATATCGGTTGGAACAAATATCTGTTGAGCTTTAACTCATACAAACAAAATGATCTCAAGACAAGTGTGTGACCATCAATGACAATCACAGCATCAAACATCAAAATTGCCAACAAATTTCACTTGGACGTAAAAGACACAGACTCTTTCAATGACATGATCACCAAAGGCTTAAAATGTGAGCGAGCTCCCATCAAAAAAGGGCTTATCAAGATATATAATGAGCCAAAAGATGGCCCTTGCCCGCGCTTCAATAGTGACAAGCCGAACTTTTGGAACAAAAACAAAAACATTATTAACGATGGGGTTGTGGATGCAAGAACTATCAAAAGTGCACAACCTGTGGTTCGATTTGCAGGATAGAACCCCACACCCAAGAATAACACAGTTGCTCCTCCAAATCAAGGCTGCAACACATCTCAACAGGAACCCAGACAACGTCAACAAAATTTCAAACCAAAACAAACATACACTCCCTTAGGGGAACCCATCGAAACAATATTATGTCAGTTGGTTTCTCAAAATCTGGTGACCTTACCCAAAACATCAAATTATGAACCTCAAGTCAAACCTTCATGGTGGAGAGATACTAAACATTGCGACTTCCATCAAGGGAAAGGACATAAGACAAGCAATTGTCACAGATTGAAAGATCTTATTCATGATCTTATTGACCGAGGTGAAATCAAAATCAAAGGACATGACCCAAAGACAACAAATGATGATCATCTCATGTTCAAAAATCCACTTCCATCACAAGATCAAAGGGGTCCTTCCACTTCAGGGAGAAACACAGATACCACTAATTATATGCAAGCCACGTATAATTACACTGTGAATCACCTGTATGATGCCAGTGAACAAATTACAACTATTACCATCAAAAATCCCAGCTCCACTTGCAATGTTGTTACACATCGCGGCAAGATTACCATAAAAGAAGCTCTACAAGCCACCCCATCTATCCCAAAGCAGTATAACCTTGTGGAACAATTAGACAAAATGCCCGCGCTGATATCTATCTTAGAGCTATTGCGCCAATCTCCATCCCATAAAACAATCTTGGATCAAGCTCTCCAAGAGGCATCAGTCCCTGCAAACCTAAATACAGATCAGTTCCAAGCTATGGTTGGAAACCTAAGATCATCACCTTGTCTCACTTTCTCTGAAAGTGATAACTCATCCTTCCAGCAACCTCACAATGCCTCACTCCACATTGAAGGGTTTATCAACGAACACAAGATCAAGCGAGTCTTGATCGATAATGGAGCAGGCCTGAATATCTGTACATTACAATTAGTCACAGCTTTGGGATATGCAATTGAATTAGTGGATCCCTGCAAGAAGATCACAATCAAAGCCTATGATGACGCAGAGTGTTCATCCAAAGGAGTTGTGGTGCTACCAATCTGAGTGGGCCCTGTGGTGAAACATCATCTATCAAGTTTTGGACCTTCCTCTTCCATACAATTTATTGTTAGGAAGACCTTGGATACACACCACGCAAGCAGTTCCATCCACTGAGCATCAATGTATCAAGTTCCTGCATAATGGTGTAGAAATTACAATCCTGGGTGATGCAAACCCCTTTCATATTGTCATAATATAAGTCATCAACCAGAGATTACCGTTCCCAACAATAGAGAAGCCATCTCCTCCACATCATACGTAAGTTCAGCCTCTCTTTCCACTTCAAACACCACTATACCCAAGCAAGAGAAGCTCAAGATAAAAATAGTAGAGGAAGGTCCTAGAGAGTACAATCTAAGCCAACTCTTTTGTGTTGGACAAATGCCTACTTCTCCTAGAACTCATGGTAAACCTCAACAAATACTTCAAACACCATTGATCAAGCCAACATGTACTTTGACGTCGTTCATCCTCAGAAAGAGTCAAGAAGAAGAAACCAGAGATGAGGACTTAGTAGAATGGATCTATAAGGACCCAATCACCACGGACATTCCACAAGCTAAGCTCCCCACAGATCAATATGGAAAAGGTCTACTCATTATGCAAAGAATGGGATATGATGGTCAAAGTGCTTTAGGACCTTGTAAGCAAGAGCGACATGAGCCGCTTCAGCCAGAATTAAAGCCCAAAGATAACACAGGCTTAGGATTTCAAAAAGAGATCCTTCCTAAACTCAGATTCAAAGGGAAACCTAGCAAGCCACTATATCAGCCTATTACAAAGAGGCCACCTCTGATTATAAAAGCAGCACCCGGAACCATAACAACTACCCCATTGAGGCTAAAAATCCTAGCAAAACCGTCTACAACACCCATCATCCCACCAATCAAACCAGTGATCCCATTAGCAATAGCAACAACATCAATAGCACCCTCAACAGCAGCAACTATATCAGAATTCCCAGTAGTATTGACAACACCAGCAGTTCCAGCAGAAGCAGCAGATTCAACACTACCAATACTTCCTGTATCAGATTCACTAATCCCTATAATTCTTCCTATAGCACTGATCATTTCATCTACAAAGGTACATCAACCAATCACACCTGCAGTGTTTAACTCAAAGGACATCCCAGTATGGTATAGTAATCGGATACTGGAAAGCGACTCAGAGACTGACTCACATGAATTGGAATTTGATTCCATCTAGCTTAATACTTCAAATGAGGAAGACACGTCACCCCCTCCACCTCACAAAGACATCCCTGTTTATAGAGAAGCACAGATAAAGATCTCTTGGGTTCCTGAGCTGGAAACATCTTCCACAGACCCTACATCGCATCCTACGCCTGATTTTGATAGGGAGATTACCATCAACGACCTTCACCACAACGTCTTAACCCTCAATAACACATCTAACAAACTTAACCTGATCGATGAGGTAATGCCCATTATCCATCCTAAACTCATCAAATGGAACCAACCTAATCCCCCATGCCTTGACCACTTCCAAAATGATGAGGCGATCATTGACTTTTTGGAACTACGGGATAACATACCAAGCAGGGATCACAAAGCTGGATTCCCCATATAACTTAATAGTACAGCATACTTTGGGGTGGATGCCAAACCTTTCAGCTACAAAAATATAACAATAAAACATGGATCTTCCAGTGAAAACCTCTCTGAGGAGGCTAAGGATGCAAGGTTTGACATTCTCCCCTCTAGTACACAGAAAGAACGATCAACAATTCTCATTGAAGAGACAAGAATATAACGTGGGGACTCCTGAAACACCTCACCACATACATCTGGCATCTCTTTTAACTCAAGAGGAACAACCTAAGTTTGTTAAATTCTTCTAGAAGCACCAGATTAACTTTGCATGGTCATATGCAGACATGCCTGGTCTTGATCCAGATTTAGTCATGCATCACCTCATAGTAGTAGAAGGAGCTAAGCCTATCAAGCAGAAGCTTTGCAAGATGCATCCTCAAATTGCAGTACTACTTAAAGCAGAACTTAAGAAACTCCTAGATGTGGGTTTTATTAGACCAATTGATTATGCAGATTGGATATCCAATATTGTGCCTATCAGAAAACCAAATGGGGGCATCTATATCTGTACTGACTTCATAGATCTAAACAAAGCATGTCCTAAGGATGACTTCCCCCTACCCAACATCGACATAATAGTGGACGTAACAGTAGGGCATGCCATGCTTTCACTCATGGATGGCTTTTCAAGGTACAATCAGATAAACAACACACCAGAGGATCAACATAAGACCGCCTTCACGTGCCCATGGGGAACATACTGCTGGAATGTAATGCCTTTTGGTCTAAAGAATGTAGGAGCAACCTATCAAAGATCAATGACCACCATCTTTCATGATATGATGCATACTATAATGGAAGATTATGTTGATGACTTACTAGAAAAATCACTCACAAGAGAAGGTCATCTGGACATCTTAGAGAAAATCTTTGACAGACTGGAACAATATCATGTTTGACTCAACCCAAAGAAATGTGTCTTTGGAGTAACTTCAGGGAGCTTCTAGGATACATTGTCTCAAGCAAAGGTATCAAGGTCGATCTAGCAAAGGTCAAAGAAATCATGGACATGCCACCTCCAAAGAACATCAGTCAACTAAGGACATTACAAGGGCGACTACAATCCATCTGAAGATTCATTGCACAACTGGCCAATAAGTGTCACCCCTTTACACACCTGCTACACAAGAACATCTGCTTTCAATAGGATACCAGATGCCAACAAGCATTCCAGATGCTTAAAGATTATCTCATGAATACACCATTATTGATCCCACCAGATCCGAGTAAGCCTCTATTACTCTATATATCAGCAACAAATACAGCATTGGGTGTACTATTGGCACAACACAATGCAGAAGGCAAAGAGTGTGTTGTTTACTAAATCTCTCACACATTGGTTGGCTATGAACTCAATTACACACCTATTGAGCGATCTTGCCTAGCAGTAATCTTAGCAGCCACCAAACTAAGGCACTATCTATTGATACATAAAGTGCAGCTAATTGCAAAGATTGATCCACTCAAATACTTGCTCAACAAAGCAGCATTGATAGGCCTCTTGGCCAAATGGGTGATGATTCTAAGTGAATTTGATATTGAGTATGTGGACCGTAAGGCTATCAAAGGACAAGTCATTGCAGATCAGTTGGCCAATGCACCACTCATAGGCGATCATCCTCTCATTTCCAATTTTCCAGATGAAGAGGTATTCATGATCACAGCGACACAACCATGGAAACTATACTTTGATAGTTCATATACAAGGCATGGCTCCGGGGCAGGCATTCTGTTTATCACACCTCAAGGTGATAGCATCCCGAAGTCTTACAGGATCACATTTCCATGCACAAACAACATAGCTGAATATGAAGCCCTAATCACAGGACTCAGACTAGCCATACAATGGAAGTTACAAGAACTGCAAGTATATGGCGACTCCCAACTGGTCATTCGACAAGCAATAGATGAATATTAGACTAAGGATGACAAACAGATGTCGTACAAACAAATGGTGGACACATTAAAGGCATCATTCACTACTATCACCTTTGAGTAGATACCCTGAGATCAGAATCGAGCTGCTGACGCTATGGCTACCATCGCATCTCTCTTCCATCTTCTAAAGAATTCAACATGCTAGGAGTTCTTGGTCGAACAGCTTTGGATTCTTGCTTATGATATCCTTGAATCTGAGATGATATGTCATCTTGTCGGTTCTGAATCCCCATGGTATGGTGAGTTCTACACCTACCTCCACAATCACACACTTCCTCCTGACCAATTGAATAACCAACGTAAAACCTTTATTTGCCAAACCGCTTGATATACCATTATTGTTGAAACCCTATACCAACGCAGTCTTGATGGTACTCTCCTTCGATGTTTAGAATAGGATAAGATAATAAAGGCCTTGGAAGAGGTACATGAAGGAATTTGTGGGACTCATGCAAGCGGTCCATCACTAGCCAAGAAACTCATGTGCACTAGATACTATTGGCCATCCATGGAAAAAGACTCCTACTACTTTGTCAGAAAGTGCAAGAAATGCCAAGTTCATGGAGACCTGATACATACACCAGCATAGGAACTGCAACCAATCACAACACCATAGCCTTTTTGTCAATAGGGCCTTAACCTTGCAGGTAAAATCCATCCATCTTCATCCAACGGTCACAAATTCATTATTACCACCACCAAATACTTCACAAAGTGGATTGAAGTTGTTCCACTTACACAAGTCACCGGCAAGCAGATCACCTCATTCATCCTTAATTACATCATCTGCTGGTATGGTGTACCCATGTCCATCATCACAGATAATGGTCTTCCTTTCAAGAATCAGGATGTCCGTGAACTTTGTGAGAAGTTTCACATCCAACATGTCTTTTCCACTCCCTATTACCCACAAGGAAATGGTCAGGCCGAAGAATCCAACAAGAACATATTGAGAATCCTCAAGAAAATAGTCAATGATGTCGGTCGTGATTGGCATGTTCAATTGAATCCAGCATTATGGGCATATCGAACTAGTATTCGAACCCCTACAAGTGCAACTCCCTACTCATTGATCTATGGAGCAAAAGCTATCTTACCTATTGAGGTTGAGATACCATCACTACAAGTTACCTTGCATAATCTGATAGATGATGAAGCATACAGAGTATCACGTCTCCAAGATTTAGAGCTACTTGATGAGAAATGACAAGCTACATACAACCACCTCAAATCCTATCAGCAGCGCATGAGCAGAAGCTATAATCATCGAGTTAGACCTCATACATTTGAGGTAGGTGATATTGTTCTACGAGATAATCCTCGTAATCAACCCAACCGAGAACATCAGGGCAAGTTTGAATCAAATTGGTTGGGTCCATATGTTATCACTACCGTATTTGGGTCTAGGGCATATCAGTTGGCTACGTCAGAAGGAGAACCGCTAGCAGATTAGATTAATAGCATGCACCTCAAAAGGTTTTATACTTGAGCTACACAGAGCATCAGGCTCTCCTACATACCAGAAAAACACCAAAAACATTCAGAAAATGTCCTGAGGAAAATACAAAAACATCAAAATAGTAAGGAAAAATCATGCATCCAAACGGTGAACAACCACTTCAGTGGCACCTTGGGGAAGTGCGATGGTGAAAACCTGGAAAATAGGTGCGACTCGTAAAGGCTATGGCTCCATTGTCTCTCGGACTTGTTGTGATCACATTCATTACATCCACATATCCATCCGTCCAAACCATGGCTTGTTATTGATCTACAATCGAAGATAGTACTTCATGCATCTCACATCCTGCTTTTTCATAATCATGTCTAAACTGGGGGCAATGCCCTTAATCTATTTGATGGAAGTGGATTATGCATTACTTATGATTCATTGAATTTCTTCATTCAAAATTGTCTCGTAAAAATCCAAAAACATTCAAAACAATCATCAAAATACCAAAAAAATTGGAAAAACTATCTCACAAAATCCAAAAACATTTTGAAAACATCAAAAATCAAAAACATGGCAACACCTTGTACATACGCATCCAAGCAAATACCAAACAAACATTGTGAAATACTCAAAATGATGACCACTTATCACATCAACCCAAAAATCAACATCGACACACAAACTATCTAAAACAAGGATGCATCCTTCCTTACCAAAACAAAGACAATGATATTTTTCTTTGACAAGAAAATTTTGTTTAAGCTATCAAATACTTGGTTGATTTGTAGGTTACTCATTCATTTATATATATTAGGTTCCTACGTTACTCTGGGATATCCACAAGTGATTAGAGTGGACGAGATGGTTCCTACAACATTGTTTGTATGTCTCTGTGAATAAATTCCAATGATGTAATGGGGCATGTACTAATGGTGTCTACACGGGAAGTTCACTAAGTTACGTGATCGTATGCAAAATACAGTCATAGATCATCACTATGGCTTACTGACTACAACGTATACCTCGACCATATGAGCGTGAACCATTATCGAGGGTCCATATTATTTATTCTTTATATATGTTGTTTGCTTGCAGGTACAATGTTCCATCTTTGGTTCCTACTGCCTCATCCACGCTTGATAATGATTTATCTCTTATTACGGTATGAACTGGTCTCAGGATATGATCGGCAAAAGATCAAGGAGGACGCTCCAAGTCATGCATGAAAGGAGATAATCGTTGTCTGTTCCGCAAAACAATACTCAAGACAACTTGATCCATTATATCAAGTTGCTTATATTAACTTGCTATATCAAAATCCATGTAATAAATACTCAGGTCATCTTGAATCAATATGTCAAGTTGCTTGTATTTTCTTACAACATTTTTAAGCTCAATGATGAAAATAAAGCACTATGGATCGTTATTGCATCTCATCTGTTTATATTGCATTCCGTTGCATATCACCCATCCATTTAATCATTCATTATTCATATGCATGGTTTTGTATGCAAGTGTGAACAAAATTAATATGAGCAGTTATATGAAAATTAAGTTGGTCTTGGATACAATCACGATAGAGTACTCTGATACATCATCACTGCATCATGCAAAGTCTAAACAACCTTGCATTCACCTATCATAATCACATCATCATTAAATTTAGTTGCATTTGCATAGAGTGCATTTCATATCAATTAGCTGCATAAAACTACATATAGTTCATTATCATTTATGGGAATTAGTCTCATTATATCATTTCATCATTACACACTCATGACATTTAGATTCATTTATATGATAAAAATTGTCCTTATTTGCATTTGCTACCATGATTAGCCATTACAGATGCATTCATTTAGTACCATTTAAGATTCATTAAGAAAGCATTCATTATCCTTTTAATTGCATTAAGGTGCAATTATTCATTACCCATGAGTTGTATTATCATTACATTATCATTTCACTTCATATTTGTCATTTAGCTCATAATATAAAACCATTTGTATTAACATTGGTTTATACATTATACATATGCATTCATTTAGAAATAATCATATAAACATTTGTACTTTACATAAATAAAATCATTTATTTTAACACATTTACATCAACATCATATGCATATCATTATCTTATCATCAATTCACCATAAAGAACAAGATATTGTTGATATCATCATATGCATACATAATCATCATGGCAGTACATACATAAAGCATTACATCTACAAATCATCCATATCAACCTGCATCCATATGTTAGCATCACAATCATAAAGCATGCATATAGACATCATGTAGGACTGCATCATCATGAAACATACATATGGGAATCATCTCATCAATGCATACATATATCACATACAACTATCCATCTAAGCATAAATCATAAGATCATCATCCTGCATAAAATCCATACATATCAACATGCATATCATCACAAAATATGGGGATCTCATCATATATATCATATCATATCACTAAAAACATACATGCATCAGAGTACAATGAAGTCCAAAATATTGACTACCAAGAGCCATCCAAGACACAGTCCAAAATAACAATGTATATGCATACAAAATGCTCCCTCAGATACCACTCTGACCAGATGCTACACCACCATCACCGCCTGATCTATCTCTCCGTGGAGGACCCATCACACCCCCACTGCTCTACATCCTCTGAGACCACTCTGATCTCTCTTGACACATATGTGAATAGCTCAGTTCCCATCGACTAGATGGCACCTCCTACTCATACAAACCCCGCCAGTAATCAACCTCTGCACCTGCTCTCCGTAACTCCCTCACCAATGCATCCATAAAAGGCCCTTGTCCCTGTACTCCCTCCAAAGCCTGCACTCTCTCCTATAACTGGATCACCCTATCCACGACCTAATCTCTCTCCCATAGTACCACAGTCAGCTCTGACTCACGTGCAAATAGCTGCACATGACTAGCGGCTACCTCTACCTCCAAACCCTCTACACGAGTCTGCAAATATCCTATCATATGATCTCGCAGATCCCCACCAGTAGCTCCCTCCCCTATATCCATAGGTGCCTCTCCAGTGGCTCCCTCCTCTGTCTCCATCGGTCCTTGTCCCTCACCTACATCCCTACAACCTAGTCTCATGCCTCCCTGCATCAAAGGTCCCTGAGATAGCCGCAATGGCTGCCCACCTCTCCCTCTCTTCTATAACAGTCCACCACCCCCACCTCCACCTCTGAATCCACCTCCTCCTCCTCCTCCATCACCATCACCACCATCCCCTCTCCCTCGTCCACCTACTACTCTGTGACCTCCTCTCCTCCTCCATCTCTGTCCCCTATCCTCCTCAAAATTTGGAATCGGCTCTGTCGGATCTGATATCCAAGGAATCAGATGCACCGTAATATACTACATATACTCCTCTGACACCCCTGCATCTACCATCCCTTGGCCTCATATGCCATGGTCTCACCTGTAATGTGCGGAACTCTTCCAATGCCTGATCATAGGGTAACACTGGTCCCCACAAGTACCTCTCTCATACCACCCATGCATACTCTATTGATCCACTAGGCAATCCCTATCGCCGCCCAAACTGTCTCAGCACTCTACTTGGAAGCTGTCTCTCCACATTGTAGGTTGTCCTACCAATGAGGTATTGTGTCATGAACATATACAGCAATGCCTCTGCATCATCCTCCCATGGCTCACACTCAATATATGGCCTCCAGATCATTGTATCCAAATCATCCAGTGCCCACCGCCACCACTCTAACTTCCCCAAGTGGGGCTGACTCATCATACCTCCATACATGTATACATAGGGCTGGTCCACTACCCTAAATCTTAGACTAATCGGTTGCATCACCGGTAGATGCTCCCAGGCCCAACTATGCAACAACGTGATACCCACTCCCAATGAGTGCATCCCTCGGTATGCTACCTCATGCAACTCCCGATATAAGTACAATAGCACGCGCAGTCCCCATGCAAATTGGGTCCCCTCTCTAATCATCTCCTCGATCACCTGACCCCAACCAATGGCAAGTCCATGGGATCATCATCTTGACATAGTAGTCCCCCAACAATACCTGACAACACTGCTGGTAAAGGCTCATATAAGGCTGCTATATCCTCCCAGGCTATCGATCTATCGTCAATAAAGACATCCTCCTCAAAGAATCTCTGCACTGTTGTTGTCCCCCAAGCTCAGTCATAGCTCACTAGCTCTCATCGAGTAGGAATGTGCAGGATGCGCCATATATCCTGTAGTGTCACTGTCATCTCTCCCTACGCCAAGTGAAACGTGCATGTCTCACTATGTCATTGCTCTGCCAATGCTATGATCAATCTGCAATTTGTCCGAATCACGGGCATATACATAACATCATACAGGCCTATCACTGCAATGCAATCCACCTCGGCCTCTATCAACTGATCGCGCATCACATGTGTGGCGAGATGCCTCTCGTACATCTGTAAGACGTGAAGATCCTCCTACACACGTGTATCAACCATCATCATCAGTTGTTTTGTTTCAAACTTTCTTAAAGTTTAAACCTAGACTATCAACAGATACTTTGATCAAGTATCTTCGGGTCTCAATAGGTAAACAATCATAGCACACCTAGACTACAACAGGCATTTACCCTAATGACCTAAGTCTCATCAGGACTGCTATGGTTCAAAACAACTCTCACCTCTCATCTCCATCCATCCATCATTGGCATCCGGAGATTCTTGTTCACACACACTAGGGCATTTATTTTCCTAAACAAAAATGTTATTCTGCACACAAAAGTGCTAAAGGGCTGACAAAAGCGCTAAATCAACTACTCAATAGTGCTAAACCAACAATAGCGCTATACTGACTATGCAATAGCGCAACATCACCACACAAGCGCTCAATCAACTACTCAATAGTGCTAAATCGACTATGCAATAGCGCTAGACTTGACAAAAGTGCTAAAACCACTATGAAATAGCGCTATAGCGGCACAATAGTGCTAATTTAGTTGACAATAGCGCTAAACATAGTTTTAGTGCTATTGTCTTGACTCAACTTGGACCTAGCCAAAAACCTATCAAAAATGCATGAAATTCAAAAAATCAAATTCACATACCGCTGGTTCATAGTCATCTGGCCGTTGGAATCGACGGACTCGCTCTAATCGGTGCTCTATTATGGGAACCGACATCCTGATTGCTCTTTGCTCTTCCAATAAGTCAAAACCAGAGCTCAATTTTCACTATGGACATAAATGCAAATGACCCTGTTTTCACCCCTTCCTCCCAATATATACCCTTCACCATAACCCTAATTTCACCCAGCTCACCGCCATCGTCCTCGTGAACTTCTCGAGCCTCCCATCTCTCGAGGGGGCATACCACCCACTAAATTAACATTTATGGGGCATTTTTCTTCACACCTATTTCTCTTTCTTTGAAACGACACGATAAACCGCACCATCTCAAAGAGGGACAAATGTAGTCACATAAATCTGTCCAATTTAATTAAATGAATATTTGCTATTTATTTGATTAAAAACCCACTAGCCATCAGTTAATTAAATTAATATTTAATTAATTCATCTTCAAACATTCTTCTATTAATTAAATAAATTATTCAATTTATTTCAATTAATTCATTAAAAACAAATTCAAATCAATTAAATGAATAAATCCTATTTATTCAATTTAAATTCCCCTTTTCCTCTTTTAAATAAATAATTAAAAACATTTATTTAAATCATTCCCCCCCCACTTGCATTTTCCTACAAATGCAAGTTGCAACCACAAGTTGAAATAAATAAATTTTATTTTAATTAAAATCCTATTTTCCCTCAACCACCAAACCCACTTACAATCCTAACCCCCTTCTAGATTCTTCTAAGCCCTTCCTAATTAGCCTAATCCATCCCCTAAATATTGTCACATTCCTAAGTAACTTGGAGTCACTTCTCAAAGACTTCAAAGTCTTTGAAAAGTATTAAATGCTTTGTTTGTTCAACAATTTAACCTCTAAAGTCTTCCAAACCACTAATGGCTCTTACATGACCATTTATGGTTAAATCCACTTGCACCCATGGTTAGGGACTTTGACCCCTAACTCAACCCTCATGTGACCCATGTGTCTTCTCAAGCATTTATTGCTTTGACCATGGTTATCCCTTTAACCTTTGCACAAGAGTTTATCCATTGGATAAAAGCTTTATTCTTTGAATAAAGAATTTATTCACTCAACCCAACCTTGACCTTAACTCCCAAGTTAGCTCTCAGGTCATGTCAAGCATTTAATGTTTATTCCCTCTCCTCTCAACCCCTCTCATGTTGACACTTGTCATCCTGGGATTGGTTTGAAAGCCCTCACATGGATTGAATATCATTCAATCCTGACCCTTGTTGAGATTACTCAATCTCAACCATCCATTGCTCCATTTTTCCTATAAAAAGAGCCCATTTCTTCATAATCTAGATCTTGAAAACTTGTATGCATCAAAGTTATAGAGAATTTTACAGAGCATTTAGTATATTTTAGTCATATTCACTTTTTTAGTTAAAATTAACAAATAGCATTTAGATAACTCATCTTTCTTTGGTTATTAAGCTTGCATTTGCATACTTTTCATAATCATCCTACAATCTTGAACCTCCATAAGGCATCCATAGTGCAAAAAGCTGCTAAGAGCTACACTAATTTGGAACTTGGAGAGGAGAGGAACAAGGGAGAAGGAGCTAAGAGCATGTTAAAAGGCATTTGGAGATGCCTTGTTGTATTTACTTTGATAGTTAGATATTTTACCATGTTTTTAGTGTCTCGTTTAACATGCCTGTTTAGATTAGTTTTTGGTTGATTAACACTAACATTTGTCTCTTGTGTTTTGTGTGTTATACGACCACAGATTTTAGTCTAACAATTGTCCATTTTGCAGAGCATCAGATATAAATGAACAACTGACCCCCCCTTAAAAGATCATGTTGGCACTTGCAAATAATGGAAAAGTGGACTTCTAATTTCAATGATTACAACTTCTCAAAATGATATAGAAGAGACTTCAACAAATATTACTAGTGATCTAAATTGAGATCCAAGCAAAATACAAGTACCAAATAGGCCAAAAAATGACCAAATATTGAAATTACAATTTCTACTCACAATCACTACAAACTAATGGCATATTATGAAAGTAGACAAAAGATTATGCACTCTCAAAAAAACGACACCTAAAAAGGAGTCCATATGAGCTCAAATGAAGCCCTCCAAAGTTGTAAAAATCGAGATTTCACGATTTTAGAAAAACCTATATCCGACAATCAGAAAAATTCTGCACCACTATACAGATCACGAAATTCTAACCCAAAAAATAAACAATTTCTCAAAAAAAGGAGTCTGGATGAGTGAGATATCACTATTTGAAAATTGCCTGCAAAATTATAATTTCTGGAAAAATTTCGTTGCAGCTTCAAACTTCAAATGCCTCTAGATTTGGCCTCTCAAGTCCGATTTGGATGAAACAAAAGGCAAAAATGACTTTCTTGGACCTCCTCAATCCAATGGTAACCTCATATTTGACCTATCAAATTTCAATAATAACCTGCAATAGAAAGCTCCAAAATGCAAACCGCAAATTTTTTTCAATTGACAAACCAATGACACTCTAATGGCTCTGATACCATGTGAGATTTTTCCAAGATCTAGAGGCAATGGAAAGCACAAATAAGAGAGACAAAATAGATGATAGGAATAAACTGTATTCTATCAAGATGCAAAATATGATCAACTGGATCATTACAAGATGTTCAATGAATGCCTGTACAAACAATGTATATGAGCTTGCTTATATAGGCAAGGCTAATGGATATGTGAGCACACAAACATGACATGTGGCCCAATAAGAAACAAGGGTAGGTAGCAATTAGGTGTGGGTAGGTAGGAGAAACAATATAATATTCCACATGAGGTGGAATGTAACAACAAGATAAGATCAACACCATAAAAGGTGGAAATTCTCCTACACACACTATCCCAATGTGGCACAAACACCCAAGTGTCTCATACCCAAACTACTATTAAATGTATGTACCTAAGTAAAATTATGTAAGGTGTAATAATATCCAAGATGAATAATTATTTACACCAACATGTAATTATGTGGAACACCAAATCTTAACAATAATAAAAAGTGTCCAAAATTTAACAAAACTAATGACTAAAACAATATATAACCCACCTATACAACAAATTGAATACACAAAATTCCCAATAGATTATCAAGATTGATCATTTTTCTATATAAAACAATCAAATAAATGAAATACAAACCATGATCATATTGAAAAGAGTTCACTAAACCAGCTATATACTCCACTCAAATATCACTTAGTACAACTAGCCTATCCTTTTTCTTATCAAGATTAAAACATATATTTTAGATGCATCTTGATATTAATTAATAAAATAGATAAAAAGTCTTTTATGATTACTTTGCACTTATTATATATGGTTGATATTTAAGAGGCTATTAATGCTAGTGTAATCGAATACAACTTAAGATCACCTTTGTGTTAATAACTAGACATCTCTTTGCATGCTGAAATTCAACCCTATTACGTTATCAGCCTAAGCTCTCTTTAATTTATAGTTTTCAAAATTCAAATCTAAAATGTCATCACACTCCCTTTTATGCATTGACATTAAAAATGGTTTTGATGACTTCTTAGCTTGGTTTTGGTATGTATCTAACGTTTTTAATTATATAGAGTTATTTATTATAATCTTTGTAGGTAAAACGAGAAATTTTGAACTCATATTAATTTTTTTGGTATGAGGAAGATAATGTTGGGTAAAAGTATAGACTTCTATCACACTTTTATAAAGGAAATGACCAACACAACAAAAATTGTTCTACTTCAATTGCATAAAAGTGACATTTCTATTTTGAATTTCACAAATATGTAAACTAATGAAATGTAAAAATATTCAAGAATTTTATATATATTAAAAATTTAAATTTTTTTAATATATTTAAAGGCAATTTTTTTATTGTTGAAAAATTCAAAAAAATAAGAGGTTGAGTTAGGGTCACCAAAAAGAATAAAAACAAGCTTCATTTTCCTTGACTTCTATTTTCTGATTAGATAGCATCAATATTTAGTATCTCGCATGGGTAGTGGACTTGGCTTGGGTTGTGGGTTTGCTCCCCACTAGTACCGGGTTTGACTCGGAGGCTGGGGATTACTCGATGCACATGGTTTGTGGGTGATTGTGTGCACCCTTAGGGGATTATTCTCACCTAATATCATCCCTTCCCAACCCCTGACTTGGCTATAAGTAAGACCAAGGTAAGGTGGGTTGGGAGTTGGGTTGGGTTGCGAGGATACCCCTAGCTCAACAAAAAAAAATCAATATTTAGTGCAAGGAAAAAAAACTGATATATATTTTCTTCGTAATAATGTTTTTAAAATAAAAAATATAGAAATTGGATAGTTTTCATTTGACATCAATTTGTCTCTAATATTTAATTATTATCAACAAATCAATTATACCATTTTGACAAAGATTCTCTCCTCTAATATACCATTTATTTTGTAAAATATTTAAATATAGTTTAATATTTTTCTTTTAATTTCAAATATACTTCATTTTTAATTTTAATAACCCACTTGCAATATTTATTTATTTTATACTGCATATAAGGAGAGAAGCCTATTACAAAAACATGTACAGTTTTTTAACCTGGACTGCAGATCCAAACTTTACAAGTTTAACAGTTTTGCCAAGAAATATAAACAGAGATGTAACAATTTATACATATGTGTAGCGTCCTAAAATTGTGACACTTGCAATTTCGACTACATTTGGGTCTTCACGATGGCGGCGTAACGTTGAACCTGAATGGAGACCCCGAAACCTGTTTACAACATCAAAACTGCATATTTCTACACCTTGGCCTGATCCTTCCTTGCACCCTGCTGTCCCGGGAGGTGGGACCATGGCGCCCAGCACCCTGGTCCCTGGCCCTATTTTGGGCCCGGTCTCTTGTTGGGCATCGGGTCTTTAAGTTTGCAATTCGGAAAACAATGCTTCTAGGTTGGCCTAATGTCGAAAAAATCAGTCTCTCAACCCTAATTGACAAGTATATAAACTACTTTTCCTCTCCTAGAAAGTGAGGAAGGAAATAAGCAAGAGCAAGACGCGGAAGCGATATTCAAACATTCAAACATTCAAGCATTCAAGCATTCCTTCAAGCAATTGAGTATTCTAAGTCTCCATTCAAGGCTAAGTGTTGCATTCAAGACAAGGATTCAACCATTGAAGAGGAGATCACCTACAACATACAATATACAACATTCATTGCACCTTTGCATGTAAGAATACAAACATTCTTACAACAAGGTATCAGTACTTGTTTACATTACAAACATTTACATTTACAGCATTCTCATTTCTTGGTTAATTCCAAAATCGGGGTTTGACCTAAAGGCAAACCCCTAATTGCTAACCCCCCAATCATCCTCTCTTTTCTGTGTGTAGGTTGCAGGTACGCGGCTGTAATTGAAGATCTGGAATCCTTGTGTAGAGATGAACAGATCCACCTTCGTTTCGCGGATTTTTTGGAGGACCGTGTACACTCCGGGCACCATCGTCCTGTCAACTTTCACTCAAATTTGCAGAACAACATCGTCTCGACATTTTACTGCTAATTTCAGGTCCGTAGCTTCATCCTGTGTCTCTATCTCCATTTATAAGCGAATCTTTCGTACTTTACATGCATTCCTAGTTCAATCATTCTATCTACATTCTTTACAAAAGTGGGTATCCTTGATGTCTTAACCCTTGAAACTCATTTAGAATCCAGTCTTGCATTGTGTGAGATTGGATCTTGTGGGTTTCAACCCCTCTTTTGAATGTAAAGTCTCTCCCAAGTGAAAACCGTCAACCCTAGTGACCTCCTTTCTCTCTCCATGGAGTGGGGGAACACCTAGGGTTCAATTTTCCACTTTACATTTTGGTGAACCCGACGTGAACATCCTAATTCTAATTATTCATTGTTAAATCTGAAAAAAAAATTTGCTTCCTTAATTACATTTCCATGTTTGATCTTTTGCAAATTTTAGAGGTTAATTGCATAAAAACCCTAAATTTTCTTTTTAATAATTGAGCTTGTGAAATTTTTAATTGTTAATGCTTGTTTCAGATCTACCCTTCTATTGCAAATTGTCAATTCATAGTTGTGCTTTAATTCTAAAAATTAACTGGTTAAGTTTCAAAACCCTAATTTTTAAAACCCTCTTGATTCAACCTTTGACCAATGATTTCACTGATCAAAACACCTCCAAATCAGTTGTAACTTTGGATTCCGCAACAAAATCACAATATCTCTCATCCCTGAAAATTTTGAAAAAAGTTGCGAGGACCGTGTGCACCCCGAGCGCCATCATCCCCGACATTTTTTCTGAAATTTCGGGAGCTAGATCTTACTGTATTTTTCTGCTAAAATCCAGAATCTTGGCTGATTTTATTAGTTCTAACACTTTCAAAATTAAAGTCAAAGTTGGTCTAGTGATTGCTTGGATAAAGGCTTATAATCATTCAAAAATTGTTGAAATTGAAATTTGTGTTAAAATTGTGTTTCTTACAGTCCTAAATCTGAAAAGTGTGTTGGCATTCATTCGAAATTTCAGTGCTTTATTTAAATTTTTGCAGTTTGTGACTTTTGAAATTAAATGTTTAATTGCAACAACCTTGATTTCCACTTTCAAAAGTGAATTTTGCATGAAATTTAGTCAAATTTTAAATTTCAAATCCTGTATTGCTTTCAGTATTCCCTCTAAAATCATAAAATCCAAAATTTCAGTTTCCCTCTCTTTTTCAAAATTCAAATTCTGCATTTTTCAACAATCTTGGTAGGGTTCAATTTTGAGATTGCAACTTTAATTTGGCCTATCGACGGATCATAAAATCACTCAATTTTTTCAGATTAGCTTTAAAATCATCATAGCTTTCATCCCTGAAAATTTTGAAAAAAGTTGCGAGGACCATGTGCACTCCGTTCGCCACGGTCCCTGACATTTTTTTCGAAATTTCGGGAGATTGTCCTGATTGTATTTAACAGCTTAAATCTAGGAGGTTGGCTAATTTTATTGAAATTTTCTACCTCTAAAATTCAAAATCTTCTCCCTCTCTTTAGTGCATGAGTTTTACAACAATAAGCCCTACTTACACTATTCCCATTAGACGAAGCCTTAGAATTAAGTCTTTCCAAGGTTTAATTACCAAGGAGATGGAGCCTAATTTGAATGGCCTTTTTAATGAGGACATGGGTAATTCCTCTAATCCCCTTAATGATGAAGAAGCTCTCCATGAGGTTCTTGTAGAACAACTTTCAAAATTGGATAACCAATTTGATGATTTTCAGTGATGGATGTCTCAAGAATACCCCGATAGTCAAGCTCTTTCATTAATTGAGGGTCTAAAACATATGGTTCAAAGTGATAAGAATGGAATTGATATTTTGCATAGTATTGCACACATTGTGGATTCGAATGTGATGCCTATAAAAAGTTGTGCCGAAACTTTAGGTTATACACAACCTCCTACTCAAGTCAATCATTCTATTCCTTTGACAACTCCTATTGCTAGTATACATACTTTTACATCAAACATAATGACTACTTCAATACAAGACATTCCACCTATGATCACCAGTCATGGGGGCAATCCTTCTTCTTCAATCAACCCTCTTCCTTCATTCAATCCAACTTCTTCATTCATTCCTTCAATGAGTGTTCCTATTACATCTCCACAAATGAACCTGGCACAAGGGGGCAATTCGTTTAACCATTCCATTCCTCCTTGTAGTGTTCCTCCTTTCCAATCATCTCCTATGACTAACTATCATAGTGTCCCACCACCTTACTCTCAATCAATACCTTCTTTCAATAACATAATACCTCCATCACAATCTAACACGTCTAATATGAACTCTTCGACTGAAGCGACCATTAACAATCTTGCACAAACTGTCTCTTCTTTACAGCAACAAATTGCTTCTATGAATCAATCTAAGTTTAGTGTGCCCACATTTGATGTTGCGAGCCCACTTTCTCTTGACATTGTTCAAGCTATCCCCCTAAGCATGTTGAAATCCCACAGTTGGAGCTTTATAATGGTAAGGGTGATCCTCTAACACATGTTAAGACCTTTCAAACAATATGTATTGATTTTGCTCATGACCAAAGGTTGCTTGCAAAACTGTTTACTAGAACATTAAGAGATAATGCTCTACAATGGTATTGCTCGTTGCCTTCCTATTCTATTACTTCTTTCCAACAACTTGCAAATGCTTTTATTCAACAATTTCAAAACAATATAAGTCCTAAAGTTACTTTGATTGATTTAATGCATTGTAAACAAGGTGTTAAAGAGAAAGTGACTGATTTCATTGGTAGATATAAGCATTTGTATGCTCAAATTTCTTTTTCAGTACCTGACAATGATATTCAAAGAATCTTTATTTCTAGTTTACAAAAAGATATTAGAGAAAGACTTCTGTTTTCTGAGTTTACTTCTTTCCAACAATTGTGCGCAACTCTTCACAATTATCAACTGACTGTGAGTCAAATGGAACAAGCAAATCCTATGGCTCCGAGTGATAAGGGTGATAGTAGTCAACAACCATTTGGGAAGTTTAAACCAAACAGAGAGTCCATTAAGTTCAATGAAAACATCATCAACAACAATGTGAATGCAGCATCAGGTGTGCCTCCTATTTCTAAGTTTTTCAAGAAAGAAAGAAAGTTTACTCCTTTGAATGAATCATTGCATAGTATTATGAATAAGTTATTGGAACGAAATGTGCTTACTCTCCCTCCTATAAGGCAAATAGATCCCGCAAAGATTAATTCACCCTATTTTGATAAAAAATCTTTTTGTCAATTTCATCGTCAACCTGGGTATGATACTGAAAAATGTTTTTCTTTAAAGGGTAAAATTCAAGATTTGATTGATAATAATACTATCTCTGTTTCTGGTGTGAATGATAAAGGCAACACATCTGTAGCTCCTCCTAACCAAAATCTTAAGATTTTTACTGATCCATTACCTTCTCATACCTCTAATGTGATTGAGACTAATGATTCCTCTTTCTCACCTGATAGTCTTGTGTCTATGACTCCGAATGTGATTAACTTTGTGGAACAGTAGAAAATCCCTAAAGAACCTTCCATCACATTTGATTCCAGTGAAACTATCAGGGCACCTGATGGTCCTCTATATATAGTTGCAAAAGTTAAGAATACACCTTGCCGTGGAGTGCTTATTGATCCTTCTTGTATGGTTAATGTCATTACTAAAGAATTTCTTTTTACTTTGCAATTGAATCAAGTGATCTATGACAAAACAAATGTGGTTGTGAAATTATTTGATGCATTTTCTTCTCCTGCAATTGGTTCTATTACATTACCTATTGAGGTCCATAACAAATCCCTTAATGTGAGCTTTGCTATTATTCCATCATCCAAACAATTTCATGTGAAGCTAGGCTACCCTTGGCTATATTCCATGAAAGCTATTGCTTCTCCCATTCACAAGTGTCTGAAATTTCCCCATAATGGTGAAATTGTTACTGTCAATCATAGTCTCTTTAAACCAACTGAAAGAACTTCTAGCATTCCTATTGATTATTTTTGTCCTAAACAATTCCAATCTCTCCCACCGCGAAGTGATCATCTTTTCAAATCTTACCAAAAGTGGAAAAAAGATATGATCCTATCTCTAAGTGAACCTAGAACACCCAAACTTGATATTCCTATCGTTCTTGAGAAGGAAGTTCTTCCTTTGAAAGATAAAACTAATGTCTTCCCTCAAGAAGATTCCCAACCCATCCCTATGGATGTGACTACGTCTATGTCTAATAAACTTTCTAAAAGTAGACCTATACCTCCTCGTCATGATGGACTTGGTCTCCTTCCTAAACCAAATATTCCTCCTTTATATGGAGCAGTTCCTCCTCCTTCCTCTTCTCCTATTGTTCAACCTAAGAGACCACAACCTAAACACCCAAGTGATAAGGATGAGAACATTCCTCCTCCTCAATCTTCTCAACTTCCTACTAAGACTAGACGAAATCGTTCTGCACATGAACGCCGATGAAAGCGTCGTCTTAGAGCTTAGGCAGCTGCTTCTCAAACTTTGCAATCCCCAAAAACACCTTCAGCTAGTATTATTCCATTTTCTCCTCAACCGAAAATTGAGCCAAAATCTCCTAAACATAAGATGCATGATGGTCTTGATCCTGTGCGAGTTAAAGATTCTATTTTTATAAATCTTGATGATGATATAGATGAAAATGTTATTCATGATGAAAATGTTACTCCTCTTTCTTCTGATAGTGAATATGAATATGTTGATGTTGATAACCATTTATCTAACGCATTTTCTAAAGCACTTATCCTACCTCCTAGACAAGAACAACGTGGCTTGGAACATGAACATAGCCCTTGTTTGGATCTTGTGATAGCTCCATCTGTTATGTTGGATGTTCCTCCTCTAGCATGTTTCCTGCCTTCCCGAAATATCAATCAGCAAGATCGGGGGGTGGATGACGTGCTAGACTAGTTTCATTAGCATAGCAGACTCTCTCCTCCTCTCTTGATCTCTTTTGTTTCTTCTTCTATGTGTTACTCTCATTCTTCTATTTGTTGTCCTTAGTGTTGTCTACTTGAGGACGATGCAAAGCATTGAGATCTCTTTTGGTCTCTCTCATGTTGACTCAAAAGACACATGTGTTCCCTTCTTCTAGGTGACCTTCCTTGATTGGGGAATGAAGAACAATTATGCATACATACATATGATATACATGAATTATCATACAGCATACTGACCCCAAGGAAAGCGAAGTCACCTAGTGCATTGTGTTTTGTGTCTATTATCCTTGGGTTTATCTCACACTTGGGGGCTAAATCTTTGTGATAACGTGCTCCTTTCCCTTCTCATTTCTTATATGTATCACTACCTTAAAGCAATCACCCCCGATGAGGCGTGTGCGATCGCTTTAACGTAGGGGGGCATACACCCCATTCATATCTCTTCAAGATACTTGAAAATTTCTTGGCGAACTTAGCTTTGCCTTGAAAACTTTTGGTATTTTTCTTGCATGACTCATAGTGAGGGAACCTTACTACTGACATTCATGGTTCTCCCTCGTGATCTTCCCTTTTACTTTGTCAATCGAAGTCGTAAGATCCTTAGTCCACTCGGGGCTTGTTGTATCTTGCCTCCTTGAAGTGGTGAAAGTCTTTCAATGTTGTTTCCTTGTACTTTACCGAAAGTATGGGCGTACGCTTATACTCCCGCTAAAGTGGGGGCTAAATGTAGCGTCCTAAAATTGTGACACTTGCAATTTTGACTGCATTTGGGTCTTCACGATGGCAGCGCAACGTTGAACCTGAATGGAGACCCCGAAACCTGTTTACAACATCAAAACTGCATATTTTTGCACCTTGGCCTGATCCTTCCTCGCACCCTGTTGTCCCGGGAGGTGGGACCATGGCGCCCAGCGCCCTGGTCCCTGGCCCTATTTTGGGCCCGGCCTCTTGTTGGGCATCGGGTCTTTAAGTTTGCAATTCGGAAAACAATGCTTCTAGGTCAGCCTAAGGTTGAAAAAATCAGTCTCTCAACCCTAATTGACAAGTATATAAACTACTTTTCCTCTCCTAGAAAGTGAGGAAGGAAATAAGCAAGAGTAAGATGCGGAAGCGATATTCAAACATTCAAACATTCAAGCATTCAAGCATTCCTTCAAGCAATTGAGTATTATAAGTCTCCATTCAAGGCTAAGTGTTGCATTCAAGACAAGGATTCAACCATTGAAGAGGAGATCACCTACAACATACAACATACAACATTCATTACACCTTTTCATGTAAGAATACAAACATTCTTACAACAAGGTATCAGTACTTGTTTACATTACAAACATTTACATTTACAACATTCTCATTTCTTGGTTAATTCCAAAACTAGGGTTTGACCTAAAGGCAAACCCCTAATCCCTAACCCCCCAATCATCCTCTCTTTTCTGTGTGTAGGTTGCAGGTACGCGGCTATAATTGAAGATCTGAAATCCTTGTACAGAGACGAACAGATCCACCTTCGTTTCACGGATTTTTTGGAGGACCGTGTGCACTCCGAGCGCCATCGTCCCGTCAACTTTCGCTCAAATTTGCAGAACAGCATCGTCTCAACATTTTACTGCTAATTTTAGGTTTGTAGCTTCATCCTGTGTCTCTATCTCCGTTTATAAGCGAATCTTTCCTACTTTACATGCATTCCTAGTTCAATCATTCTATCTACATTCTTTACAAAAGAGGGTATCCTTGATGTCTTAACCCTTGAAACTCATTTAGAATCCAGTCTTGCATTGTGTGAGATTGGATCTTGTGGGTTTCAACCCCTCTTTTGAATGTAAAGTCTCTCCCAAGTGAAAACTGTCAACCCTAGTGACCTCCTTTCTCTCTCCATGGAGTGGGGGAACACCTAGGGTTCGATTTTCCACTTTACAATATGATACTCTAATGTTTAATTCAAAAAGGAGCCACTATGCAGAGCATCCATCCATGAAGTATGTCAATTATCCTTGAAGATTTTTCTCCTGCGGAGCATCCATCCATGTGGTCCAACCCATGGGGCCCTCCATCCAAATAGCGTGTTTTCCGTCAAGGAGCTCTGTGAGCATCTGAATCTGATCTTGGATAGGGTCTTGTGCTCCGGCCACCTCTGCTCGTAGGGTCTCCAGAGCCAGGTCCACCTCTTTCTTCCCTTTGAGTGTCCTCTTGCATTTATATCCATTTTCCAACTCGTGAAGGAACATCCTTGCGTTTCCATCCTTTATGAACCTGAAGAACTTGTTCTTTTCTACATTCATTGTTACTGATACCTGCAAGAGAATTTGATGAAGGGTGAGTCCACGAAAAGACTCAGTAAGGGCCCTACTTGAACCCTGAAATTTATCTTCATTTCTTAATTTCCAAATGTGCCATAAAATCTCAGAAGTAAGAACATACCAGAAAAGGTTAGTGTCCTTTTTTAGATCTTTAATATATCCGATTATAACATCAAGAACAGTAAATTGAATAGGAAAATGAATACCAAATAATAACCAGATTTCTTTGGCAATGCTACAATCAAAAAAATATGTCTAAGTGATTTAGGAACCCTGCAAATATTACAAATATCACTGTTGTTATGATCTTTTCTGATTGGTAATCTATTTAAAATCAACAACCATTTAAAACATTTCTCTTTAGGAGCGACAGGGCTACTCCAAAGCCTATTGAACACCTTCTACCATTGTTTAACTAAAAAGTCTACAAACCACAGCTTGTTAGTATGGGAAATTATTGCTTCATCATATGTTAGGGTCTTATAAATAACACTAGTTTTAACATTAAGAACCGAGATGGCATTATCCCATAAAAGATCCTTACAAAATTCTATATCATTTTTGCATTTCTTGGCCAAAAGCTTCTCATAGGCTTTTTGTAACATACTATATGTGTGTTTATGGGAACTCAGAAGGTTAAATCTAGCTCTAAGGGTATCCCAATCTAGTAGACTATCATCCTTAATAATATCTTTAAAGCAGCAGATGCCTTTTGCCGCCCAAGTTTTGGCAGAGCACCCCTGAGTAAGGGCCAAGGGTTTAGATGAGTGCAAGAGGTTCCACCAAATGGATCTACTTCCATGGATAAACTCATTGTTGCTGACTCTAAAATTGTTGATGAAGGGCTTAACACTACTCCAGGCCTTCCAGATAGACTTGAAGACATTGGACCCTTGTATTGATACCTCGAAGTCTCCAACCACAAGGTCACAAAAAGGGAGGGATTTCCAAGTTTTGGCCTTCTTTGGTATGGCCTTCAAAATATTATTCCTAACCAGTACTTTCCACGGTTCATTCCCATCAAGAGCTTGGAAAATCCATTTTGTTGCAAGAGCAATTCCTTGGATTCTCAAGTCCTTAAGTCCTAGCCCTCCCAAGCTCTTGTCCTTATGGCACCACTCCCATTTAACAGAATGCATTTTTTTTTTACCTTTTCCATCAAACCACAAGAAGTTCCTAATGGTTTTCTGTATTTCTAGGATTTGGTATTTAGAGAACATCCATACTGATGAGTAATAAATGTTGTAAGAAGATAGAACTTTTTGGCAAACCTGCATTCTCCCGGCAAGTGAAAGATATCTATTATCCCATCTATTAAGTTTTTTTTCTATTTTGGTTCTAACCCATTGCCACATTTCTTTGAGAGATGGGGATATTGCAAATGGGATTCCTAGGTACCTAACTATCTTGTTAGGTCCTCCCCATTGGATCCCAAACTGCTGCAACTAGTCTGGAGGCTGCTCCTCCCATCCAAGCATGGTAGATTTTCTTTGTGAAACTTTAGCTCCTGAAATCTCCCCTAGAAATTTGATTTTACCTTCTAGGGCTTCCAAGTTATGTTTGTTGATATCTAGAAAGAGTGTTGTGTCATCAGCAAATTGTGCATTGATCAATTCCTCCCCATTTGGAAGTTGGATCCCCTAAACTTTAGGAGAGATAATAGAGTCTCTAAGTATGTAGAACAGGGCATCAGCTGCAATAACGAAGAGAGAAGGGGCTAAGGGGCAACCCTTTCTAATGGAGCTGCCTAGAGAAATATTTTGAGTCAGGGATCCGTTACCTGAGCTAAAGCGTCTTTGACAAATACTATAATCCATTTATAGAATTCTGTTGGAAAACCAAAAGCTTCTAACATAGTCAGAATAAAGCCCCATTCTACCCTGTCGTATGCTTTTTTGAAATCTAGGAGAAACATGGCTGCTTTTTGTCCTGAAGTCCTCACCCATTCCATGGCCTCCCTGCTAGTAATTAGATTTTCCAGTATATATCTTCCTTTGATAAAGCCTGTTTGTGTGGAACAAATGAATTTAGGGAGAATATTTTCCAATCTGATTGCTAGAGTTTTGGCCAATATTTTGTAAGAAACGTTAAGGAGTGTTATTGGTCTCCAGTTTTTGATAAGGGACTTGTTCCCATCCTTAGGAAGTAGTTTGATAATCCCACTGTTAATTCGTTCCCCTAGAGAGCCAGTGTTAAAGGCCTCAGTGTAAAGCTCATGTAGGTCATGACTCACCCAATCCTCATTGGCTTTATAGAATTCTATTGTCAGCCCATCTGGGCCTGGAGATTTGTCATTATTCAAGTTCTTGATGGAAGTTTTTACTTCTTGTCGAGTGATAGGCCCTTTTAATGCCTGAGCATCTGCCTCTAAGATTTTAGGAGGAATAATCCTTCTGCACTTTTCTCTTGCTTCCCAGGAGTTAGCAGATTCTTCAGATGAGAAGAGACCTTTATAGAATTGGAAGAATGCCTCTTTGATATCTTCCAAGTCCTTAACTTCTCTGTTTTCTACCCAAATCCTACCAATTTGTTCTCTATACTATTTTTGCTTTAGCATATTAAAGAAAAATTTGGATCCTTTGTCCCCAAATTGCATCCAATGTGCTCGAGCCCTGATTATGGCCCCTTTGGTCTTAGTCTGTTGATGCTTTCTGAGTCTATCCCTAGCCAAGGCTACCTCATGAGTACGTTCAATACTACTTGGATTGTCTTGAATCTTAGCTTCACACAAGTGGAAGTTTTCAACTAGACTTTTCTCTTTCCATCTAAAATCCCTTGCTTTCTTTTGTCCTATGGTTTGAAGAAGCACTTGCCAGCTATCCACATTCTGGTTCCATCTTTCCACACAAGAGTTCAACAATCTATTCCTTTTGTTAAACATCCTGACAATCTTAACTGCACTCAACACATCTACACCTAAGAGAAGGCTGGAATTCATAAAGAACTTATCCTTTGAAGTTTCCTAGTTCTCAAGATAGTCCCTGAGTCTAACTTGATAGATGATAGGATGATGATCTGAAAGAGTGGTCAGAAGAACTGTTATAGGACTGCCATTATTGCCTAGGTCAAAAGAGAAATGGTCTTTATTAGCATAAAACCTATCCAGCCTACAAAAGATCTTGTGTTTCCCACTCTAGAAGTTGCACCATGTATACCAAATTTTAGAGTTATCTTTCTTTTTGCAGAAGAGAGGGTCAAACAGTTTTTTTCGGTTTTTCAATCTTTCCCAGTGAATTTTTTCCATCCCTTTCCACTCCATAGGTATACCTCCATACTTGTCTTCCCGAGTTTCAACCATGTTAAAGTCACCTCCTACCATCCAGAGGATATCTGGCAATGTGGCGATCCAATCCCATAATGCAATTCTCTCCCTGTAGTCATTGGGGGCATAAATGGAACAAATTCCAAATCTGAATCCATTATTATCTAGGGACACCCAGACTGCTCTGTTACATGGTGAGCATCCTTGGTTTACTATACTCTCTTTCCATCTGGGGTTGATAAGAATTCCAACACCTCCTCTACCTCTATCATGATTTGAGGAGATCTTGATAGAGTCTTTCCATATCAATTCTAAGTTGACATCCAGGGTAAACTTTACAGCCTTGAGTTCTTGAAGCATAATGAAGTCTATGTTCTTATGCTGGTTGACAAACCTTCTGACCATTTGTTTCCTATCTAGAGATTCCAGACCCCTAATGTTCCAACAAATGCACTTCATCTAGGTTCAGATTATTGTTTTATTCTCAGGATGCTTTAAACTTGTTAAAGCATCTCTGGAGGTCTTTCTTCTCCTCATTATTCCTTCTATTAATAGTGCCCCTATTTTTGGATCCCAGAGGCCTACCCCTTCTTCTCCAAGGGATTGCCTCGGGATTTTCAGTATCTGAAGCCCACTCTCCTTCTTCTCCTAGGCACTCTTCTCCCTGGTCCTCCTCATCTATTTCAGACTCCTTCCTAATGATCCGTTGATTGGGGGTCTCTGGGGTTTCAGCACAAGACTCCAAAGCCTTCAAACTATCTGGAAGGTCTAGAATAAGACCATCACTAGATATTGGATTAGCTTCACCAACCATAGGGTCAGCAATAATGACCTCAATCACATAAGAATCTTCAATCTCTACAAACTTCTTAGGGGGAATGACAAAGATCGAGTCAGGAATGGGTTCAGATTGAGAGGGGGGCTCAACCTCAATGATGAAAGGAGGGTCCTTTGATGGAATCTCCTCAAATGAGACATCCATGTCTGCCGAACTTCTGTGAGAAGTTATATTCATCAACCCAACCTGACCCCCTCTCAAACTCAGCTCACTACTCACACCAACTCTATCCTTAGGGTTATGAGCTCCAGGCTTATCACCATTAGAGACTAGGCTAGATAATTTCATCTCCGGGGGGACCTCAAGACCATCATCTTCCATAGGAGATGTTAAATTGTTGTCCAGATTAATCTTATTGGTCAAATTACTAGGACCATTTGCCCTAATTTTTTCCAATGCTAATTGTTGTGCATTTTTCCTCCTTTTCTTAGGATTTTTTCCTACAATCTGAAACTCCTCCTGTGGATTCTCATTTATCTATTTTAGAGCATTTGAGATTGCCGAATGGGGGGTGAGGGCAACACTAGAGCTACCAGAGTTGAATATTTTTCCATCTTCCAGGGGTTTAGAGTTTTCCCCTTTTAGCAAGTTATTGATTTTTTTACTAATGTCATTGAGCTTATCCATGCTCGGGATGTGCATTTCATGAATAGGTGGCGGGTTGTCGGATTGATTGTGAGGTCTATCTAAGCCCTTAGTTTTATTAATAATCGGGCAATTCCTGCAGATATACCCTTCTTTCCTGTAGAAGAAGCATCCGTTCACCCCAACAAGGATTTCAATAGGGCAAACCACGACTTCGGTTTCAAGATTAATATTAACCGTTTTGGGGAAATCACACCCAGGATTAAGTTATATCAAAACCCTAGCATCTAAATGAGGAATAAGCGAGGATGAGTTATCAACCCGAATAGCTTTGCCTATTGGTTCCAGTATTTGGGGTATGAATTTCCATAACAGCGGTGGCACTTCTCGGATTAGAACCCATCTAGGGCACGAGAGTGCAAGAATTTCTTCATTGACCACTTCTGGTGTCCATTCTAGGGCACAAAATGTGCATTTTCCGACAGACCAGTATTCTTTACTAAACACTTCTTTTTGCATTTTATGATCTTTAAAAAAAATAACAAACAATCCTTTTTGAATGAGTCTACAGAACGATACCAAATAACCTAATTTAGTATTCCATACATTCCTAATCCAATCATCAATGAATTTACAAGCGGGGCATTTATCCAAATCCACAGTAGCAAAGAAAATTGTAGTGTCTCTAAGTCTATCCTTTTCCATATTAATTTATTTACACATTAGGTCATTAGGAGAGATTGAAATAGATTCCCGGGCTGAGTGAGGGTCCTTACCTTCTCCATGGGGGCTGCCATTAGGGTTCATGACAAACCTCTCACCTTTGATGACAGAGGGAGAAGAAGATGTAACCGCCTCCTTGAAGGACTTAGGTTTAAATGGGGCATCGTTGTTGAGTTTTACAGCACCTCCGAAAGAGCCCTCCATTAACTGGCATTAAATGCTCGCACAAGGGAAGGCAGTGTGAAGCGATGGCGAGGAGGACATTGGGGGAGCCTGCACACAAACCAATTAATGAACATACCTTTGTGGGAGGCCCGCGTACATCCCCACGTCAGAGCCTAGGCCCTACATCCAAAGTCCAAACCCTAGGTCGAGACAAAGTTGCAGAGTGCCTTTTTTCCGAATTAATCTAGTCCCATCACTTGCAATATTTTAGGAAAAAGCATATTAAAAATAACCAAAATATAAAATGATAAGCTGACTGCACTATTTTAGGAAAAAGCATATTAAAAATAATCAAAATATAAAATGATAAGGTGGTTGCCAACTAAAAACATGTTGAACTAAAAAGAAATTTATATTAAAAGGACTTAAAAAAAATGTAATAATTATGCTACAAGCTATTGCAATTGGCTATCAATAGTGATGCAAGTTTTATAAATAACACTAACCATTAGTTACTATAAATGGTAGTTATGAACTACTTAGCAATTAACTAATGATCTAACTTAATTAATTACTAACATTAATGACAAAGTTGTAGTGTTACCCCATGTGGGCCTTTAGGGTAACTACACTAATCTAAATTATAAGATAATTAATTCAACTCTTCATTCACATTCCACTGAATACTATGTGATTCAAAACTACTTTTATTGTTGAGTGGAAAGAACATATACAAATTGCTAATAAATCATCATTACATTTTTACTGTAAATCCTATAATATATCGGCTAAATAATATTAATTGTTCTAATCAAATTAAGTCCCTAAATTATACCTTCCTAAGGAATAGGAAGATGATTAAATTTCATCATGAAAATACAACATAGGAAACTCAAAAGTGAATTCCTAGCATAACTCTTCTAACTATGATTGATGATCAAAATTATTATCATTTTTGTATATTTGGCATATTATGTGCAATAAATTGTTGTCTTTCATTATCAACTATCATGGAATTTCACCTCATGCTTTATCAAAAAATTCATTACTATTATTTATAGATGTAGACACTCAAAATTGGTCATTACTCCTACGTCGCTAACCTAATTTTTAACATGTCTTCTATGTCGCATTTGAGCTTCATCATATTTTGACATTGTGTCATTCCTCTGGTTTCAATTCATTTCAAATCCAACCCTAATCACTCTTGTTCATTTGCATTTGGTCCAAAATCATTATGATTTGCATTTTATAATTTTCAAATCATTCGAATTGGTCTCATCTTGACAATTAGACTTAATTCCCTCTTTGTTGATAATTAATCAGTCATTAATTATCAACCTCTTTATCAATCAATTTCAATCGGTCCTCTATGACACTCTATCAGCTTTTCATGGCACTTTATCAATCTATCTTATCAATTATTTATCAAGTCATTGTTAATTGATCTTATCAATCTTATCAATCTTTTATCAAAATCATTATCAATTTTGAGTCTTTTTCGATCTTTTGTCCTATTTTGTTGTCGACCTCAATAAATTGTCATTAATTTTTATTAATTATTATCCAATCAATCATCACTATTAGGACCTAATTCAACAATCGGGTTGGCATCTTAAATTATTCAAATCATTTCCCCTAGGCTAATTAATTAAATAATTATTCAACTTTTTTGTTAACCTATCCCTTTTTGAATAAATAAATTTATATTTATTTATTCACCCTCTTTGTCCATGTCACAATTAATATTTTTATATATTAATTGGCTAATTTGAGTTATGAGTGGACATAGACGTGCCTGGCGGACATAGACGCGCCTGGCACCGACGCAAACACGATTAGACGGTTTTTGACATTTTTTAGCCCTACTTCTAAGCGCATTTATTGCTCTAACTAGCATGCATTAATGACCAAATTAAATACGTCAAAGTACAAGGAGGTTTGGTGGTACTTACCAGCTCTCCTGCCTCTACTGGCCTCTGAAATCATCGAACACGGTCGAATCTGTGCACGAAAACCATCGCTGCTGACTGCTGCTACTCTTTTCTTGCTTTGCACTTTGATCTCGTGAAGGTGTAGATGACAATGAGGATGTATTTTCCCCCGTGTTCTATCTTATAGACTACCCCTAGCCTTCGTTTCCCGAGTTAGTCTTCTTTATCCCGTGACTTTGTCACTTTATCCGGTCAGTCCATTCTAGCCTATCTTTCTTATCGAGAGATTCTCTACAATATTTTCAAACATTTTCATCCAATCTCTCAAGGGGGCATATCATTCCCATCCTGGGGCAACTCTGTATCAGTTCATCTTATCTTCTTTGAAACAACGCAACAAGCCACATTGTCTCAAAGAGGGGCAAAATGTAGACACCCAAAATTGTCCAGTCCAATTAAATAAATATTTATTTATTTAATTATCTAAGCTTAATTCTTCTATTAATTAAATAAATCTTTATTTATTTAATTAATTCATTTATCCTCTTCCTAAATTAAATAAATATCTTATTTATTTAATTGATCCCACTTCTTCTATTAATTAAATAAATCTTTATTTATTTAATTAATTCATTAACCTTTTCCACCTATGACACATGTCATTCATCTCTTAATTCATACACTACCTACCCATTTCATTATTTTATTATTTCTTTTACCTACCCTCTAATCATAGCCGACCTCCTTTTACACCTCTCAATCTTATCCCTCCATTTCATATAGTGTCTTCTATATAAGGAGATGCTTCCTTCATTATCAAACCCTAATCAATCATCCTAATCATTCTATGCATTCTAATCAATCATTCTAATCATTCATTCTAATCGTTCTATGCATTCTAATCAATCATTCCAATCAATCATGCTAATCATTCATCCTAATCAATAATTCTAATGAACTGCTAATGATCATGTTGACTACACTACGATCCTACTTGCAACCACATTTCATTCTTTGTTGAGCTCTTGTGCACATAAAATCTGAGAGCAAATATATCAAGCAAGATCAATGGAGATAGGAAGAATGGAGATCAAAACCCTATTGGACATGTGATGGTATAATCTTTGTGATTTTGTTTTATTTACATTGTCTTAGGTAATCTTCATATGTTATGGTGGATCTTTGTTGTTGTTAGGCTAGGGTTTGGTGGTTGAATTCATTTAGCCTTTCAATATTGTTATTATTGTATCCATTTTCACCATATACATTTTGGCACGCCCGGTGGGACTATTGTCCCTTTGCATCTAACCTCCTTGTTGCAGATTTTGCGTTTTTGAAGTTGCAGATCGGACATTTTTCGACAGCATTTTAGTTTTTTTTTCCGTGTCTATGAACTTTTGGATCGCGTCTTTGATTTTCTGGCGCGTTTGCGGGATCTGGAATCGTGTCTATGTTTTCGACAAATTTTATTTTGCAGGTTTCAGAAAGGAGCGTCTGTGTTTCAGAAACGCGTCTGTGTTATTTCTACCCGCATCTATGACTTTTAGGCGCGTCTATGCATCACAGAACCGCGTCTGTGTTATCCACACGCGTCTGTGTTGAGGGTAACAACGTCTGTGTATTTACTGTTTCAAAATTTTGAAGTTTTCATTGATTCAATTTTTGGATTTTGTACTTAGGGTTTCAGATCTGGTTTATTTTTGGACTAACACTTTCAGATCTAGCTAACTAAATTGGTGCAGCTTGTCTTGAAAGCAAAATCGTTTGGTTGAAGGCCCCTATTTTCACAAAATCTTTTGGGTTTTTAAATTTACCTAACTTGTGTGCTTGCAGGAAGGGGTGATCATTTGAAACAACCCAACTACTAACAAATCTTTGGTGTAGGTCCTTGGCAAGGGTTTTTGGATTTTTATTGTGTGCCTTGTTTTCATAGACTAGCAAACACTTCCATTGGTGCACTAAAATTGAATCATTGTCTTTTGTGTCTTGAGCAATAGGCTCTTTTTGTTTAATCTTTAGAGGGCTTGTCTTCCCGTGTGGTCATTAGGACTACTAGTGAGAAGAGGACGACTCAAGTGGTAGCGAGGAAAACCCACCTCATCCGAACCACTATAATCAAATGTATTCATGGTGAAAACTATGAATAACGTGTGCTGATTAGTTCATACCGACACTATGTCTCCCCATAAACCCGTTTGATCAAATTTATTTGATCAGTTGTAGGGCATAACCCCTACCAGCTGGGAGCCTTCTATATTTACAGAGCTGAAAGTGCCGCATGTATGGCCACACGAGCGGATGCCCTTACTAGCACCTTTTTGTATTAGAAGCCCAAATCCTTCTAGTTGTTGGGGTAGGAGGTCGGACCTCTAGTAGCGGCCCACACACATACGGTTCTTAGTAGAGATACAAAGTTCGCCATGGGGAGTTTTCATGGGGACTGATGCTTGGTTGACCCGAGAAGTGAGTGCCGAGGGTGGAGCCAGTGAGGTCAAGCATCTAAGTATCCACTCTGAATAGCGTAGCCTCGGGGATAAAACCCCATGTGGGATCAACAACTATTGTCTTGGCCAGCCATAAGAATTGTGCTTGACTTATGTTAAACATTCAAAACATTCAAGACCAAACAGCAAAACATTGTGTCTTTTGTGTCTTCAAGTGTATGCAAAACAATTTTACATCAAACAACACACTTTTCTTAGAGTCATTGTGAGTCTAGACACTGGCAAACATTGAGTTCTCATCAACATTGTGTCCTCTTGTCATGACAAACAGTCAAACAGTCAGATTTGGTCACAACAAAATGACTTTACATATTGGAAAAATTGCACAAAGTTTACAGAAACGCGTCTATGTCTGTTTTAACCGCGTTTGGGTCATATAAACAGGTCTGTGAAGGGCATAATAGCGTCTGTGTGTCTAGCAGCGTCTATGTCGAACAGAGACATGTATGTGTCTAGGAATCGCATCTGTGAAGTATACAGAAGCGTCTGTGTCCAGAATCAAAAAATCATTACAATCCAGCAAACAAACACAGTCAGTTTCGGAATTCTTGAGCTTCCTAGGTCATTTCTCCAGGGTTTCATTTAGCATTCAACCTGTCTTTGGGTCTCACATAGTCCATCATTGCTTCACATCTCTTTTTACATTCATACTTGTCTAAACTTGAGTCAAAATGTCACTTGCTTGTCCTCATCATACTTTGTCAACACACTACATACAACAACACTTTGCTAAGTGGTCCCTCATCAAGGTTTCTTACCTTTGGGTCTCATTTGGATTTACTTAGAGTCAAGGTCAACTTACCTCATCAAGAGAAACTATCCTCTCTTTGGAAGTCACACCTACTCTACTACATACATACTTGGTCTTACACTTTGGACATTGCAAGTACACTTCAGACTCATTTACATTCTATTCAACTCTTGGTCTTCCATACTCTTTCCATTTTTCATCTAGTCTCACACATCTTGGTCAATACATAGTTCATGGTTGAAACCCGTCTTCAAAAATCTAGGAGAGAAACTAAAGAGGCTCAAGAGTCCGCAAACATGAGTTCTTATGAGTATGACAATGATTTATTTTTCAATCCTGAGCACACTACATTGCCTGACATGGATGTTTATAGAAACATTCCAAATGTGGAAAATGCAGACACTACAAACAACAATGCTACACACAATGACAATGTGGACAACTTTTCAGTACATTCAGCAGATGTGGAAGAATCCATTATGAATCCCCATTTCAATCGATTGGTTGAGGAAATAATGAGGAGAGATAGACAATACTTCTTACACATGATGGCACAAAGTGGAGCCAAGATACCTCATGATTTTGACATGTCTTAAATAATGGAAAACTGACCTTTGCAACAAACTCACTCCAACATGGATCAAAGGAGACCTAATAGTGGAGGAAATAGAGGACCACACATGGTACCTGAATCAGCATCAGCTTTGCTTCAAAAACCAGAGGTCCCACATACACATGGTCAAACATATGATACTCACCTTCGCAGACCATTATGGAAGTCTTATGGAGAAAAATATGCTCAATCACATACCAATGCTAAGGATCAACCACCAAAGCAATGGGATATTCCAAGGCATGCTCAAAATTTGGACACAAGGAAACCTCATGTCAAATTTGGGGGCAATACAATGGAACATGACATGCCTGTAGAGTATGGTATACATGCGCAAAATAGATATGGTGTTCCTCAACATGAATCTATACCAAGTGCTCCATATATGCAACATCATTACAGACCTCCTCCATATGAACATGTGTATGATCAATATCATCCATATATGCAACATGCACCTCCTCCAATGGGTACCTCAAACATAGGATATGGTCCAAGAAGTCGATCTCCACCTAAGAGCAATTTGGAGCAACAAATAAGAGACTTACAAAAGAATATGGAGGACATAAATGCACCAAAGCCAACATACACAATGAGAGACATATGTCCTTATCCATTTGACAAGAGCATTCCAATGCCTCCATTTCCTACACATTTTGTGACGCCTAAATTTGACAAATATAGAGGAAAAGGGGATCCTAAGGCACACATAAGACAATTTTTCACAGCTTGCATTGAGGTAGCAGCAGAAGAGACATATTTGATGAGATTATTCCCACAAAGCTTAGGTGATCAAGCTATGGAATGGTTCTCCCAACTTCCACCTAGTATTAAGTCATGGGGTGACCTAGCAGAAGCATTTATTCAACATTTCTCCTACAATATAGAGACAGACATATCAGTCACTACTTTGTGCAATACTAAGCAAAAAGAAGGAGAGTCCTTTGCATCATTTTTGCAAAGATGGAGAAATCTAGCTAGCAGATGCTCTTGTGAAATTCCACAAAAACAAATGGTAGAGATGTTCACACAAAATGTTAACAAAGACATTGGCTATGATCTAAGGAAAGCTTGTTTGTCCACCTTCAAGGATGTCATTGAAAAGGGCTTAGCAACAGAAAAGGTTCTAATTGAACAAGGAGTCATTAAAATATTTAAGGAAAACAAAGATGACTTTAAAGGGAAAGACAAGCCAAGATTTTGGAATAAAAACAAGAACACAGTCAATGATGGTGTTGTTGATGCCAATACAGTGCGACCCAAATTCATCTTTTCGGGATCAAGTTCTACAAACAATCAAGTGAATACTCAAACAACTTCTAGACCACGAAGGAAGTACACCCCATTGGGAGAACCACTTGAATCAGTCTTCAAAAAGCTTGTGGCAAACAAAGTGATCACGGTTGCAGATTTTCCTCCATATGAACCAAAGGTTAAGCCGAATTGGTGGAATGATGATGAGTATTGTGAATTTCATAAGAGCAAGGGTCATAAAATAGGTAATTGTCATCGACTGAAGAACATCGTGCAAGATCTCATTGATAGAGGTGATATTGAGATTGAGGGACATTCGTCTAATCAAGAACATGAGATGTTTAAGGAACCATTCCCAAAACATGACAAGGGAAAAGCTAAAGTCACAGATGATCAAGCCAACTATACTAGAGCACCTTACAACTATGATTCAACTATCAATCATATCTCGATGGACAATCATATCTCTACTATTACCATCAAGAACAAAAACCCTGAGAATCCTCCTCATAGACCCAAGATTGTCCTAAGAGGTGTTGGATCTTCTTTCGGACCTACCTCTGAATGTCATGTTACAACTCATCGAGGTAAAATTACGTTGCCAGGTGCCTCCACTAAAAACACAGCTTCTTCATCAACCAAACCTGAGTATGACCTTGTAGAATAGTTAGGGAAGACACCCGCGCTCATTTCAATCCTTGAACTCTTACGCATATCTCCCGCACATAAAGCCATTCTTGATAAAATCTTGAGAGATGCTGTTGTTCCTACTGATCTAAACGTGGACCAATTTCAAGCCATGGTGGGATACCTTTCCATTCCACACTCCCTTACATTCACAGAAGCCGATGATGCATCTGTAAGTCAGCCACATAATGCACCATTACACATTGAAGCCTTCATACACAAACATCGAATAAAACGAGTCCTGATAGATGGAGGAGCAGGTCTAAACATTTGCACATTAAGCACTATCACACAATTGGGATATTCTGATAAAGCTGTGAATTCTACAAACAAGATCACTATCAAAGCATATGATGATGAAGAGCGTTCATCCAAGGGTACAGTCACCTTGCCTCTCAGAGTTGGGCTAGTTACAAAAGATGTGGTTTGTCAAGTCCTAGACCTCGATCTCACATACAACATATTGCTAGGATGTCCATGGATTCATGAGATGGGAGCAGTCCCATCTACATATCATCGATGCATCAAGTTTCCTCACAATGGAGTTGAAGTGACCATCAAAACTGACCCAAATCCATTCATATATTGCAACAATATGCGACCTAGATCAGAAATAACAATCCCAGTCAATCGAGAAGTTATTTTTTCATCATCATATGTGGATCCAGAATCCTTGAAAGCTTCTACATCAAAACAAGCAGAGATCAAAGAAAAGTTCAAGTTTAAAGACATGGGATGTGGTGAGTATATATTTCATGTTGATCAACTCCCACTATCTCCTAATACATTCAGTCGACAGGAACATCCTACAAACAATTTGCAATGCCAAGGAATTGGGTGTGAACCACCTAGTGTTGTGGCTACTAAGTCCGAATGCAAATCTCCTCTAGTGGTGCAAGCAACTCTTGATATCAATAGTCCTAAGAGTGGTTCCAACAAAGAATCTATTGAGCGTATTTCCAACCCTCTTGAGAACTCACATAGCTTTACCATGTCATCTACTCATTCCATTTCCACTCCACTTCCAGACTTGGATCAACAAGAATTACAAAAGCCCTTACTCATCGGGGATCACAAATCAAGCTTTGAAAAGAAAAATCTAAAAGTCAAAACTAAAGAAAAGTCCTTTAGTCCAAATAAAAATCAAAAGCTATTGGACTCTGCAAAAATCAAAGTCAAGGATAAAAATCCTATGAAGCAAAAAGAGCAAGAGTTGATCTCCCCTAATATCAAAATAACTGGGGGCAAAAGCTCTAAAATTTTAAGTCAAAAAGCATACTTGTTGATCCTAAGTCTCCATCATGCTATCCTACTTTCACTTCTTTTCGCAATCATAAGCCTTCATCACTCATCTACTTGTTCCACACATCCTTTCCCTTCTAGCGATACATCATGGACCTTTAATGGAGCTTCCTCGCAGGACTTTGTTATCAAGGATGCCCAAACTTCTTCAGGTGACATGCATACGGGCCTGTGTAGTCCACACACTAGTAATTCTATCTCAGTTCCTTTATCAAGGAAGACAGTCACTCAAGCTACACATCATTCAATCAAGGAACAATGCAGCTACAATCACAAAGTCAAGCCTCACACATTTGAGGTAGGTGACTTGGTTCTCAGAGAAAATCCCAAAAATCAGCAAGACAAAGAGAAGAAGGGCAAGTTTGAACCAAACTGGCTTGGTCCTTACATCATCACAGCATTATATGGCTCTGGGGCATATCAGCTCTCAATTACAGAAGGTGAACCTTTGGAGGATCCTATCAACAACATGCACCTTCGCAGGTTCTACACATAGCTCTTCAGAATATCCTAATTCAAAAATACAAAAAAAATTATAAAAAAAAAAATCGTTACTTGGTGAAAACCTGGCAAACAGGCGCCTTGTGACACAAAAACATTGAAAAATCAAAAAAAGTAAAGAGAAATAATTTCGTCCAACGGTGAAAACCACTTCGGTGGTGCCCTGGGCAAGTACCATGGTGAAAACTGGGTCACCAGCGCCATGCGTAGAGACATTGCTCCTCCCTCCTTCAGGATTCACTTTCATCATTTCACTTTGCACACACTCACAACCTATTCGTTCATAATAAACTTACCCATTCCCATCATGGCTTGTTATTGATCTACCCAAGATTGGTTAGCCATTCATAATAAACCTCCCTTTTCACCTCCCTTTCCATCCATAATAAATCAGATCCTATCTGTGGCTAAGGCAAAATCCTACATCTAGTAATGGGTGTGGAACTGAGAACATCACATGTTTCGAGGAGTACAGTTTCTTCCAGCTTTCTTCAGTCTATTCGCGCACAATCCGCAATAAAGCAACATTTGCATCATAGATCCACAATAAAGTTTCATCTTCTCCGCAATAAAGTATCAGTTTCATGGATTCAGTCAGTTTCAGATGAGACACAGCAACAACAATGGGCTTCAACAAGTCAAATCTTTCAACAGACTCAGACAACATTATGGTTCAGTGCTATCTATCCTTTCTGTGAAAGTAAACATTGTGACCACAATCAAATAAGACTTATACAGGTGACAAGAGACACTAAACTTGAGGACTACAGTGGGTGTTGGTGTCGAGTCTTGGTTTTCTCTTGATTTTATCTTTCTGGTGACATGTCTTTTAGCTTTTCCAGGAAGTCTTTGACTAGAGATTCTATCTCCAGGATGTCTTTGACTAGAAAGGCAAGGATGGGGTATCGTCACCTATTTGTATTTTCTATCTGTGGATTGTCTCTTAGTAATGCTATGACTTGTCCAAGGATATGAGGACACTATGAGTCTAGTGTGAACTAGGGCATTCCTTGTTTGCAACTGTCTTATCTCCATGCAAACAGGTACAATGACTTTCTGGGTCAAACATATGCCTCGATTGTCATAACCTACTTGCCATAATAAAGCTCAATGATGATAACGCACAAGAAGCTCTTTCACTTTCATATCTTCTATCTTTCATCCCCCCTTTCTTGATTGACTTCCATCATCCTTCTCGAGTCCGCGTAGCCTACTATCACATGACTGAGTATAATGACACACCAAAAACATTTGCATTTCATGTAGCTGCACCTACATTACCACATATATGCATTTCATACATACATATAGATATCACAACTACATCACATCCTGCACACAACACCTGTTAGCACAATTTACATTTGCATTATCATATTCATCTGCATTACTTACATTCACATTTGCATCATGCATACACATATAAAACATAAACGAACAAAAAAAATAAAAAAGTATTGCATTGCATCATATACATATTTGCATCCATATCATAAGCATCACATAAGAACATCTCATCACATAGGTACACATGCATATAGCTGCCGCAAAGATGAATCATCTCATATATATATATATATAAAGTGTCATGATACAATGATGTCAAAATCATATGGCTACAATCACCCGCAGGTGTCTACATCATTATACAAAATGGTACAAAACTAATACAGAGGAACTCACTGATCACTCCTGCCAACACTATTGGTAGTGCTAATCCTATCCATGTCATGGTATCCCATGCCATGTGTCCCACCCGCATCTCCAGTCTTGGATCCTAGAACACTCATCTAAGGGCATCCCTATCTCCATCTCGATCGTATGGGATCAGCTCCCCATCAATCGGTATCCGCATAAACCTGTATACATCCTCTAAGGTCACTATCATCTCACCCATCGGTAAATGGAACGTGCACGTCTTAGAGTGCCATCTCTCAACAAGCGCAGTCAACACACCCATGTTTGCCCGAAACTCAGGCACATATAGTACATGTCTCAAACCCATCTCCTCGATGGCAGCTCTGTCCTCGAGCGACAACTCAAGTCGCAACCTCTACATCGACGAGAATCTCTCCCGTGACTCTAGCATCGACAAATACTCCTGCAGTCAGGCAAATCAATCATGTCAGTTATAGTGGCATTCACTATTTATCACAAAATGCTACTTTTTATCTAAATGCATATAGCTATCTACCCTAGTGACACTCACTGTTCATCACAAAGTGTTGCTATTTATCCTAGTGGTACTCCCTGTTCATCACAAAGTACTACGTGTGTGACACTCCCTGTTCATCACAAAGTGTTACTCACATTTGCACTCCCTATTCATCACAAAGTGCTGCTCATATTTCAGTACTCCCTATTCATCACAAAGTACTCTATCTTGGTACTTACCGGCTCTCCTGCCTCTGCTGGCCTCTAAAATCAGTGAACGTGGTCGAATCTGTGAGTGAATGCCATCGTTGCTGACTGCTCCTGCTCTATTTTCACTCTGCAATGTGCTCTCATGGATGTGTAGATGACAATGAGGATGTATTTTCCCCTGTGGTCTATCTTATAGCCTACCCTAGCCCTCGCCTTCATTTCCCGAGTCAGTCTTCATTATCCCGTGACTTTGTCACTTTATCCGGTCAATCCATTCTAGCCTTTCTTTCTTATCGAGAGATTGTCTGGGATCTTTCTAGACATTTTCATCCAATCTCTCGAGGGGGCATATCATTCCCATTCTGGGGCAACTCTGTATCAGTTCATCTTATCTTCTTTGAAACAACACGACAAGCCGCATTGTCTCAAAGAGGGGCAAAATGTAGACACCTAAAATTGTCATGTCTAATTAAATAAATATTTTATTTATTTAATTATCTAAGCTTAATTCTTCTATTAATTAAATAAATCTTTATTTATTTAATTAATTCATTTATCCTCTTCTAGCCTTATTTCTCATTTAAATAAATACATTTATTTATTTAAATTATCCTCTTCCTAAATTAAATAAATATCTTATTTATTTAATTGATCCCACTTCTTCTATTAATTAAATAAATCTTTATTTATTTAATTAATTCATTAACCTTTTCCACCTATGACACATGTCATTCATCTCTTAATTCATACACTACCTACCCATTTCATTATTTTATTATTTCTTTTACCTACCCTCTAATCATAGCCGACCTCCTTTTACACCTCTCAATCTTATCCCTCCATTTCATATAGTGTCTTCTATATAAGGAGATGCTTCCTTCATTATCAAACCCTAATCATTCATTCTAATCGTTCTATGCATTCTAATCAATCATTCCAATCAATCATGCTAATCATTCATCCTAATCAATAATTCTAATGAACTGCTAATGATCATTTTGACTACACTACGATCCTACTTGCAACCATATTTCGTTCTTTGTTGAGCTCTTGTGCACATAAAATCTGAGAGCAAATATATCAAGCAAGATCAATGGAGATAGGAAGAATGGAGATCGAAACCCTATTGGACATGTGATGGTATAATCTTTGTGATTTTGTTTTATTTACATTGTCTTAAGTAATCTTCATATGTTATGGTGGATCTTTTTTGTTGTTAGGCTAGGGTTTGGTGGTTGAATTCATTTAGCCTTTCAATTCTATTATTATTATATCCATTTTCACCATATACAATAATTAACATAATTCATCCTAATATACTATCATATTTCAACTATAATTATCTAAATATCTAAGTATTTATAAAACCATCAATTATCAAGTCTAGTGCTTTAAAATTTAAACATGGAGTTTAGGAATTTCTAAGAAATGAGATCATGAAATAGAAAATAGACAAAGTTAATGATAACAATCAGGAGATTCATCACTCCCCCCAACTAAATGGCATATTTCCCTCAAGCAAGAGATGGTTGTAGATATACATCCAGGCCAACAACTTTAAGTCTTCTATCTTTGTCCATCCATTAGCCTACGCTAAGTGGAATCTCATTTGAACCTTATCTTATCCCACTCAGTGTTCTCATTCACTGCATTATATGCCCTCTTTCCTTGCCATTGTGGTATGGGATATCAATTGAGTGGAGCTTGAAAGTGTTGTGCTTGCAAGTGTTCTTTTTTATTTCCTTTTTTTCCCTCTTGTTTTGGTTTTGTGGATGATCACACTTCGGGCTTATTATGTCAACTAGTTGTCCTAAGGATACACAACCACTGACCCTTGATCCTCACCTCATTCCTTTGTTTTCTTTGCCTTTGTGTTAGATGTCAAGTTTCATTTTTTCAAACTCCATTTGTTCTAAGTTCAACTAGTGGCCCTCATGCCCAACCCCCAAAGTTCTTTTGATGTTGGAGGTCCAGTGTTCATTTGGGAATAGGTAATCACTCAACCCACAAGCCTTGACCCCTAGGTATTTTGATTTGGGAGTGTCCTTTTCTTCAAGCCCCAAACCACCTACAATAAATGGAGAAGATAACTGCATACATCAACCAAAATTCATATAAAATAACTTGTTTTTACATCATTTATCAAATTCTGAGATGAGTGTCTCGGTATCATAACAAATTCAAGAGATCATTAGCATTTAAACTTGTGCCCTAGCTATTATTACTACTTGAAATTTGGTGATTTGACTATGCAAGCATCCTCCTCCAGTCATCAGAGTTCTTTTATTTATTGACTGAGGTAGGTTTTGCTTCATTTATGTCTTTCTCTTTTGTTTTCACTTATCTATTTATGTTTACGATGAATCTCAAGGGTTTCAATGCAGTTCCCTTCCTTTTTATTTTGTTTGTTATTGTCTCTTACTACATCTCCCTTTTGGTTTTATGCACATCCTTCCATAGGTGTCAGGTGTAGGTTGTTTGGGTCTTTTGTGTTTTACCCTAACCTTCCCTAACCCTCGTGCATGCCATCAAGTTCTTCATGAGGTGAATTTAGAGTTTTCTCAATATACCCTTTGAAATTTGAAATAAATCTAACCTAGGGCATAGAGTTTTGAATAAAAACTATAGATCAAGTGTGAAACTCAAAAATCTAGAAAATCTACCCTTTAAACATATAAGGAATGATTTAGATCTCACAAGAATCAAGGATCAAGCCTTGTGGTTCACCTATAAATATTGTATATATAGTCTGAAATGTGATTACGGATCTTCGATCCTTGATCCTTGATCGATATCAAAAAAAATTAGGGATCAAGCATTGGTGATGGAGTGAATGACATAAATTGTTGTAACTGGAAGTCTGAAACCCTAATCCATGCCAGTGAGAAAAGAACAAGTACATCAAGTCTCAATGATTAGACATAACCCCTAGGCAATTTTCCTAAAGCCAAGAAATGGTACCATAAATCCCTAACCCCCAATCTTAGTTTGGACTTTGACCCATTCAATTTTGGGCATCGAGGATGAATATTTTCATTTACACTTCAAGGATCCTTAACCCTAACCCCTAATCCCCATGGTCCTATTACTTCAATATCTTTTGTAGTTTAGACTTTGGGGGTCTACGCCTAAAGTGTTAAGGATTATGGTCAAGTCCAACCCTCAACCCTACTCCATAGTCAATATACTATCAAACATTAGGCTTCAACTATCCATGGTTCTAATTTCTAAAAGACTTTCCTATGGACAATTCAGGCCCAATCCCTAAGGTTGGCCATAAAATCAATTCTCTTTGTTTTTTATTCATGCAATTTTGGTTTTTGCTCAATATTAAAACATTCTATAATTGATTTAGTTAGTAATACTAATGATATTAATGTATTTTGTCTCGTATCATATGCTTTCCTAATTTAGTTTGCTGGTTTGCAGAAGAAGTTATGTCTGACGAAAAGGTGACTCTAATGAAGTACAAGTTTCTTGGTTACTTTCCTCCATCCAAGCTTGTATATTTTAACAAGAAGATAACATATATAGATCTAGGCCACATTGACATAGATGAGTTCCTAAAGAGAATGGAAAATCAAAGCAACATGAGCTACTCGATAATATCTTTGGTGAAGTTTGGACTAGTACAAGTAGTAGCCTTCCCGATTGCTCTCCAATCCTTAATACTAATTTTGGCATGTGCCAAAAACTACAATATAGATGAGAGAAAAGTCCACGGGCCTTTGGGAGAAGTAGTGATGGATGTTGTTGGAATAAATGATTTATATATTAATTATTCACTTAATTGCATTAATTCACTAAATAATTTATTATTTAGTTAATTAATTAATTACGAATAATTAATTAATATTTATCTCCATGCATAATTCAAACTAGGAAAAGCAAACTATGTTTAGATTTTCAGGAGTTTCATGCATTAATTAGTCTATTATGTTATTTGTACATACATGATTGATTCATGCATTGTGTTTCAAACTCTCAGTCTATCTTGTAGACTCCACCATTGAGGGTTTCTATCTTTAGAGTTAGATTTCTTTATAAGGATTTCATATCCTTCATTGTAACTCAAGCAATAAGAAATTTCAAAGCAATTCAATCAATTTCATTGTTATTGTCTTCAATTATTTTGTTGTTCAATTCTCTCTTTATGTGTAGCAGGTATTCTTGTAGAAGATAACTAGGCTTGTGGGATTCACATTTCACAAATTCTAATAGATGTGAATTGAGATTCAATTGAAAAGGTATTTGGTATACCTATGCATGACGATTATGCCATGATGAGTGTAACTTCTATAGATGAGTATTATGGGAATTCAATAGACCCTTTGGATTACATTACCAACCACTTGATCGAAAGGCCAAGGAAATGACAAAAAAAGGTATTGAAGATAGTTTACAGAAGCATGCTGCACATAGATGCTAAAGACCAAGTCACCCTCTTGAGAAGACTGGTGGGTAAACTTGATGCTATGGAATTCTATCCATGGATGCTCCTATTTATCAAGGCTATTGTTGCTAGAAAAGAACACATTTACTAGAGCACAATTATTAGCAACAGTTTGCATAATCAATTATAAAGGATAAAAAATGATCCTAAATTATATATTACTTCTCACTTGCTATATCAACTTTATTGGGATTCACAAGAAGAGGATCATTAAATATTCCAAACATGAGAGTGTAAAATCATTATCCTTACTTAAATCTTGAGAAGAGTAGGACATATCACAAGATTATCAATGATGGTTTCATATATACAATAATTAGAGCATTAGAAGGTGATTTTGCCAAAAATTTATCACCAGATGTAGTTGCTAAGATCGAAATATTTAGGAGTTATTTTATGACTTTGAAATGCATCAGAGTGGTCGACTACACCCTAGATTCATTCTTCTTCATTTTAGTCAAGTGGGGGGGGGGAATAATCAAGTTGCCTTGAAGAAGATCAAACAAAATAGTTGATTGTTTAGATGAAGAGTTATGAGGGGGAGACATATATGTACTTGATAATGAGGGAGGGGATGTCAACAAAGGAGGAGGTTGGAAACCTAAACCTTCTCTAGAAAAGTGTGATAGAGATTTATCATGAGCCTCAATACTTTATTTCACACATCCTAAACTAGGTCCATTGCATCCATGTTGGAATTCATGTAAAGGATCCTTAGTGGGTGTTGAAATGTTAGGAGGAGAGGGTTCACTCTTAGTTTCAACTGGGTTGAATTATAAAGAGCGTCAATCATCATCAAGACATATGCTAGAAGAAGAATTTGGAATAGATTTAGAAGAAGTTTGAACAAAGGAAACTCTAGGGTCCTTCAAGGCTTCATATTGTGTTGTAGAAGGAATCATAGTGTTAAATAAAGATATGCATCCTATTTTATCTTGAATACCCACTATAAGGATTAGGAACAACCTTGATTGTGTAAATTTTATTGTCATGTATGAACCTTATCTACAGTGAAGGATAAAAGGGATTTCTTGCATAGAATGAATCCATGGTCCACCTAGAAGAATATTATAATTGAGAGTATTGGGTGCATGGCATAGATATACATGGGAAAAATCATGGGTCCTACTATAATAGGCAATATGATTGTATTGAGCAACCCTCTATAAACATTATCAAAACCACAAATAGAGAGAGAATAAAGCTGAATGAGGTAAGTATCCCAAACATTAAGAGTTGATCCATTATCAATTAAGGTGCACTTTATCATGTGTTCATTAATGTGAGGTATTATCATGAGGGGATCATGTTGGTTTTCAATTTCCAAAGAAGGCAACTCAACTTGTGAGAATAAAATATCCATATTTTCATGCATATAGTCAAGTAAGGTTGCTACATCATTTGGTCTAGTAGAAGGAGAGGCAACTACCTTCTATATGGATTCTTAGATCAAAATTTGGTATTTAGGTGAAGTTTGAATCAAATCCCAAATGGAGATCTTAGCTAGAGTAGCATGAAGTTGTTGAACAAGATTAGGATCCCCACCAAAATGTTGAGGAAAAACATTATTTGGATAGTTATTTGTTTGAGAAATTGCATGATAACTAGGTTGTTGTGGCATTTGTTGATTCATCCTATCTCTTTGAGTGATTTATTATGCATAGTTTAATATGTACAACCAAGAGGTTTAGTTAGTTTCTTAGAAACAATCACAAGTTTGGTTTGAGGTTGAGGGGCATCTTGATTAAGATGAAAAAAAAAATTAAGCAACATGTTGATGTGCATGGGTTCTATTGACTTGAGTTTTATTGGGATCTTTATTTTCCAAGGATTGAACTCTAGAAGGGAAAGTGTCAATAAAAGTGTTGATGATATCATCATCTTGTTCAAAGGTATTCCCATGAGTATGATAAACTTTGGAAGAGGATTAGCAATATCCATAAATGCTTCATCTCTAGAAGAGATGTCAATTAGGTACATGGAAGGTAAAGTGGCATTAAGGAAGGTTCTTATGATATCATCCTCTTGCATTAAAATATCCTCATTGGTGGGACCAATTTTGGGAGAGGGACAAGCATAATTCATCAATGCTTCATCCTTAGAAGGGAGAGCATTGGGAAAGGTGCTATTGTTATCATCCTCTAGCCCCAAAATATCCTTATGAGTAGGAAGATATTTAGGAGAGGGATATAGTGACATAAGGGAGGCTAGGCCACTATCACATCTATGAATTATATGCATCATGAAACTAACTACTTGAAAACACAATAAAAACAATTTTCTTTTTAGTTTTAGAAAATGAATGCATCTAAATTTAAAAAATTTATACAAAAAATCAAATAAAATATTTAAAATCAGAAAATATGCAAGTGTAGGATATGTCGGGTTCATGAAAATGAAATGTAGGAAAATGGAGTCTAGCCTAAGAATGCAAACCAAGAGCCATTTCCAAACTCATTCATTGGAGAAAAATAAATTAGACTCAACTTTAGTCCTATAAGAGAGATGAGCACTGTGACTAATTATTCCCTTTTGAATGATGATGACTAAATAATGATTTAGATGTAAAAATGCAAGAACAAGGTAAAAGGATGGAAAATTGAAAATAATCAACATGAATAGACAGATACAAATATGAAAGTCAATTGATATGTACAGAACTGGAAATGAGGTTCAGAGAGGAAACTCTGTCTAAAATATAAGCCCAAAACAATAGGACTAAGCAGCTAGGCATCATAGTCTAGATGGGTGTCTAGGTGAAAACAAGTGACAAATTTGGTCTCAGGAGTCTTCAAACTTCCTTCCCTCCAAATTTTAGGTCAATCTACCAAGACTATGGCACTAGGAACCATAGACCAAGGGGACTGAGGTGCTAGGTGCCATATACTACGCCTTTTCTACTAATTTTTCTTTGGCAATCTTTGTCTCTATCTGCTTTGTGGTCTTGTATCTACAAACTAAGTCTGGAACCCATATTTGAGCCTGCAAATGGACAAAAGAGGAGAAAAATGGTGTTGGTCTATATAGAGTCTTTCCTTAGTCAAACCCTAAGTAGGTGTTAACCTCCAATACAGTTATGATTGATTAGAAAAGAAAACATACCCCTAGTAGGGTAGACACTAAATCTAAAATGAAATGTTGAATTGAATTCTTGAATTAAAATGATTATAACTTTGGATTGGTGATGCAAGGTTCTTTATGTAAATACTCCAAGTGTTATTGCAATAACTTGATAAATCGTAATAAAATCCATCATAAAAACATACTAGGGGCATAATATTGGATCCGATCCTAATGTTTGCATTTATAGATGAGGATTGAATGTGGAAGCTAGATATTAGGGCCATAATATTGGATTCGATCCTAATGTTTGGATTGATGAGGATTGAATGTGAAATGAGATGTCTTAAAATTTAAAATAGGATAGAACCTAAATAAGCTTGAAATGACATATGAGAGGGCACACTAAAGCAAGGTCCCAAAAGGGAGTGTGAAATTGTAAGGGGTTATAATTAATGGCACTGCAATTAGAAACACGATTGGCAAAGACAAGCTCAAACAAAACAAATTCCCTCTATTTTATGTGGTGGCATTTGCCCTCTTGTCAAATGCTATGGACATTTTTGTTTATAAAGACATTGTAGTTTTATTGGCTAATACTTATATCTAGTTGTTACCCTTTTAAATTTCCTCTTTGGAGTCTATTCTTGATCAATTCAATTTGGATGTAAGTTTTTATCCAATTGGTGATGTTTCCTATTTATTCCCTTTCTTCCTCTTCCTTGACTATCATTACTCTTTCAACTATGTGATTTGACATTATTTTTGAATCTCAATTGGATTCTCTCAATAAGTTGGAATCTCTAAAGAAGGTCTTGGATGATAATTCTATCAAATCCCTAATATCATTAATTCACTATATACTCAGCTCAACCCATTCAAAGATGTTGCCAATTCTAATGGGAATTGTGATGGATAACAAGTATTATGTTTTGTGAGGACTTTTATTTAATCAATACTTGTTATACTATAGTTCAAGTTTATACCAAGATATTGGTTTAAGTAATTTTTTCATATGGGTCCTTTTTAATATATCCAAATCCACTAGATTCTTAATGCTTATGTTATACTAGGTTTAGATCTTTGCTTGAATGTATGGAGTCTATGCAAGTTTTTCTTTACATTTCGTAAGGATGTGGGCTTAATTTTTTAACTCTCAATATTATATACTCCACATGGCTATGCTATTTTAATTGATCAAAAAAAATATTAATATGTTATTAAAGTATAAGATATTTTATTTTTTTACGTTTTTCTTTACAGTCTCAATTTTTGCTCCTCATTTTTAAATAGTATAGTTCTAGAATCTATTATATTTTTTTCCTCACCTTGATGATGGATTTCGCATAGAGTTTATACTAGAAGACTTATAGTTTAACTATATAGACTATGGAAATATCATGTCTAGAATTCTATGTGAGAACTAACCCTTTTCCTTGAAACCATAAGAAGGTATTTCATTGCACATAGATTGACAATTCAAATTACATTTTTTTTACATAAAAATATGTTTCATTTAAAAAAAATAAAAAATTATTTGTTAAATTCATTATACAAATGAAGAGATTTATTCAACAGGTAACAAGATAATTAAAAAATAAGAAATATTTTTTAAAAACGAATGCACTTCATTTTAATGGCATTGGTTAAAAAAAATGGATACATTAAAAAGAGTTATGCATTATTGAACTTAATTTTTGTAAGTGAAAAATAAACAACCAAACCTATGTTTATTGTGATTGATAATTAATGCTTCCACGTAGATTGCTGAAGCTACAACAAACAAATAAAAATTGTTAGGATAATATAAATAAATATCATCTACATAATTTGATCTTTATGAAGGCTTACTTAGTTAATTCTATATTTATCTCGCAGCCAAATTCGCGATAATAGAGATATTTTCCCTAAAAAGGTAAAAAAATAACATTATTTATGAGAATATTACATTGAAGTAGTTTATACATTGCAACGCAAAAAAGAAAAAGTAATACTTGTGTATGTTTTCCTAAAGTGAGAGTCCACGTATAAACCTATAAAACTGAAATTAATAGGAAAATAATATATTTTAGAAATATTATTGTAATAATATTATTTGCATAATTTGGGGTTTCTAAATTTGAAAGCCAAATTGAAACAACAGGGTTATTGTAGAAAATTATTTGTTGCAGCGGAGTGAAGGGAACGATGGCGTGCGTGCAGAGGACTTCGAGCGGTCGAGCTAGGGTTTCGAAGCCCTGGCTCGCGAGAGGTTCTTGTTGCAGGTGCAGAGGGGGAGGGAAGTGAAGGGTGTCGGGGGAGAGCAGCGGGCTGGGAGCGGCTAGGGGGATAGGGCTGCTTCGCCGGTCGTCGGGGGAAGGATTGGCTATGCGGGAGTAAGGGTTGGCTGCGCAGGAGGAAGGGCTCCGGACTGTTGTGGGCAGTGGGCTTCCGATGGGGGTCCCGTGGGTTTGGGGGGTCCGTTTGGTGACATCTTTTGGAGGAGCTTGGAAGGGGGGGAGCCTTAGGGGCAACGCTTTCTCAAGGGGCTCCTCGAATTGGGGTCCTTGGTTGCTCTTTGTCACCTTTTAAATCTTTTTGAGCTCTGATGTCGGGTTTTGGTGGTGAGGCCTCTCAAGTAGCTCCAGCCATGGACTTTCGTGCTGCAGTGGGTTCTAAACCCCCACCTCAGAATATGAAGACATTTTCCAATAATCTATTCTCCTCAGAACCGGGGTCTAGAAGTACTAGTAGTTCTCGCCTTACGAAGATTAATGGGTGTCTGGAGAGATGCAGTGAAAGGCCGAAGCTGGTTATTCCTCCAGAGATGATAGTTGAAGACGTTGAGTACTTTTCAAAACACTCACTCTATTGCAAATTTTTGGGAATGAGGGTCTCCCTGCAGTTCTTGGAAAACTGGGCGCAGAGGTCTTGGGCACCAGATGGGGAAATGGAGATTATGCTGCTGGCGAACAACTATTTCATGGTTACTTTCAACTGTATGGAGGACCGCAATAGGGTTTTTGAAGGAGGCCCGTATTTTTACAACCAGGTGGGGTTGTTCATCAAACCTTGGCATGCAGGGGTTAACCCTTTGGAGGAGCTCCCAAACAGGGTTCCTGTATGGGTTCATTTACCATGTCTTCCAATGGAATGTTGTCGAGAGGACGTGTTACGGATGCTAGTTGCACTACTAGGGAAACTAGTGGGATCTTCATCGCAAACCCTAGGGAGAAAGGTAATGACCTTTACGCGCATTTGTGTTGAAATTGATCTTAGTAAACCATTACCAGATGTTATAGATATGTGTGCGGGTTCTTACTCATGGGTTCAATAGCTAGACTATGAGACTTTACCTTTTCGTTGTCGTATGTGTCATGAGTATGGTCATTTACAACATAAATGCCCTAGATATAAACCAGTGGTGCACCAACCTCAACAACTGGCCCAGAGTCAAGATAGGGCTGATAAAGGAAAAAGTGCTATGGTGGCTAATGTTGTGGGTGCTGAGGGTTTTGTTTCAGTTAAGACAAGCAACAGAAATCGAGGCTAGAAGAGGTCCCTTCAAGAGAGACAAGAGGAGGATACCTTTAACAGATTTGAAGCATTGAATGACCTCAGCCAACAGGAAGTGAATCCAGGTTAACACCTTTGGATCAGGGGGCTTCAGGGGGGGCTTCGATAAGAGTTATGGAGGACTTTTCCCAGGTCTTGTTAGTGATTGGAAGCCAACAAATGGAGATGGAGCAGGTTGTAGGGGCCGAGTTGGGACTCATTCCTGGTTCGGAGGTGAATTTGGGTGGGGGGGAGGGGTCCCTGATAGCCCTGAAATTGGAACTGACTAGAGCTAGACTAGTAAGTCTTCTGTTCACCTGGGTCTACATCAGAAAGATATTAAGAAAAGTGCTTCAGAAAAAATCTCAAAGGCTGGCAGAAAGAAGGATTTGGATAAAATCAAAATGATGGGAGAGAATTTGGTTGAGTCAGGGTCAGTAAAGACTTTGGATTCTCACTTTTCCAACCCTCCCAAATGATTGTACTCTCATGGAATGTAAGGGGCTTGAACAGCGGCCCTAGACAAAAAGTTGTTTGGGATTTGATTAGGATTCATTCACCTGATGTCCTTTTCTTGCAAGAAACTAAACTTTTAGTGGAGAGTATGATGGGTCTTGTGCCAAAGCTGTGGGGGCGAGGCGAGTATCAGTGTGTTGGGGTAGCTGGTCCCTCGGGAGGGGTGGCCTGTCTTTGGAACCCTTTAAGGCTCCGCCTTGTTTGGTGGGTCACCTCCAGATCCTCGTTATCCTGGGTGCTATCTAATCTCAAGACTGGGGAATTCATCTTGCTCTCAAATATCTATGCTCCCAGTGATCTTCAGGGTAAGCAAAACTTATGGTCTCTTGTTGCTAGTATGCGAAGGTTGGCTCCTTTTCATCCTTGGATTATGGCAGGTGACTTCAATGCCATTTTGGAGTTGAGTGAGAAGAAGGGGGGTGTAATGCGGTTGGAACCTTCTTCTATCCTTTTCTAGGATAGTATCTCCCTACTGTAGCTGGTTGACATCAAGCCTAGCAATGGCTTGTTCACTTGGAACAACAGGAGGGTGGGAGAGAATTGGATTGTTGAACGGTTGGATCGTTTTCTAGTTTCTTGCTTTTGGATTAGCGGGGGGTGGTCCACAACTTCTGAGATTCTTGACTGGAGTGGGTCGGATCATTGGCCCATCAAGTTGGTTTCCTCTTCGGCTCGGGTTGCCCACTCTCCTTCATTCAAATTTCAACTTATGTGGCTTCAAGACCCTTCTTTGCAGGTTCTTGTCGCGGATTGGTGGAGGAAAGGCAGACCGGCCTTTGGCACTGCCATGTTCTCTTTTGCCAAGCAGTTGCAATTTGTTAAGCATCAGCTTAAACAGTGGAACCACCAAGGGTTTGGGAACATCTTTCATCAGAAGAAAGCTGCCCAAATTGTGTTGAATGAGATCACCAGGGAAATCAAAGAGCATGGGTTGTCGGAGGAATTGCTTACGGAGGAAGACAAGGCTATCAAGGTGGTCGAGGAATGGGAGATTAGGGAAGAAATTTACTGGAAGCAGAGAGCTTGCATTGATTGGCTAAAGGAGGGGGACAAGAATACTGCTTTCTTCTTCAACTCTGTGAAAGCAAGGAGACACAAAAATTCCATTCCTGTTCTGGATAATGATAGAGGTGAGCAGTGCTTATCCTTGCAGGAGATTTCTAAGGAGTCTCTTCAGTTTTTCCAGTCCCTCTTGAGGGAAGAATCTCAAGGGGAAATAGTGGAGGAGAATCTGGTTCTGGCTTGCATCCCTTCTCTTGTCTCGAGGGAGATGAATGAGCAGCTTTTGCGTCCTATCTTGATGGAAGAACTTGAGAGGATTGTCTTCCACATGAGGAAAGGGAAGGCTTCTGGACCATATGGGTTATCGGCTGAATTCTTTCAAGAGTTCTGGGATATTATTAAGCTAGATCTATTGGATGTTGTCTAGGAGTCCCAGAGAAATAAGCAGATGCTTAGGGCTTTGAATGTGACCTTCATTACTTTAATCCCCAAGTGTGAAGGGGTCGACCGATTAGGCCAGTTCTGCCCTATCTCTCTCTGCAATGTGATTTATAAGATCATCTCTAAACTGATAGCAGATAGATTGAAGAAGTGCCTTGGGAATGTTATTTCAGAGGAGCAGAGTGGGTTTGTGGAAGGCTGCCAAATTCTAGATGGGGTGGTCATTGCTACGGAGACCATTCACTCTATGGCAACCTCCAAGGAAACGGCTATGTTTATCAAGTTGGATATGGCTAAGGCGTATGATAGAGTTCGATGGTCCTTCCTTTAGAAGATCCTCAGGGCTTTTGGTTTTGTTGACAAGTGGATCCAGTGGGTTATGAGTTGTGTTACGTCCACCTCTTTCTCAGTGCTTATCAATGGGGACCATACTGAGCTATTCGGTGCTTTTAGGGGTCTCCGCCAGGGGGATCCCCTCTCCCCTTATTTATTCATTCTTCTTGCTGAGGGTCTGGGGTGGTTGATTAAGCATAATGTGGGCCTGGGTAATATTCATGGTTGGAGTTGGCGTAATGACTTGCAGCCGCAGTCTCACTTGCAGTTTGTGGATGATACAGCCCTTATGGGGCTAGCTCGGATCAACGAAGCTTCTAATATGCGTAAAGTCCTGGATGTTTATCTTACGGTGTCTGGCCAGCTAATTAATGAGGATAAGTCTTCTATCCTCTTTTTCAACACTCCTGAAGCTATTCAAAGAAGGATTGCTTTTATATAGAGATTCCAAATTGGCTCCCTGCCCTTGACCTATTTAGGAATTCCTATCTCTCCTGGCAACCCTCCTAGGGAGTCGTGGCAGGGAATCATGGATAAATTCCAATCGAAGGTTGATCATTGGACTCATAGATGGTTATCCTTTGCGGGGAGGGTTCAATTGATTCAGTCGGTGGTTCAGGCTCTGCCGACCTATCGATGTATGCTTCAGGTGGCTCCTAAGTGGTTCTTGAAGGGTTTATACTCTCTGGCTAGACAATTCTTATGGGTAGGAAATCTCTCCTCTTCCAAGTGGAGTATGGTCAATTGGGATATGGTGTGTAGCCCAAAGCAGTCAAGGGGGCTTGGGTTAAGGCAGTCTATTCTTTTTGGGGAGGCACTTGCAACTAAATTGTACTGGAGATGGTGTGTTGAGCAGGATCGAGGTTGGGCCAAGATTCTGGCCAACTAATATATGCAGAGGATCCCATTGGAGAAAATCTCTAGATATCCGCTTGAAGGAAAGGGCTCATTGATCTGGTACATGCTCAAGAGGGGGGCTTCTCTCATTAAGGTAGGGCTTTTTTGGATTTGCAGAAGGGGGGAAGAGGTCCTTTTCTAGAATGACTCTTGGGATGGATACCCTCCCATCCTTGATCAGTTTCCTAACCTTGGAAACCTGGGCCAGAGGTTTTTGGAAGTGGGATGGTCAAGGGTGAGTGATTTTAAGGTTATCTATAGGTGCGGTCAGCTGAATTTGGAGCGATGGAAGAATCCTAATGAGTGGTTGGTGGTTGGGATGGAGGAAGAATGTGCTGAGCTGCAGGGCATTTTGGCGAATAGACATTGTAGCTCTCTTAAGGGTAGGGATGGTCTTGCTTGGTCTTAAAATCCTAAGGGCGTCTTTTCTGTGGCTAGTGGTTACTGGAAATTGATGAGCCGAAGACTTGAGGGAAGAGAAGTGAACTGGTGGAAACAGGTGTGGAATAATGCTTCTTGGCCAAAGTGTAACTGCTTTGCTTGGACTTTAGCTTGGAATAGGTGTCTTACTTGGGACAATATCCGCAAGCGGGGATTCTTGGGGCCTTCTATCTGTGTTTTGTGTGGAAATGGAGAGGAAGATTCCTCTCATCTGTTCTTCAGATGCCCCTTCTCTATGCTTATCTGGCACTATTGGTGGGGGGTGTGGAAGCATCCTTGTGTCCATGCAGATTCTCTGGTAGAATTTTGGAGCAGTTTGGGCAGACCTCCTATTCTGTCCTCCTTCCTCTAGATTGTCTGGTATATTGGGCCCATCTTCATTCTGTCGCCAATCTAGCTTGAAAGGAATAGGAGGATTTTTCGTGAGGCCAAATTGTTTGTTCAACAAGTTTGGAATAGGATTACTATTATGATTCAGGAGACAATGGAAGCTAAGTGTGAGGTGAATTTCCCGCTGGGTAGAGATGAGGCAGATATTGTGAGTAGGCTTGGATTGCAGGAGCTATCTCCGACCTCTGCTTGTGTCAGGAGAGGTAGTCGGGCTAGTAAGAAGGTGCAAAGGGTGGGAAGGTGGATACCCCCTCAGGATGAGGTTATCAAGATTAACACTGATGGCTCATCTAAGGGTAACCCAAGCCTTGCGGGCGTAGGGGGTGTTGGCAGGAATAGCAAGGGGGAGGTTGTTTTCTTCTTTTCGGTGCATAAAGGATGGCAATCTAATAATTTTATGGAGGGTTTTGCGATTCTTTATGCACTGGCGCGGGCTTTGGCATTGGGTTGTAGGAAGGTGATTTGTGAATTGGATTCACAAATTGTTATTAACTTGTTGTCTGAGTAGAAGGGGAGTGGGATTCAGTGGCAGTTGGCAAGGATTGCTCAACAGATTCTCCAAATTAGCTCTTTAATGGAGCAAGTGTCCTTCATCCATATTCTTCACGAATGGAATGGATTGGTGGACTACTTGGCCAAGTGGGCCTCGGATCATGATAGTGATTGGAAAGTGGAAGGTTGGGAGCATCTCTCTGGGGACTACTGTCAGGAATTGCAGAAGATGTTCACTGAGGACATGGATGGTTTCGAAGCCCGTTGATTTGTGGTTGGGTGGGTTGTTTTCTCTGGGGCCTCAAGGCTCTGGTTCTCTGTGTAATGCTTTTTTCTAATTTTCAACAGAGTTTTTACCCTTTTTATTCAAAAAAAAAAAAAAGTATTTGTATAATTTTATTAAAATGTATTAATATTAATTATGTCGAAAGGCGCATTAATATTCACATAATGGATTGATAGATATGTGCAATTAAAAACCTCCCATGATTAAAATTGACATCCGTCATATTGTATGACACCCATCATAATTACAATTAATTTTACTATTACTTAAATTAAAATAATTAAAATAACTTTAAATAATCTAAATTAAAATAAATGCATGAAAAAAGAAAAAAATAATAATTTATAATCTCTTCTCAACTACAATCAATTCTATTTATCTCCATCATACTAATAGTTAACTTCGTCAAAATAATATTATAAAGATATGATATTATAATAATAATAATAATTAGGGCCTTCAAATTTGATGTTCCGATGCTAACCATTTCATAAAATGGGCCAATGTAGATCAGTTGCCCGGCTTATTTACTAGAGAAGTGGTGTTCCTATTCCTCTTAGCACAAAAAGAAGGCCCCTTTGAATTTAATCATATGAGGCCACAAAAAAGAAGAAGAATCCAGTTTTACTTTGTTTCCTGGATCCAGTTGCAGGTTTGATTAGTAAGGTGATAATCCAGCTTTACTTTTTAATGAAAAAAGGTTCTACAAAATTTAGCCATTTAGAACAGAAATAATGATATTTGAAGTCATTTGAATAACAAGGTTTGAATTCATTTCTCTTCTCTAGCTTTCTGATTCCTGATGATGGATCCAAAATGTTGAGGAAAAAAATGCAGACAATCAAAATGCATAAACAATTCATACCCATATTCCACCGAATATGCAAAAGATTAGATATGACTAGGAAGAATGATCATTGAATCCATTTGAACAAGAATTTATGGACTTCGCACAACTATTCAAAACCACCAAATTTAAATTTGCCGTGGTGGAAAGAAACCAAAATTATTAACTACTTGACAAATTAAAATTTTGAATCAAAATTCAATCTCTTTTATCGATCAAAAAAAATAATAATAATAATTAGTCTTAATAGATTTTGTTGGTTTAGTGAAGAGTTAAACAGAAATATTAAAATATTAAAATATAGTAACATCTTAATAATAATATAATATTGATTACAATATCATAATATAATAATAAATTAATATTAATTATAATATAATAATATAATTATTTTTTAAGTGGAATAATAAACAAATATGACATCTTTCAGCATACTTTACCTATATTTCTCTAAAGATAGGTATACTAGTTATAAAATATTCAAATTATATCTTTTCATAATTGGATGAATCGATGATAGACGAAACATATTATATGAGATGGCAAGGTATGTTGTATAATAATTAGAACTCGCAGATGGAAGGTGTAAGTATTATGTTTGTGTTGGTGATTTTTGTAGTTCTTTTAGTGTTAATTATTTATTGCTTTGTTTGCTAAGGTGTGGTGGTATTTCATGGCTTCTACAATTGTTACTATCAATCTAGGAGGAAAAATAGATGGCGGTAAAGCTGAGAAGGAGAAGGTGGAAGATTTTTCTTTGAAGTTGACAAAATGTGGGATTTCTAAAGAGAAGGTGATATCTAACTTCATGGCATTTGCAAAAAAGGAAATAAAGAACACTACTCTCAAGCAATGGATGATGAGGATTTGGGAGTTGGTGAAAGGAATGGATGGTTCTCCTTGTATTTGCATTCATTTAAAAATGGCCAAGTTGTTATTGGACCCAAGCTACATGATGGGAAAATAGAATACATTTGATACAACTCAGTTTATCTCTTGAACATCCATTCTTTCTATAGTGAATAGTTCTTACCTACTTCATGATGACACTAGGGATGTGGTGTGTCATAACAATGTACATTTTGATTGATTTTTAGAATATTTGCATGCTATAAAGTGAGATCAAGTTTGTCTTCAATTGACAATTGAGGCATTATCCCTAAAATTGTAGGTCTCTAGTCTTCTAGAGGAGAAAGTTCTTGTATTATGTCTATTGTGATGCATAATGAGGAAGATAATGTGGAAAAGAAGGGTTCTTCTCAAAATATGATAGTTACAAAATGTGTTAAATGTAATGGTGAGCTTAAGGGTGTAGTGGGGCCTATGTAATTTTCTTAATCTCTCATTAATTTTAGGACTATTAAGACTATGATAGATCCTTTCTAATGTAGGTGTCTTGGGTTGTTAGGCTTTTTAGTTTTGTCCATTTTATTAGGTGGCTTTTGGTTTCTTATTTTTATTTTGTTAACATGCAATCTATTATGTCTACTCATTGACCTACTTTTCAAGGTTGAGATATGGCCTAGATTTTGGGGTTCCCTTTTTTGGATGGTTCCTAGACCTAAACCAAGTAATATTATCAATAAAATATTAAATTGTATAAAATAAATTATAATAATAATGATCATGAGAAGATTAAAGGAGAGAAAAGATTTGTTATCATAATATATCAAGGTATCAATTGTAGCTAGGTGGCCTCCTAGTTTGATTCTGACCTATCACTCCTTTTATATGTTCCATTTATTGTCCCTCTACACGAATAAGTCTAGGGAAAATCATGGGACATTTTCTATGTTTTAAATTCCCTAACATCGACATATTACAGCTATATATTATCTATGGCATATTATTTGTATTTTTTATGTTTTCTAGTTAATCCGCCTACATGGCTACTTGTTCATACAAATATATTTTGAAAGTAGGCACTACTTGAGGAAACCAATTTTATATTTAAATGGTCATAATATCGTATACTTCATCAAGTTTGAGCACATTAGTGAAAATATTTGTATGGGAAACCATTGTGGATAATATTCCCCATGTATACATTCCTTGGGATGAATCAATAGATAAAATTTGTAATTATTTTGAGCATTCTTTCATGGGTAAATTTACAAGGTTATTTAACCTCTCACAAGTCACTAGAAAACACATTTGATAGATAAAGAAGACCAAAGGTTCAAGGAGCTATTGACATCATTGTGTGGGAGGTATTTTTCATTATGACATTCTATCAAAGATAAGAGATATTTTTTTTAGGATTATGCTATCTATACCTAAATAATTAGGGCATAAACACCCTCAAGTGTTGGTATAAGTAAGATTCCTCTTTATTCCTTTGTTTTTAATGGATGGTGAGGTACTAAAGAAGGTACACAATGCTATTTGGACATATAAGCCAAGAGCTTCACCTAAAGAAAAGGGTGAACTCACAATACTGGTTCCCACTTTTTGACCACTTTTGACACTTAGATGAACATTTTGAAAAAAAACTTCACTTTCCGACACCTATAACTTTTAAATCGTTAAGAATTTGAAGATGATGTAAACTAGTGATTTGTAACATCTTTTTTGTAGATTATAAATATATTTTTTTCAAATTTTTTTGAATAAAATTTTATTGATTTTTCCATCTCCCTCAAAAATAGTTTTTTACAGGAAACAACATTTTTTAAGAGTGATGTGCATCCCGAAACATATAAATTTTTTTCTATAAATGATAAAAACTTATCTCTTTTAAATTTTGGTTTGTAACATCAATACCCAGGGCATGTAGTTGGTTTGATAGTGATATGTTGAATATTTTTTATTTTATTAAGTTTTGAAGTCCGACTAATTATAATTTAGATATAGGTGTACGTTTGAACACATAACTTGCTTTATATATATCAAAATTAAGTTTTATTTTTTTTGTTAGAAAGAAGACATCAATACCTAGGGCATAGATATTTTTCAGAATTTTTTTGAATTAGTTTGCTATTTTTCCCAATGCATTGAACAAAGAAGTTCATGTTTGGTGAAAAACCTACATTCATAAAAAATAAAATAAAAATATATTAATAAACTTAAATATATTAAAAATTATATTATTTGGAAAGCTTATAATAAGGACTAAATCCTCAAAAAAACAAAACTTCTAAATGAATTCATTTGACCCCTCAAAAGCTAATGTAAAATTGATTTTTTATCAGCATTTGATAGATGCAAAGGAGACTCCATTGCAAGTATGATTTAGAAGTAGAGAGGTTCTATCCAAGAAATTTTGATCTAAGAGCCTTTGATCTAACTCTCTTCAATTAATTACTTCAAATGGGACCTCTTAAAGCTTAAATAATTATATTTTCCAAAAAATGTATGATTTCAGCAAAAATCAGGATGTACCAAAAAGTGGGAACCAGCTTTGTGAGTTCACCCAAAAGTAGTTCTCAATTGCCTATATTTGTGTAAAAATTAATTTTCTTAATGGTCTTTCCAAATATATTAATCTAAAATTCAAAGATCTTGTTTATACTCAAAGGATTGATTATGGGAAATTTCAAAATAAATTTCCTTATATCTAGTGAGAGTCAAAACTTTAATTTTGAAAGGGATAATAGAAAAATAAATAAATTATGGATTCTTTTGTTCAATACCCCTCTTCCTTCAAGCCCTTTTTTTCTTATTCCTAGTTGTGACTCCTATACAAAGCTTGTTTTAGTACCTAAATATATATAAAACTTTAGTTAAAGAGGAGAGTGAAACAGAATGTTTACTTGTTCTAAGTTGATAAAGTGGTGAAAGAAGATGTTACCTTAGCTTCCCCTGTCATAATCTTAAAATTGAATGGAACAAAAAAAGATGTTGAAAATAAGACCTAAAGGGACTTCCAGAAACACACTTATGGTTAAACAATATGAAATTTTGGTAGACAAGGATGATTGAATTTTGAGATATTTTTTATGGCTAATTTGTTGTTAACCGAATCCACTCTTATACATATATTTTTCTATACTCCTACATTTTGAAGGATTGAATCTTATATAAATTTAATACTTTATAATTAATGAATCACATGCTTTATTAAAAAATAACATTAATTATATAATTACATTAAAAAATACAATTATTTAAATCAAATAAAATATATATATTAATTTAAATTATAAAATAAATAAATAAATATTAAATTTGATATATTTTATAATAAAACACTCAATTTAATTAAAATTTAAACTACATAAATATTAACAAACAAAATTTTAAAATATAAAATTATATAATTAAATCAAAATTTTATTTAAATAGATTATATGTAAAATATTTTAAATTAATTGATATTTAATTAATTTAAATTTTAAAATATATATATATAAATTTAATAAATATAATTAATCATAATGTCTTACATTCAAGTTATCCAATGCAATTTGTGCATGTTCGCTATGTCTATATTCTACCAAGGCTTGAAGAACAATAATTGTATTATCTTCAAATTCATTTGAAGTTCATAAATATAAAATAAATAAAATCTTAATAGACTTAATAAGAAAATCATAAAAAAGAAAACTTAAAATATGCTTATAATTAAATTTTAATATTATTTACAATTATATTAGAAGGAAATTATCATATTTTGTAGTGAATGGTTTACCAAGAGCCTCATGTCCCAATATAGCAATGAAAGATGCATTTCCATAACTCCCAAACAATTGATGAAGAGCAGCTATTGTTACTCCAAACTTTATACTCTTTATTCTTACTTTTAAAACACTCCCCATTAAATAATATTTTTCACTGCACATAAAAATATAGAGATTAACACAAAATACATTAATTTTAAAGTCACTTTCCAATTATTATCTTATCTCTATAATAAGTGAATAATCAAATTATTAATATTTTCTTCCACTCTTAACATCAAGGAATCCCTCCACACATATATAGCATTAGAATGAATTATTGCAAATGTTTAAAATGTTATTTATATTTTTTTTTATTTTAAAATATTATTTTTTATTTAACTTCTATATATTTGGTAAAATAAAATTAGTCTATGTGGTGGAAGACATTTACCTTAATAAATAACTGAACTTCAATATAGTAGAAAACATTTTAATTATTTATAATATTTTTATATATTATAAAAATATATATATTTATGAATGTAAATTTAAAAAATAAAAGTCTATAGAAAACAATTTCATTTTTATTGTGCTCTACGGTACCTAAATTGTGTGTTAATAAATTTCACCTAAGCTCTCGAAATATATTAATATGTAATAAAGATTTATTTTTTTAATAATGATAAAAAATAAAAAAGAATTGAATATTATGTAGTTACAAATAAAATATTATTTAAAAATTAATAAAAATATTTTAATATTAAGTATATTTCTTAAAATGATTTATTGAAATTTGAAAACATCAAATTAAATTGAAAAATTAAATGAAATTTATAAAAAATATTTTTTTAATAGTAAATTAAAGTAAAATATAAAATAAAATTATTAGATTATAAATAAAAAAATTAAAATAATACATTTATTTAAAAATGTACTTATTTCAAAATATTAGTCTGCGAAATAAATTCACTTTCTAAAGAATTAAAACAGATTTTCACTTAATGAGTAAAATATTAGAAGATCATAAGTAAAATAATCTATCACCTCTATAAATTGTTGGATGATATTTGTAATCTGAAGTTTGAATATTTTGTTCTAATTTCATTCTAATCCCTTTTATAAATAAAATGTTAAGAGTCGTACCTCATTTCTCAAACGTTTCATCTCTTTTAGTTTAAAAAGACCGCGCTAAAGACATATTAAACATTGTTTATTGTATTCACTCTTAAATAATTATAGTTTATTATAAAAATAAATTATTTTTTAAAAATTATATATAATTATAATTTGGTATATTTATTTTTACTAAATTTATGTAAGAAATATGGAAAGACGTAATTTTGGAGATGTTTATTTTAATTAAATTTATAATTTATGATTTAATAAATATCTTTAAAATTATATTTCTGAACAATTTTACATTCATTTATTATTTTATTTTATTTAAAACTATTTTTAAATTATTATTGTTATATTTTTTATTTTATTTTAATATGAATGGCTATTTTATTTTACTTAACAATTATTTTTAAAAAAATTACCTTCATTTATTTATAAGTTATTTTAATTTATTTTACTTTAAAATAAATTTATTTAATTTTATTGTTTAGTTTGTTTTTCTTTAAAGATTTATTTTTTATTTACTTAATAGATTATATTATTTTATTTACTTGTTCAAGGTTATTTTATTTCACTATAAAATTATTAAAGAATTACTATTTTTATTTACTAAAAGGTTTTTTCTATTGTTAAATATGTGTTAGTTCTTTATAGTTTTTGTTAACAAATTTACATCATTCTACTCCACCTCTTGTTGTCACTATAGTTACACGTTTCAATTTCACTAGTAGACCAAGGGCCCATTCGTAACATACCACCTTTTTTGCTTTACTTACATATTCTAAACCATCTTTACACACAAAAAGAAAACATCTTTGTTAAGATAATAGATTATACAAAAGTGTATGAAATCATAATGTAGAAATTATGTACCAAAGAGTTGGAGGCCAACATTCAACTATACAAACACCAATTGCACCAAGCATAAGAATGAGAAAATCTATTTAATGAAGAACTACAAAAATTCATCACGTCACGTTAGCACCAAATTATTCATATGATCTACAAATGAACTTGCCCCATAAGTTAACCAAAAACATAAAATTTATAAGCATACTATCTTCTCAATGATTGAAACCTCATTATGAGTTGCATCCATAGATAGAAACATTGTGATACAATTATATGGAACATACATATTGTACTAAGGATAAAAATATGTATTCACTAGGATTGAAACAATAGAAATTCTAAACATGTATCCTTTGTAAGATGATTTTTGGTGGAGTTTTCAAACTACATATTTTGGATTTACCTTTTAAAATGATATTTCTTAAATCTAAAATAAGAATAATAATTCATGAAAAATCATATAAATTTGAAAACACATTGGATGAAACTACTTGCATTGAAAATTTGATTAGAAATTGATACAACCAAAACATTGCTACAAGAGACAATTACAAGCCATCTCCAAAACTAAGCAAACTTCTCAATCATGATTCCTCTTTACGAATACGACCAAAACAACCATAAACTAGCTACAAGCACATGATATTTCACTCCATTTTCTTTGGATAACCTCCTTCTAAAACCCAAATACATGCTCTTACATTCTAGTCTTCATTTCTCTCCATTTCTCCTCCTTTAGTATACTTTTATTGTCTTCTATTTGGGCATTCAACTTCCTCGATGAAGACCATAAAATTTCTCTATGTTTTTTCCTCTACTTGGGCATGGGAATCTTCCCAATTAAGCCTCCATAGAAAAGGACACCATAAATCTTCATGGCACCATTCACTCGATTGCCTAATCTCTTCGCACTCCACCTTCTCCATTACTTGATAATTTCCATGCTCAAAATAGGGAAACATATTTAAATTTCAAAGGCTCCAAAATATGAATAAAATGCCTCATTCTTTCCTTAGCATTGTCTTTTTATCTTCTTTTAATTTGGAGAAAAAATATATAAATATGTAACTTTGATTTAACAATTTTAAACATGGCAAATCAACCTCCCAATTTTGATAACGCTTGATAGAGTTGGGAAAGATCAAATACTAAAGAAAAATCTCACCTACTAAACCAAAAATCAAAGCACAAAAAAATTAAAATAAAGATGAAAAACAATGTTTTTGGGTGTGCAAGATTTCCCATGCACCAATTCACCAATCCACAATCCCTGGAATATAAGAAACAACATATCCACAAGCTACGCATCCATATAAGTAATTAATAGTCAAAACATATTCTCTAATGCAAGCAACTCAAATTTGTATCTCCACATGCTATAGTCAGACCCATAACATGGCAAACAATCTCCCACAACTCATATCCAGACCTAATGCTAGGTCAAACATAGAATATCACAACCAACAACAAACACTGCTACAACAATTCCCGAAGAACACAGATTTTTTTCAGACCACAGAACAATCATATACAAGATACCAAAACTATATCCATCAAAGATAGCCATAATAAACAACGTCAACAACACTTTTTGGACTCGAACACTTTCGGAACAAACAATTGGACACTTGCAACATCAACACAACAAGATATATCTACACCATACTCATTTCGAACCAATTCCATTCCAAAATAATAAGTTTGACATCAATGACAACCACAACAACACATCAATACATACTTCCAATAATCTCCTCATTTGTCATTGATGGAAACACTTGACCAAACTCAAATACTACCTATCATGAGTGTGAAGTAGGGTACCTGAAACTGCAACACGAACACTCAATAGATCATTACAAGCATGGTTAGAAAATTGAAATCAAATGAAAGATAAACCATGGCAAAGCGACCTATCGCCTCCTAAGAGATGCGAGTGTGGATTTTCTCTCAGATCTAGATGAGCAATCCCAGTGACTTCACTACACCAAGACGGAAGATTTAAAATGATATGATGTGCAAGCTAGATGAATGCATGATTAAGGTAGATTGATCCAAGAAGCTAATTATGCTAATGATATACATTGATTTTGCTAAATGATGATGCAATTAAGCTAGATGAGAGATTGATTATGCTATATGATTAAGCAATTATGCTACAAGATGATCAAATTAAGCTAGATCTAAGATGCAATAAATGATAACAATGCTAAACTAGAATTCTAGAAATGATATGCCTATAATAACAATGCTTGATATGGGATCCTTTGTGCTCCAAAATAAGGGATATTTATAGGATTTCCAAGGCCAGGGGTGAGGTGGCAGGAATCAACAGTCAAGATTGAATCTGAAGATATCAAGGGTCAAATTGGAAGAGGTTGGAGAAGAGGTTGGAGGGAGGGACACTTGTCATCTCTATGGTGACAAGTGTCAAGGAATCTTGCTCACAAGAGGGCAAGTGTCCAAGGGAAGAGACATGTGGCAAAAGTGTAATGTGTCTCAAGGGGAGAATATCCAACCCATAGGAGGTTAGGATAAGGAGGTTAGAATGTGCAAGATAGGATAGGGTTAGTTAAACCCAAGATTAGGTTGAATGGGTTAGGTTAGGGGGTGGTTAGGTTAGGTGGTTAGAAGTTAGGAGGCATGTGGGGAATTTGGATTTAAAAATTCAATTAATAGGAAAAGGCTAATTAACTTTCAACAAACTCATAAATTGATTTGTTTTAATTAATTAGGGGATTAGAAGAAATGAATTTAATGGGGGGAGGATTAATCAATTTAGATTAATTAAACAAAGGGGACTATTGAAATGAACTTATTAAATAAATCCTTAGATTTATTAATAAGCAGGTGAATGGGGGAATTCAATCAAATTTCTAGTGAATTCAATTAAATTGGGAAGGAGGATCAATTAAATAATTGCTTATTTAATTAATTATCTTTAGACCATTTTTAGGTGTATACATTTTTCCCCTCTTTGAAGCGAGGTGTGATGACACGTTGATTCAAAGAATTCTCAATTTGATGATGTTGATGTGATATTGGTTCGATAGGATGCCCCCTCCATTGATTGATAAATTGTGATATGATGATGCCCCCTCAGGAGATCAATTGAGATAATTGACCTTTGGATTGTTTGAATCTTGGCGAAATTGATTTCTCAATTACAAATGATTTGATTTCTGCAACATTGATTGATGAAAGTGTGAGTTCTTCGATCACTTTGATGTGGCTCTTCATGTGATGACTGATAGAGTTTGATTGAATTGATAAGATTGATTAGATTGATGAGATTGAGATCAAGTCTGGTTTTAGGAATGACACCTCTTGTATAAGACAAAGATGATCAAAGCATCTGGTTTCAGGAACGATATATCCTGTATAAGACTTGATCAAAATGTCTGGTTTCAAGAAAGATACATCATGTATAAGACATCATAGAATGGATCAGATGAGATGGATTGATAGAATCGATAAGATTGATTGGATAAAGAACTGACATTTTGTTGATATCTTGTTGCAGGAAGGTTTAGATGTGCTAATGTTGGCACATTCGGGGGAATAGCATAAGATTCGCTTTGGGCTGACAACATTTGGAGAGAGATGAGTCATCGATTTGATTGTGTACACACCTATGCTAATACATTGATGATTCCTAATATAGATTTGGCCTTGGATAAGATGAGATTTTTTTATCTTATGCAAGAATGAAATGTAAGCTAAATGCAAATGAAATGCAATGTTGTGATCGGAACAATCACTAGGTTATTGCTTTGTCATCATTGAGCTTTTTAAAATGTGGGAAGTGAGTGCAAACATCGATGGTATAATTGAACCATGATGACCTGAGCACTACTTTCCTGGATTGTGATATTGCAAGTTGGCATAAGCATCGAGGTATAATTGAACCAAGATGACCTGAGTGTTGCTTACGTAAAACGGGCATTATTAACCATTTCTATATGCAAATCAGAAATGTCTTCGATGATAATCCAATGATCATGTCCTGAGATAAATTTGCACATATTAATGATTAATTTACAGATAGCAGACAAGAAAAATATCATGTTGCTTCCTTGTTCCTCTAGTCAAAGACATCCTGGAGTCACTCAGAAATCATGATAGCGAAAATCAATAGATATAAGTTGAACCAAAGGGTTAGAATCATTAGTCAAAAGATATCATCCATTGATAAGTGTGTGATGTGGTTAGACTGACATGTGATAGTTTGATGGTTGATAATTTGATCTCGTGTTCAACGTTGGATGTGTCTCAGTTTTCGCTAGGCAAGTGTTGGCTAACTGTTGTTCTGCCTGTTTGATTAAGCTCAAAATGATGGAAAAGTTTGCCCCCAACTAGGTGCAGGATTTTGCCCCAAGTCTAGAAACAAAATTTTTATTATGATAAATGCAATGATTTGAACCATGGTGAGAAATCACCCGCGATGCATGCGTATGTATAAAGGCTTATTATGGATATGAAAAGCATTGATGGAAAATGAAATACAAGCGAAAGGATGCATGAACTAATAGATGAAAGAGCTAGCTGAGAGATAGCGCTTGTTGCCAGGTTTTCACCATCTATTTTTATTGCACTTTTCTCATATTTAATTTTTTTTTTCTTTGTTTTCATTGTTTTTGTATTTTCTTATTTTCCACTATTTTTTATTTTTCTGCTTTTTCACTGTTTTTTATTTTTTCTGCTTTTTCACTGTTTTTTTATTTTTCTGCTTTTTCAGACATAAAAATTCTTCAAATGCATGCTATTGATGGGTTCCTTGAGCTGATCCCCATCTAGCATTGATAGTTGATAGGCTCCTGACCCAAATACTGTTGTGACCATAAACGGACCTAACCAGTTTGGTTCAAACTTCCATTTCTTTTCTCGATCTGCTTGGTTGCATGGATTTTCCTTTAGTACTAGTTCTCCAACATGAAAAGCTCTTGGTTTGACCTTGTCATTATAACTTATGCACATTCTTTGCTGATACACCTTTAAATGATCAAAGGCATTTTGTCTTCGTTCATGGATCAATTCTAACTCTTGTAGTCTAGATACTCGTTGTTCTTCATCTAGGATAAGGCCTTTTAATGATACTCTGAGAGAATGTATCTCTACTTCTATTGGCAGTATTGCTTTCGATCCATAGACAAGAGAGAAAGGTGTGGTGCCTATTGGTGTGTAGATACTAGTACGATAGGCCCATAAAGAAGGGTTTAATTGAATATGCCAATCTCTGCAGCATCATTCACTGTCTTTTTGAAGGTTTTCATAATAGTTTTGTTTGATGCTTCTGCTTTTCCATTCCCTTGGGGATAGTAGGGTGTGGAGAATCTGCGTTGGATCTTGAATTTCTCACATAGCTCTTGTACATCCTGATTCTTGAATGGTCGCCCATTATCAATGGTAATGGTCATGGGTATACCATAGTGACATATGATGTAGTGCAAGATAAACACAGCAATTTGTTTTCCTGTGATATTTATGATAGATAGTGCATCAATCCATTTTGTGAAATATTTTGTAGCTACAAGGATGAATTTGTGACCATTGGATGAAGGCGGATTTATCTTTCCTACTAGATCAAGACCTCATTTGTAGAAAGGCCAAGATGTTGCCAAAGCATGAAGTTCTTGTGCTGGTGCATGGATTAAATTTCGATGGATCTGACATTGTTTACATGTTTTAGCTATCTGAAAAGAATCTTGTTCCATAGTTGGCCAATAATAGCCCAAACATATGAGTTTTTTGGAAAGGGTAAGACCACTTGAATGAGTGCTACAAATGTCGTTATGGACTTCATTTAAGGCCTTCTTAGATTCTTCTTGCTCGAAACATCTTAAAAGAGTATCATCCAGACCTCATTTAAAAAGGGTATCTATGACAAGAGTATAATGGGAGGATTGGCGAATAAAGTTTCTCTTTTAGTTCTTTGACAAGTCAGGAGGGAGGGTTTTATCTTTCAGGTATGTATAAGTTTGGCCATAGCGGGAGGAGTCATGCCCAACAAGGTGATAGATAGTTTGGGAATCAGAACAAGTATGAGTAGGGTAAAACAACTCTTCCACCAGGAATTCGCAATGCTCTTGATTTTTCTGTGTCTGAAGTAGAGAAACAAATGTTGCCACGGCATTTATTTCTTTGTTGTCATTCCTCGGAATCTACTCATAAGTTATTTCGACAAAGTACTTCTTGGCATCATCAACCATCTTCTTATAAGGCTTTAGTATTTCATCCTTTGTTTGATAATCGTCATTGATTTGATTGATGATGAGTTGAGAGTCTCCAAAGCCCTATAATTGTGTAATGTTTCATTCTATGGCCGTTTTGATTCATGTGACCAAAGCTTCATATTCCACTGTGTTATTGGTACATGGAAAGCTTAATTTGTATGCCTTTGGAATTGTATGACCTTGTGGTCTGATGAATAGAATGCATGCTCCTGATCCATGTTGTGTATATGAACCATCAAAGTGTAATTGCCATGTCTTTGTGGTGACTGTTAGGATATCAGTATTTGGAAATTCAATGTGTAAAGGGCGATCATCTTGAAGCGGTGCCTCTGCTAGTTGGTCTGCAATGACTTGCCCCATGATATATTTTTTGTCCACATACTCAATATCAAACTCGCTTAGAATCATGATCTATTTTTCTATTCTTCTTGTTAATGTCGCCTTGCTGAGCAAATACTTCAAGGGATCGATTTTAGCAATCAACTTGATAGAGTGAGATAATAGATAGTATCTCAATTTTTGAGAAGCGAACACTACCGCCAAGCATGCTTTTTCTGTTGATGAATAGTTGAGCTTGTATCCCACTAATGTTCTATTGATGTAGTAGATAGCTCGTTCTTTTCCTTCATTATCCTATTGTGTGAGCATAACTCCTAATGATACTTATGTGGTTGATACATATAGTAACAATGACTTTCCTTGAATTAGTGACATTAGGACTGGTGGTTGCATGAGATATTCCTTGATTTTGATGAATGCTTCTTCACATTTATTATCCCATTTGAAATGGACATTCTTGTGCAATAGATGTGTAAATGGCTGACATTTATCTGCTATCTAAGCAACAAATCTTCTGATTGACTGCAAGCTTCCTTGGAGTGATCTGAGTTGACTGATATTCCTGGGAGATGCCATTTCCATGATTGCTTTGACCTTGGTTGGATCGACTTCGATACCTCTAGCTGAAACAATGTATCCCAGTAGTTTACCTGAAGTAACACCAAAGGCACATTTCTTGGGATTGAGTCATAGCTTGTATTTTTCTAACCGATAAAATATCTTTTCCAATATTTCCAAATGTGCTTCTCTGTTGTATGATTTTGCCAATATGTCATCCACATAGTCTTCCATGAATGTATGCATCATGTCATGGAATATCATTGTTATGGCTCTCTAATATGTAGCACCTGCATTCTTTAATCCAAATGGCATGACATTCCAGCAGAAAGTACCCCATGGACATGTGAAAGTTGTCTTTTCTTGATCTTCTAGAGCTATTTCAATCTTATTATATCCTGGGCAATCATCCATTAGAGAAAACATGGAATGTCCAGCAATTAAATCCACAATCATGTCAATATTAGGCAAAGGAAAGTCATCCTTTGGACATGCATTATTGAGATCTCTAAAGTCTGTGCATACTCTGATACTTTTATCTGGTTTAGAAACAAGAACTATGTTTGATACCCATTGAGGATATGCTACAGGTCTGATGAATCCCACGTCCAATAATTTCTTCAGTTTTTCTTTGACAAGAAGAGTAATATGAGGATGCATCTTCCTTCATTTCTATGTAACTGGTTTGGCTCCTAGACTAACATTTAAGTATGCATAATAAGATATAGATCCAAACCTGGCATGTCTGCATATGACCAGGCGAAATTGATTTGTCATCTTTTGAAGAATTCCAAATATTTATGCTTTTCTTGTTCTGATAGAGAGGTTGTTGGATGTAGAATCTTTGGTTGCTCTGTTGTCCCAATGTTAACTACCTCTATTGGTTAGATCAATATAGATGATCTCTCTTGATAGTACTTAGGTAAAGTGTCAAATCTCCCATCTTCCGATGCCTCAAGGAGGTTTTTGCCATTAGATGTGTCCTTTCTTTTTACTTTTTCTTGGTCTAATGTTGCCAATAAATGGTTTTCAGCATTAGACTTGATATTATTTTCTTTATTTTCACTTTTACGACTGGGAGATTTGGCACCCACTTGACTGGAAGATGCGTTGTTGAAATCCCCAGTGAAAGTTATTGCGGGTTTGATTACATTAAGAGATAACAATATGGCATGGTCATTAGGAAAGGTATCAATGGCAATATATCTTTCATTTTCCCAATCAATAAGTTCAGGATGGATTAGAGGTAAGGGGTCCTCAGGTTGAGATGCTTCGAAGGTATTAAGGGTCATGATAGAGATGTCAAAATTTTCGATATGTATTTCAATGTCTAGAATGATACTCTCATCAGAATGACCTCTCACAAGTAGCTCTTGATCGTCCTCAATTAAGTCCAAGTCAACCGAATGTGATTCTAATTCAAGTGGGCTAGTTCCTAACGTTTGTCTGGCATACACATGAACTACATTGACACCTACATCTTCTTCAAAGAAATTTTCTTCAGCTGATTGTTCAGAATGATAGGAATCCCATTCCCATTCATTAGAATCTGTCTCACTTGTAGCTTGTAATCTGTAGATTTGTTCATATAGCGTTTGATTTGTTTCTTTTGTTTTTCTTTCTATATCTTTTCTTCTTTCATATTCAGCTTCCTCTGGGCTGATATTGAGTTTTGTCAACCTTGCTATCAACTCTCTTTGATTTGTACCGACTTCTTGTCTATTTTGCTACCCCTGAGAGTAGCCACAACATCAATCTGGGACATGAATTAGTCATGAAAGCTCCCCTTGGAAAGATGCATCCCCATAATGCACCTATCTAGAAGGAGGGGCAATAACCCCAAGCTTCTCTCGAAGAAACTCAAATGTATCCTTTTCCAATGCCTTCGTGAAAATATCTGCAACATAATCTTTTGTAGAAATGTATTCCAATCTAAGTTCCTTATTAGTAACTTTCTACCTTAAGTAGTGATATCTGATTGAAATATGATTTGTTCTTGAATGCATAATTGGATTCTTCAAAATGTTTATTGCACTTGTATTGTCACACATAATAGGAATTGCTTCATCATATGTTACCTTGATATCCTTAAGAGTTTGTCTCGTCCACATTACCTGAGTACAACAAGATGTCGCTGCAATATACTTTGCTTCAAATGTAGATAGAGAAACTGAATCTTGTTTCTTACTGAACCAAGAGACCAATTTGTCCCCTAAAAAGAATGCACCACCACTAGTACTCTTCTAGTCATCAACACTTCCAGCCCAATCTGCATTAGTATATGCTTTCAACATAAAATCTCTACCTTTTTTGTACCAAAGTCCATAATCCGTAGTAGCTTTCAAATACCTGAAAAATCTCTTCACAACTTGTTCATTTGTCACCTTCGAATTTGCCTGAAATCTGGTCTCGACGCAATCAAATACAACAATCCACCAATCATCAACCTGTACTTCTTCTATTCAACCTCTGGAAACTCGTCATATTTTCTCAACTTGCATCCAACGATTGAATGCGTCGTAACTGGTTTGCAATCGTCAAAACCTAATTTCTTCAACATTTCCTTCACATACTTTCTCTAAGAGAGAAAATTTTCATTTTTTGATTAAATAACTTTCAACCCAAGAAAGAAAGATAAATCACCAATCATTGACATTTCAAATTATTTCAGCATCTCTTTAGCAAATGCTTTACATAAATTATCATCTCCTCCAAATGTAATGTCATTAACAGAAACTTTAACAATTAACAACTTGTCTCCATCAATCTTGAAATAAATATTATTGTCTATTGTACCTTTCCTAAACTTTTGTTGAGTCAAATACATGTTGTTGTCGGGTAATTAAGCATTAAGGTAAATTGTGTCTTTTGCTCCAGATGACTTTGCCAGGGTTTTTGGCATTCCTGACGAAGGGAAGAAGGTGGACAAGTAGGTGATGAAGATGTCTGGAGAGAGGAAAAATTAGCTGCTACAACAAATATGTCGAGATACCCTGACCAGAGCAAAGTGGGGCAGGATTACGGCACCCAAGGGGCGACGACTAAAAAAATCTTACATAGTACTTGGTGCATGGCAGTGCTTGCTCGACTTGATGAAGAGTCATCTCACAAGAGCCAGTAGGGCCTCCGACACAGCCGTGCTGATGATTGCATTGATGAACGGGCTCCAGAATGGGACGGTGTACAACTGGGCTATTGTGTTGTCAGACTGCATTCATGAGTTCCTCACACTAAAGCACAAGGCATTCTATATGCCCCACCACACCATTGGGTTATTCCTGGACGCAATCCGTATATAGGTGCCAGAAGAAAGGCGAGGGTGGCATCCGCGGGACAGCATTGACCCTACCGCACCCTCCATTTTTTACTGGACTCATTTGGATACACACACAAGGGATGCACCATCCAGCAGGAAGCAGAAGCCCCAGATTCAGGTAGTCTCTACTAGCGAGTCGGATTTGACCACCGAGAGTAATTCAGGGGTAGAGTTGAAGGAGACATCTTCTCACTGTTCGGGTGAGGATACCGGATTTCGCCTCTCACACATGGAGGTATCGTATCTAGAGTTGGGTATGGAAGAAGGTACAGGTGGTACGGTTGCCCTCGGCCAAATATCGAAGGGGACATGGGGACTGCCAGGAGGAAGAGTGGTCCGACCTAGGGGTGTTCAGACAAGGAGGCTAGTATATGCACCCACTGTGTTGACTACAGATGGGACCATGACACCATTACCAGCAGCAGGAGTGACAGTGGGAGCCATATCAGCAATCCATGTGCCAAGGTTTGGCCAATTGCATCCTTGTCCCTCCCTCGGGTAGATTTCACAGGTCGCTAGTAGCAGTGTAGTTTAGTCGAGGGACACAGCCCTTATTCGGACAGAGCCAGTGGATGGAGGTGGAGAGATCGGGTTAGACAGGGGTGACGTTGAGGGAGATGATACAGACACATGGTTAGAGCAATACTTAGCGCAACTGAAAGCCCCAGTAGGACCCCCACCTGCCACACCTCACCATCAAGAGGTGGTTGATTTAGAGGGCAGTGACTCTCCTCATGAGATGCGTGCATAGGGGTAACCTATGGACCTACTCCAGCACATGGGTGGTATGGAGGATACGGTGCCACAGGTAGACATTCTGATGTCTGGTTCTACAGAGAACTAGCCCACTGCCTTGACTCGGTTTTTGGCAGCAGTAGAGAGTGAGGCACGCAGACTTTTGGCCTTGACAAAGGAAGGGACCCTAGGGTAGCTAGCATTGGAGGGTCTCCTGGCATTTGCTACCGGAGGAGTTGCTGAGGCGTTTCAGCGATGCTTTTTTTACAGAGGATGGCCTCGCGTGGATCTTCCTGTGATGTTGGAGGAGTGGCAGCACCCTGGATAGACTAGAGAGAGTCAAGTGCAAAGCCTACTCAGGAGGATCGAGCAGGCCATATGGGATAGTCATTTGGTGCATCATCATGCTTAGCAGGAGGCAGATATCACTAGGGAGACATTGGAGTTGGAGTTGTCTTAGCAGAGAGCCTGGACAGGGAGTATGGAGGAGGAGTTGGCTCATGTCTGCGTCGAGTTAGCAGCAGCCTTAGTCATATGGGTGGCAGATAGGGCTTTGTTGGAGGCCATTCTGAGTAGTACGAGGGCAGAGCTGGATAAGAAGCATGCGTGATGGAGGCCATATTCATAGTGCAACAGTCTCGGGAGCGCTAGCTGGTGGCTGAGAGGGATCTTCGCCACCACACAGAGCAGGTGTTGCAGCTCCAAGAGCAGTTGGCCTCTTCCTCATCCATGGGACCATCAGGGATGCCATCTCTACCCCAATCCTAGTAATTTGTTGTTTTGGGGTTTCAGTTTTGCTTGTACATCATTCCCATTTTGGTTGTCTGTCATCCAGAGACGACGTTTCTTTTTGGGGGGATGATGTTGTCGGGTAATTAAGCATTAAGGTAAATTGTGTTAGCGTCAGCAGTTAACCCGTCGGTTATCTGCAGTTGGTACCGGGTAACTGACCAGACTCCTTTATATTGTATCTATTCCCAGTCTTTGGGCAGGCTATTATAGTTGAACATATTGCTATCATCGTAAGTATTGGCTTACCATGAATCAATAGAACACTTGTGAGTTCCATATATTTTGTGTACTTCTGTCATTTATGCAATGTCTTAATCTGACACCCTACGGGGAAAACATTTGGCGTCGTTGCCTAGACGTACTCGAGAAAGAAAGGAGCGAATGGTGCACGGACACGATGGGCCTACCCATTAGTGAGATAAACCCAGAGGCCGATGACGCGCAAACAGAGCTCTACAAAGGGGAAGACACTGCGATGAGGGAATTTTCAATCCTGCTCCAAGTAGCCATCGAGACCTACGTCCGAAGAGAGGCCACGGAGGCTGAAATCCCACCAAGTGTCATGTGGACAGCACTGGAAGTTAGCCCAGTAGTAAATCAGTTGATGAACCACCTCCCCCAGTTGCTTGCACGGGCATCACTAGCACAACAAACTCGCCTAGAGGAGATTGCCCGGGAAGAGCAACGCAAACAAATCCTCCAACAGTATGAAGAAAGCAGTCATCGGGAAGCGGAGCAGGATGGCACGAGGCCAAGAAGGAATTGAACCCTGGATCCCATAGGGATAAAGGAACATTCTATATTCAAATAAAGGTGTCATAATATTGACACAAGTTGTATCTGATGAAATGACATAATAAAGGAGTGTTCTGGTTTTATGTGTTGTTATTTATGGAAATGTATGAGAATTAATTCCCAATCTATTAAACAAAGATAGAAATAAGAAAGCAGAAATGGATGAGTGGGAGGCTGCACAGAGGGCCTTCATTCTGGAACAATGAGTAGAATGTAGATGGAGGCTGAGACAACTTGCCGAAAGATGACCTGTAGAGGGGTTGCCCGAAGGGAACCAAGGAGGTGTCACGGAGGGTGCAGAAGCCGAGGGAAATTTCTACACGTCGCTAGAACACCGTAGGGTGAGAAGCCACAAAGAGTTTCTAGAGGAAACAAGGTTACGGAGGAATCTAGTCGAAGAGACACAGGATCAGTTTAGAAACTTATCCCTTACACCACAAAGTGAGGATCACTAAATGGAGTCAGGAGTGTGTGCGGGTGAGAACGAAGGGGAGGACAACAGTACGGCTATAGGTGCGACACACGGCAGGCAAAACACCATACCCGTAGTCACCCACGTAGGACACACCACCGGCGCCAGAGGGAGTGACGTAGGGGCACAGACACAGCCACAACCACCTCCGGGGAGACGACCCCCATCAATGGCGGGCAAACAAAAGTTGACCAAATTCAACGGAGATGGCAATGATGACCCCATACGGCACTGTCGTACATGTGAAACTATTTGGTCCGCCAACGGAGTGACGGACCAGGATGAGTGGGTACAACAGTTCCCAGCCACATTATGCGAAGCTCCCATAGATTGGTACTCCGATGTTGACAAGCAAAAAGTGGCCACATGGGCCAATCTACAAAAGGAATTCAAGGAAGAGTTTCAGTTGCTCTGTGATGACAATGAAAATGTAGCCGAGATATACAGTACCAAACAAGGTCCCAAGGAGACAATACGAGCATACAGCTAGAGGTTGAAAGAATTGTTGGGTAAAATGGAAAGCCAACCCGCAGATGGGTTGAAAAAATGATGGTTCGTTGAAGGGTTGAAATCCTCCCTACAGAAGAAGATGAAAATTGTACCCCCGACGTCATATGACGATGCCTATAATAGGGCGATGGACCTCGGGAGCAAACACAAAATGTCAAAGAAGAAGAAAATTAATAATTACTCATTCGATGATGATGAAGACTCTGATGGGGAAAGCAGCGGCAGTGGCGAATCGAGAAAAAAGGTGCACGCGCTCCAAAAGGACATGGAATGAATGCTAAAAGAATTCAAAGCCATGAAGGGGAGTACAAGTAAGACTGAAGAAAATGACGTGTGGTGTACGGACTATATGAGTGATGGACACACCAAGGGGTCCTGTCCCAAGGAGGCTTTCTGCGACATTTGTCAGATTGTCGGATATTTGACAAAGGAATGTCCCTACAATATGAAAACCAGGAGCCAACAAGTTCTCTTCATGCAAGAGCAGCCGGCTGCCAGAACTTTGAAAACCGCCAACAATAATGCATCATCTGGCGGATACCGGAACAACCGACAAGGGGGGAAGACCAATAATAACAATAACAATAAGGGTCGGATCCAATATGATGTGAAGGGATGACCAATGATCCAGTCCCGAGCCTGCAATCAATGGGGCCACTTTGCCAGAGAATGCACCTCAGAAGAAACCCCACAAAAACTATGCAAATGGTGTGGGCCTGGAGACCACGATGATGGAACTTGCCCAAAGTCGGGAGTGAACCTGCTCAACATTGACAAGATGGAGGAACGGGTATTGGCAATCACACGGTCACAAGCAAAGAAGGCCACATACCCGGACCCTCGCACAGAAAAGCAGCGGGCGTTGGAGGCAAAGGCTGAAGTGGCAAAGGAAATGTTGGCACAAGGGAACACTTAGGAAGCGACAAGTACTTCCCACTCTGAGGCTGAGAAAATATCCTGAATCAAATGCTGCAGATTGAAGTACCTGTGAAGATGAAGGACCTCCTAGAAATGATGTCGCAATTACGTACGACACTCATACGTATGGTGCAAGTAACCCCACAGAGTCAGGTGACCCGGAATACTGATGTTCCTGGCAGAAAACCAACAAACCCATTGGTGCTGACACTATACAGTGGTCGGCACCCAACGGTGGTAGAAATGGGAATACTTGGCACCATTTTGACTGACACCATTGTCGACGGTGGGTCGGGAGTGAATGTGCTTCCGGAAGAAACCTGGAAGAAGCTTGGCAAGCTGACACTATGGTCGTCAACCTTCAACTTACTAGGAGAAGATCAACATGGTATCAAACCTCTTGGAATGTTCATGGCACAACAAGTGACCATCGGGATACAACCATTTGTCCTCGACTTCGTGGTGATTCTGCTCACCAAGAAAGGATACGACACCATTCTTGGTAGAGGGTGGTTGGTGGTGGCCAGAGCGAATCACAACTGGAAGCGTAACACGTTGTCCATTGAGAAAGCTGTGTGAAAATTTATTATCGACTTGAAAACACAACTCATGAGTGAAGCACTTGCGTCAGAATCAAAATTGGACGGAGAGGGCAGAGTTGACAAAGGAAAGTATGGAAGGGAACCGTATGAGGAAGGCATCCTGGGAATCCAAGGATGTTCGGAAGATGAGACCGATTCCCTTAATGGGCTTTTCCACTGGCAAATGGAAGACTACGAGCTGTTGTATGGGTGAAACATGTTGGAGGTTGACGAGGAGCTAGACGAAAATGAATTTTTGCCAGCGTACAGGGAATACACGGAAGGGGATGCTCCTGTCAACGAGACACTAGCACATAGGTTTGACATGATGAAACCAATCCAGTACGAAGAGTTCGTAAAACCTACAAACCTCGGCACGAAAGCAGAGCCAAGGAACATCCTGGTTGGCAACGACTGGAATCCAGTCTTGAAAGCTACCGCGTTTAAAATATTCATGGAATACAAGGATGTATTCACCTGGACGTACAAGGACCTCAAAGGGGTGCCGCTAGAACTGTGCGTACATCAGATTTCACTTGTACCTAGGGTTGTACCTATACGGAAGAGGCCGTACAAAATGAATAAAAACTATGTTGCGAGAGTGAATGATGAAATCGAGCGTATGCTCGAAGCCGGGATTATTTTCATAGTGTAGACCAGCAAGTGGGTATCACCTATAGTGATATCCCTTAAAAAGGAGGCAAACCAGATCCGAATCTGCGTGGATTTCAGATGCCTTAATGCGGTCACCATAAAGGACCCGTTTCCAATACCATTTACGGATAACATCTTGGAGGAAGTGGTCGGTCATGAAATTTATTCATTTATGGATGGATTTTCTGGGTATAACCAGATATCCATTGTCGAAGAGGACAAATTAAAAATGACCTTCATAGTGGAAGATGGTGTGTACACATATAACCGAATGTCGTTCAGGTTATGCAACGCGCCAGCGACATTCCAACGGATAATCCTTCACATATTTGATAAGATGTCAATAGGGAACTTCAGAGCATTCCTTGATGATTGGTCCGTCTATAGTAACCAGGATGCACATCTGGCCGCACTTGGTGAATGCATGGAGAGATGCAAGCGAGCCCGCCTAGCACTCAATCCCAAAAAATGCAAATTCATGGTGCCTCAAGGGAAGCTATTAGGACACATAGTGTGTAAGGCTGGACTCAGGACTAACCCAGACAAGATTCGGGTGATAGTGGAAATGGAGGCACCAGCAGATGTCACAGGAGTCAAATCCTTCCTAGGACACATAAGGTATTATAGGCGATTTATCAAAAAATTTGCTCAAGTATCTTGCCCTCTAGACAAGCTGATGAGGAGAGGTGAACGGTACGCATGGGGGATGGCTCAGAAAGAGGCCTTCCAAGAATTGAAGTCACAGTTGGTGGGTGCACCAATCCTGACATATCCTGACTGGGACAAAGAGTTCCACGTATACGTTGATGCATCCAATTTTGCCATAGGGGCCACACTGGCGCAGGTTGGCAATCACGGGCTAGATCACCCGATCTACTTTGCAAGAAGACTCCTGTTGAAGGCAGAGAAAAATTATAGCACCACAAAGAGGGAAGCCCTCGGGATGGTGTACTTCGTCCAAAAATTTTGACATTACTTATTGGCCACCCCGTTCACATTTTATGTGGACCACCAGGCATTGACGTACTTGATAAACAAGCCAATTATCCAAGGATGAATCAATCGATGGCTGCTACTGCTTCAAGAGTTTACATTCAACATTATTGTAAGACCCGGGAAGAGCCATGTGATAGCTGACCAGCTATCGAGAATCCAGTCAGGAGAACCAGCCGAAGGAGTGAATGAAGATTTTCCAGATGCTCACTTATTTCACATCGTCATTCTCCCCGTCTGGTACACAAGCGTGGAGGAATACTTGTCAACATCATGATTTCTGAGGGAGATACCATCAGGAGAAAGATGGAAACTGGTACTGAGGAGCAGAACATTCCAACTCATTAATGGCCTCTTGTACAAAATGGGACCCAACCAGGTCCTACGGCGATGCGTCCTAGAAGAGGAAATTCAAGGTGTCCTAAGGGAAGCACATGAAGGGCCCATAGGTGGACACATGGGGCCCGACACCATAGCCAGGAAAGTTCTGTTGGCAGGACTATGGTGGCCGACACTACATAATAACGCCAGAGAGTGGGTGACGAGCTGTGATACATGCCAACGAGTCGGACGGCCATTAAAGAGGGATTTTATGCCCCTCAACCCATTGAATGCCCAGGAACTCTTTAAGAGATGGGGATTGGATTTCATCGGACCATTAAAACCAAGTAGAGCCCGACGATGCAGATACATTGTAGTGGCAATAGAATACTTGACCAAGTGGGTCGAGGCACGAGCTTTGCCGGACAACTCGATGGTCAATACAGCAAAATTTATCTATGAACAAATCATTACGCGATATGGGATTCCAATCCAACTGATGAGTGATAGAGGAGGACATTTTGTAAATCATATAATCCGGTTGCTAACAACGGAGTTCAAAATCTTCCACTCCTTATCAAGCCCCTACTATCCGCGGGCGAACGGGCAGGCCGAGGTGACCAATAAAATAATCGTGTCGATGATTTATAAGTCTTATAGAGTGGAGAAGGATGATTGGGAGGAGCGCCTACCGTCGGTACTTTGGGCATACCGAACGACTTATAAGGTAACTACAGGACACACTCCCTTCCAGCTAATGTATGGACAAGAAGCCATGGTGCTAGTTGAATTCATGGTGTCGAGTCTCTGAATCACCATCGATAATCGACTTGGCGACATGGAAACCCTAAGAGAGAGACTGTATGCTTTGAACAAATTGGATGAGTGAAGGATGATGGCTCAGTGGGCGACAGAGACAGCACAGCAAAGGCGAAAGAGTTGGCACGACAAGCATTTGTGAAGAATGCGGTTTACCCCAGGGCAACTTGTATTAAAGTTTAATGGGTGCAACGAGATCAAGCCCGGAAAATTCAAGGTAAAGTGGTTGGGCCCATTCAAAGTTTGTGAGGTCAGCGCGAATGGGGCGATCAAGTTGTGGACACTCAACGGGCAAGAGGTGCAGGACATAGTGAATGGCTCTAAATTGAAGGTGTACCATGAGCGAGAAGGACCCAGCCAACGGCACAAGTAAGAAACAATTTTTAAAAAAAAAAAAAAAACCGGCCAACTTGCAGTGTACCTACCGAATCAAACAGAGGTTTGATGCCAACACCCCAGCGGGGTCAAGGGGTAACACCCCTTGCGGGGTCGAGGGGCAGCGCCCCTCGCGGGGTCCTGGGGTAGCGACCCAAGCACGGGGAGATAAACCTTCCATACATAAATCAAAAACAGTGAAGGGAAAAGTCCACACAAAATTAAAGTGGCAAGGAGAGGAACAAAACCGTATGGAATTTTTCAGTAGCAGTGCCAAAGATTTCTGTATGGAAAGTGGAGAACCAAAATTCCGTACGAAATTCAGACGCAAAGTCTGTACGACCTTCGCCAGTAACCGGATTTGGCATGACAAATTCCATACAAACCAAGGGGCTGCCAGAGTCAAGAAAAAGTTCGTACGGATTCAGGGGTGCCAGAGGAAAACAAATTTTATGAGAAGTAAAATACTAGCTATACGGACCACGGAAGCAAACTAAAAGTACCATTGAGACAAGGGGAATAAGAGATCGCAATCGGAAGAAAGAACATGTGAAGGTGCCCAAGAGAGGAAAGATATGAGTTTCGAAAAAAATATATATATATATTTTAAGGCGTCTAGCGCCAGGCAGTTGAAAAAATTGGATTGGAGGAGGAGACTACAGGATTCAGAGAAGACAACCAGGAAACTGTCTACAGATTGTCCTATGGATAAAGGGAAGGTTGTTGTACCAGATACAGGCAAGAAAGAAAGGCAGTCGAAAGTCACAACGGACACAATCACTTTCGAGGGGTTGAACGGCAATGTGTGCAGGCAATGGTCATTGGAGGCGCAGTCCCCAGATGACATTTTGGTGAAAACATAGTTAGGAAGGGCACGGGAGCATTGGGCCATTCAGATACCGATATTCACCATTTGGGATTTTGAGACTTGCCTGCACATGATGATAAAATCATACAATGATGAGTTGCGCACCTACTCGTTCAAGTACCAGCACACAGATGTTACTGTGTCTTTTGCTCCAGATGACTTTGCCAGGGTTTTTGGCATTCCTGACGAAGGGAAGAAGGTGGACAAGTAGGTGATGAAGATGTCTGGAGAGAGGAAAAATTAGCTGCTACAACAAATATGTCGAGATACCCTGACCAGAGCAAAGTGGGGCAGGATTACGGCACCCAAGGGGCGAGGACTAAAAAAATCTTACATAGTACTTGGTGCATGGCAGTGCTTGCTCGACTTGATGAAGAGTCATCTCACAAGAGCCAGTAGGGCCTCCGACACAGCCGTGCTGATGATTGCATTGATGAACGGGCTCCAGAATGGGACGGTGTACAACTGGGCTATTGTGTTGTCAGACTGCATTCATGAGTTCCTCACACTAAAGCACAAGGCATTCTATATGCCCCACCACACCATTGGGTTATTCCTGGACGCAATCCGTATATAGGTGCCAGAAGAAAGGCGAGGGTGGCATCCGCGGGACAGCATTGACCCTACCGCACCCTCCTTTTTTTACTGGACTCATTTGGATACACACACAAGGGATGCACCATCCAGCAGGAAGCAGAAGCCCCAGATTCAGGTAGTCTCTACTAGCGAGTCGGATTTGACCACCGAGAGTAATTCAGGGGTAGAGTTGAAGGAGACATCTTCTCACTGTTCGGGTGAGGATACCGGATTTCGCCTCTCACACATGGAGGTATCGTATCTAGAGTTGGGTATGGAAGAAGGTATAGGTGGTACGGTTGCCCTCGGCCAGATATCGAAGGGGACATGGGGACTGCCAGGAGGAAGAGTGGTCTGACCTAGGGGTGTTCAGACAAGGAGGCTAGTATATGCACCCACTGTGTTGACTACAGATGGGACCGTGACACCATTACCAGCAGCAGGAGTGACAGTGGGAGCCATATCAGCAATCCATGTGCCAAGGTTTGGCCAATTGCATCCTTGTCCCTCCCTCGGGTAGATTTCACAGGTCGCTAGTAGCAGTGTAGTTTAGTCGAGGGACACAGCCCTTATTCGGACAGAGCCAGTGGATGGAGGTGGAGAGATCGGGTTAGACAGGGGTGACGTTGAGGGAGATGATACAGACACATGGTTAGAGCAATACTTAGCGCAACTGAAAGCCCCAGTAGGACCCCCACCTGCCACACCTCACCATCAAGAGGTGGTTGATTTAGAGGGCAGTGACTCTCCTCATGAGATGCGTGCATAGGGGTAACCTATGGACCTACTCCAGCACATGGGTGGTATGGAGGATACGGTGCCACAGGTAGACATTCTGATGTCTGGTTCTACAGAGAACTAGCCCACTGCCTTGACTCGGTTTTTGGCAGCAGTAGAGAGTGAGGCACGTAGACTTTTGGCCTTGACAAAGGAAGGGACCCTAGGGTAGCTAGCATTGGAGGGTCTCCTGGCATTTGCTACCGGAGGAGTTGCTGAGGCGTTTCAGCGATGCTTTTTTTACAGAGGATGGCCTCGCGTGGATCTTCCTGTGATGTTGGAGGAGTGGCAGCACCCTGGATAGACTAGAGAGAGTCAAGTGCAAAGCCTACTCAGGAGGATCGAGCAGGCCATACGGGATAGTCATTTGGTGCATCATCATGCTTAGCAGGAGGCAGATATCACTAGGGAGACATTGGAGTTGGAGTTGTCTTAGCAGAGAGCCTGGACAGGGAGTATGGAGGAGGAGTTGGCTCATGTCTGCGTCGAGTTAGCAGCAGCCTTAGTCATATGGGTGGCAGATAGGGCTTTGTTGGAGGCCAGTCTGAGTAGTACGAGGGCAGAGCTGGATAAGAAGCATGCGTGATGGAGGCCATATTCATAGTGCAACAGTCTCGGGAGCGCTAGCTGGTGGCTGAGAGGGATCTTCGCCACCACACAGAGCAGGTGTTGCAGCTCCAAGAGCAGTTGGCCTCTTCCTCATCCATGGGACCATCAGGGATGCCATCTCTACCCCAATCCTAGTAATTTGTTGTTTTGGGGTTTCAGTTTTGCTTGTACATCATTCCCATTTTGGTTGTCTGTCATCCAGAGACGACGTTTCTTTTTGGGGGGATGATGTTGTCGGGTAATTAAGCATTAAGGTAAATTGTGTTAGCGTCAGCAGTTAACCCGTCGGTTATCTGCAGTTGGTACCGGGTAACTGACCAGACTCCTTTATATTGTATCTATTCCCAGTCTTTGGGAAGGCTATTATAATCGAACATATTGCTATCGTCGTATGTACTGGCTTACCATGAATCAATAGAACACTTGTGAGTTCCATATATTCTGTGTACTTCTATCATTTATGCAATGTCTTAACCTGACACCCTACGGGGAAAACATTAACAATTAACAACTTGTCTCCATCAATCTTGAAATAAATATTATTGTCTGTTGTACCTTTCCTAAACTTTTGTTGAGTCAAATACATGTCTTATCTCGCATATGAGGCCCTCGATGCCTATTTAAGAATACAAAGCTTTTTTCAGTCTATGCACCATATTTGGATCCTCTATCAATCTGAAACCATCCGGTTGCTCAATGTAAACTTATTCTTCTAGATCTCCATTCAAAAATATTGATTTGACATCCATCTAATAAAATTTAAAGTTCTTGTAAGCAAAAAATGCAAGAAACGTGCATATAGGTTCCATCCTTGCTACCGAGCGAAAATTTTCTTCAAACTTTATGCCTTCTACTTGATAATGTCCTTTACATACCAGTCTTTCTTTATTCCTTGTCACTTGTCTTTGCTCATTTAACTTATTCCTGAACACCCACTTAGTTCCTATTACATTTTTGTCCATCGATCTAGGTACTAGCTCGCAATTCTTGTTCTTCTAGATCTAATTTAATTTTTTCTTCCATTGCTTTTACTCAACTTTCATCTTTACTTGCTTCTTCATAAGTCTTGGCTTGGTCATAGGTAAAAACAGTAATTGAATTGTTCTTAAGCTTCTACAATCTTCCTTCTTGTCTAAACACCTTTTGTCTTATCTCCAATTATTTGATTTTCAAAATGATGCTTTTGAACATACTTAGCACAAATTTTCACTAAATCTTCCTCTTCTTCTTTCTCATCATTTGTTTCCTTTTCTTTGCTTTCTTCAAGATTACTTGTCTTCTATGGAACTGTTGGAACAATCTCAACCTTTTGCGCTAGAAAACAATTATTCTCCTTTCTATTCTTGACATTGTACACATGTCCACATGTTCTTACTCCTTCTGCAAATTTTTTACCATTCTTCTCTTTTCTAATCACACATCGGGTGCTACTAAACAAAACTTTATATCCTTTTCTACACATCTAACTAACACTTAACAAACTATGTCTTAATCCTTCAACATAATAAGCATCATCAGTTTTATGCTTACTATGAATAGAACCACTTTCAATACCTCTAATAGTTGCACCATCTTCTCTAGCAAACTTTACTCATCCTCCATCATACTTCTTGAGATTAATAAACCTATCTTTATCACTAGTCATATGATTTGAACATCCAAAGTTTATAATCCATGTACTCAGTCTATCTTAGCATGCAATGTAGTCTTAATTATTATCTCTTATTCTAGTTCCTTCAAAGCATCCTCCTTATCTTCAATTTCCAGAAACATGGATTCTTCATGTTGGAGTCATTTTAACTTCCAACTAAGACTATTAGTGCAACTACCAAACTCTTTGTTTTTGCAGTGATTTATGGTGAGATTGTTGAGACTGCAGTTGCATGCCTGTTAGGACAGTAATGTAACAGAATTAGATCTAAGCTAACGAAGGAAGGTCTCAGTTTTAAATCTTGCTTTTCTAAAATTACCCTCATCTCCTCCATGAATTCAGCTCTTATGAGAGTTCTTTATTTGTATAAATCTGCATTTTACAATTGTAATTTGCACAATGAATTAATATAATTCCATTCTTGCAGCTCTTCTTTTCTTCTCTATTTTCTGGAAGTTTTGTTGCTTACTTCCTAGCTAGAACTATATTCTACAATGTAGAAAATTTAACATGGTATCAAAGCCTAAGAGCTAGGAGGAAGGACAAATTATTTGCAGGCAAATTTCTGAAGAATGGAAGTTGACGTAAACCTCTATTCACAGGCCTTGCCTTCATCTTCTCTTTTGTGACACATCATTTTAGTGGACCTGTCTTGTTCCTCCTTTGTCATATTATGAAGGAGATTTTATATTGTTAGTTCTAATGCTTATTGGTTTTGTTTCAAGTTTGATCAGTTCACTGTTGGCACCTGTATTTTTGAGTAGCAACTTCTTCTTGCATGGTTGAGTAGTGTCATTGGGGTCACTCGTGCAAATTCATGTGCCAACTGCATCTTCGAATTTCAGATGTTTTGTCTTTGTTTGCCATCTGATCATTGTTCGAGTAGTGTCATTGAGGGCACTCATGCAGATCCTTGATCTTGATCATCATCTTGATTTTTGAGGAGGTTCTTTATTCAGCAGTATGGCAACAGTTACCATTTGACAGTTGTCCACACTTTTCTTGTATCTCAAAGAATATTCTTCTGCACTTCATATAGTTATAATTTTGAGGGGGACTTTTTCCTCTTTCCTCTTTCCTCTTTCTTTTCCTTTCCTTTTCTCCTTAGTTGGAATTAAGGGGGGTGTTGGAGTCATGTTAACTTCCAACTAAGACTGTTAGTGCAACTACCAAACTCTTTGTTTTTGCAGTGATTTATGGTGAGACTGCTAAGACTGTAGTTGCATGCCTGTTAGGACATCAATGCAACAGAATTAGATCTAAGATAACAAAGGAAGGTCTCAGTTTTAGCTCTGGCTTTTCTGAAATTACCCTCATCTCCTCCATGAATTCAGCTCTTATGAGAGTTCTTTATTTATATAAATCTGCATTTTACAATTGTAATTTGCATAATGAATTAATATAATTTCATTCTTGCAGCTCTTCTTTTCTTCTCTATTTTCTGGAAGTTTTGTTTCTTACTTCCTAGCTAGATCTATATTCTACAATGTAGAAAATTTAACACTTCATTCATATCATCATTAACTTCATCTTTAGATGTATGCTCCTTAATAGAACATAAGCCCTTCTTCTCTCTTCTATTAAAGTTAAGTCTCTTAAACTTGTTTTTCTTCTCATCATCATCTGGTCTCTTTTAGTCTTCTCTATAAGTTCAATTAGAAGCATGATGTCCAATTATACCACAAGAAAAAAAATTTAGAGGTAACTTACCTTTGTATATTCCACTACCTCATCGCAATCTTCTCACAAAATTTCCTTTAGCTTCATCTAGATCTCCACTACATTTTAGATCATCATGTCTTGAAACATTAAATGTCACTTCTTTCTTTTGTCTTTTCTCTTCCTCCATCTTTGAAATCTCTTGGGCTACTAAAGTACCAATAAGTTGATCAATGATATACTTACTCAAATCATTACTCTCTTGTATAGCACATCTCTATGGTTTGTAGGATTTAGGTAAAGTTAGTAAGATCTTATGAACATCATATTCCTCCAATGTCCACTAGAAACTCTAATTCCATCAACAAGATTAGTCACTCTATGAATATAGTTTTCAACACTTTCATCTTCCAGAATTCTTAGATACTCATACTTCTACTTCAGATTCATCAACCTAGCCTTATTTGTCTTCAGATCTCCTTCATATGCCAAACATAGCTTGTCCCATACAAATTTTGCTTCCTTAAATCCTTTTACCCTTCCAAACACTAAATCACTTATACAACTAAACATTATATCTCTAGCCTTCACATTGGTCTCCTTTAACTTTATCTCATCTGGAGTCTGAGAACCACCTTGCAGAGGTGTATATCCGATTTGAATGATTTCCCAAATTGCATTCTGCAATGTCTCCAAATGTCACTCGATTCTCTCCTTCTAGTACAGAAAGTTTGTACCATCAAAGATCAAAACTTTGTAATGCACGTCCTACACCATACTGGATCTACCTCAAGTGGTTAAGCTTACTCAAGAGGAACCTTGATTTGATACCAATTGTTGAACTCAAGGCGGGACTGAAAGGGGGGTGAATAAATCCAAAACAAAAATTAAATGCAACACATAAATAATTAAACTTCAACACACATCCAACACATGAACATCAATATTTTCTACGTGGAAAACCCAAACAGGGAAAATCCATGGTGAGCACCTACCCATAATATATATCTTGTTGGAATCCAAGAACACTGAGAGGGGGGGTCAATCGGTGTTCTATCAGTAAATGAATTTCTGAACTTATTGCTTATGAACCGGTTAACAAAAAATATAATTAAAGTGCATAAACCAAACAACACATAAAGAAGAAATACCATAACACCAATATTTATGTGTGGAAAACCCTGTAAAGGGAAAAACCATGGTGGGGTTCATACCCACAATATCTATATACTAGATCAAGGTATACAAATATTACATAGAGGGGATTGCACAGGCAATCAGGCTCACCGCCTAGAGCTCACCGCTCAAACAGAAGTCCCACTTACTTACACAACATTACACAATGATTTCATATAGAAGTGAACGTATAGGATGCATTTGACCATGTTGGATAAGTTCCAGTTTAAGCTCTGTCAACCTCCTCTAAACCTGTTTACTGATACTTTGTTTTGCTCTGTTCTGCTACCAATTGGGACAGCACACATGAAACTGCGCACAAAAGCTTCCACTCGCTAACCAGATCGCATACCATCAATCTTTGACTAATTTGCATCACAAATCACATAACCCCCTTTTATGAAATCCATCGCTAAATGATCTCCCTTAAATACCCTTGTAACTTGTTCAACATGTCATCCTCAAGATGAAATAAAATAAACTTGTTGGCTTCTGGATCACAAAGTATGATATGCATTATCCCAATGATCATATCTAATGTCAGCCTACACCTTACCATAAATTCCACAAGTGATTTTATCGGGGTCCCAAAATACCTTAACTGGGTTCTATACTTAATCGGGTCCCTAATATACGTTACTGGTACCAAGACTAACCAGTTAACAAGAATAAAGAAAAGTCTATGTATATCGGTTGGCCCAAACTATACAAAACAATAAATCAATTCTTCTAGATGAGAAATACTAACACCTAAAGATGAGTTGCCATCAATGACAACCCTAAATGCAATTCACCTTACTGGATGAGTGTCAATTGCCAGCAATCTCCCCCTTTGGCATTGATGGCAACACTCAAGTGAAAAATGATATCATCTCTGAATCTGCTCCCCTTACCTGTACATCCATGCAATTATATACATCTAGTGTACTCCCCCTGTGATATACATCCATTTTCATTGTACTCCTCCCCCTTTGACATCAACAACAAAGTGGGGTGCCCACCAAAAATGTTGTACAAATATATACATATTGTTACCTATACATGCTTCAAAATATCAGCATACAAAGTCTTCAAAAATGAAAAATATGTGTCCCAACCCTGCTTGAGAGAATCAACAATGGAGGTGAATCCATTCAAGAGACTGGAATGATGAACTTATAAGGCACTAAGAGGGGGGTGAATCAATGCAAGCAAAAACAATTTAAATTTGATCACCAACTTTAACAACTTAAAACTTATCAAGCATATAAGAAATATCACCACATAATCTAATGCCCAATAAAACAAATTCCACATAACACAAGAGATCTATACGTGGAAAACCCAAAAGGGAAAAACCACAGTGGGAGTTGGTACCCACAAGATTCACTATCTGCAGAATAGAAATCTTGACTGGTTAAGGTCTTACAACAATGATGTGTTAGGATCAGTCCTGATTAAGAGTCACTTGGTTAAGGGATTTGAATGATAAGCCCTATTAGGAGCAATGCCCTGTTAGGATCAACCTCACAAGAGGATTTGAGACTCTGATTCAGAGCTACCCTATTAGGGGATTTATAGATTAAGGCATGTTAAGACCTACCTGGTTAAGAGATTTTACTGTTGCAAACTGTTAAGGAAACAACAGTTCAAATTATCTTCATATAACACCTTTGTGTCTAATAAGATCCGCTTCAGATCCTCAAAACATCAATACAGAGATTTACAAAACACCACACAATCAACTTCACCTTGTTTTTCTTCGATCTCACACACATACTTATTTATACATATACCGACTTGATACCTCATCACAATTTTTATAATGTTAGGACCCGGAGGCAAATGAGAGGGGAGGGGGGTGAATCAGGTTTCTAATAATTTCAACCCAAATATAACTTAGTCAAACTTGATACTTAATATCGGTAAACCAAACTTAATGTCGGTTAACAGATTAATAGTTAATATTAATACTAGTGAAACTTAATGCATGAAACAGAAAGAGAAATAACATCCACAACACATAACACAGAGATTTGTACGTGGAAACCCTGTAAGAGGAAAACCCACAGTGGGAAACCTTACCCACAATCAGATGATACTACTGCAGATAGTATGTGTGTACAAATGGGGTCTGCACATGCAGAAAGGCTAGCTGCCTAGAGCTCACTGCTCAATCACAAGAAGGGAGTCACACTGACTACAATTGGATGATTAAATCTAATGATAATGTACTGCTCAAAGTAGCATCTCCAATGTTGGATTCAGTACCCGTTAAGCTCTGATTATCTCCTTCAAACCTTCCTTGAACCTTCTCTATGGTTTTCTCATATGATCTTCAATATTCACACATACCATGTTATAATACCATAACCACATACCGTTATCTTCTTTCAACCTTATTACATTATCTCACAAATGAGATCTTACATATATACCAAAACCTAAGACCAAATGTGTAGGTCGTCTCACTAAGAATATTACAATAAAATCAATTACAAGTAAGTCAAGATGCGATGCATCATGTCGGCTCAACATCAATACCGATTGATTAAACCATCTCCATAACAAGCAGTGCTGATCTCGAATAGATAACGCATGTCGATCCATAACCTAGACCAATTTACCGGTAACAACAAATATGTCGACCCGATTAGACCAATAACCAAATCACCAAAACCAAGTGTCCAAACCATGTCTTTGACATAACCAAGTGATCTCCAAATGATACCAAGTCATCCTCAGTGCCGGTGAACAATATAACCTGTCGGTGAACCAAATACCGGTGACTGTGCATAAGTCACTAAACTTGCCAGTGAACATAACCAAAGATCTCCAGAAGGATAAGTGTTGATAAGCATTGAACTCAATGACAAAACCAATGCAACATATCCATAATACCAACATATAAACATTTACATTTAGTCAGCTACAACCTTGGAACAATTTCCTAGGTTCAATGAATCTAGACAAACTTACATTGCACGCTTTACTTATGTCAGCCACCAACATAACAAATTAAAATTTGTGTTGTTTTACCGATTTAAGTCAGTTTTCACTACTGGTTAAGTGTTCTACCAATTTGTCTTCTCTGTACATCAAATCTCGTTCATCTAGTTGAATCTGCCAATGCGGTTGAGAACATAGCTCCAAATACTTGTCACCAACATCGTTGTAAAACCGCATCATCCAACTTTTCATGAATTGCCTGTAGCGATTGTCGGAATGAAACTTTGTCTGAATTTACCAGTTGAGATCCTAATTACTGATTCTCTATAAAACAATCATCTGTAATGGTTATACCTTACCAGTTGGCTACCATGACTTAGATGACTACAAAAACATTGTTTCCATCAATGACAACACAAAACTTAGTCATCAAACATGAATCTCAATCTCTTCATCACATTCACCAATCAATCATATACCAGTTGCATATCAACAACAATCTTTACCGGTTCAGTCAAATGCCAACATGGCATAATACTCAATTGTTTGGGATTCAGTGGGATCATCCTGTTGCATGTTAGATAGACATTTTGTTTTGTGACATAGCAGATTATCTAGCTGGGGACCAATGAAATTTTGGAGTTCTATAGCTCGCCTTATTGTGTTGTCCCTTTCCTTTTCTAACCTCAAAATTTGATCCATAATCGCCAAAACTGGACCTTCTAAAGAACTTGTTAAATTTGTTGTCAAGTTATAAGAATTTGAAATCTGGAGCAAGCGATCTTTACAATCCAAAATTTGCTTGTCTATAGAGGTTGTAAGCTTAGAAAAATCTAGACAAATCTTGTATACCTTTCCTCCTTCTGCTAACGCATCATCAATAGATTGTAAGCAAGTTTGAAGTTTTGCCTTCTCTAATGCAATCATCACCAAAAATGTCTACTTTCGGGCCTCAACAAATTTGTCTTTAGCCTCAGTTACAGAAATCTTAACCAAAGAATCATATTGCTTAGGGATGTATTCAATTAACTCTTGCAATTTACCAGATGAGTTTGCGCTCTCCTTAGCCTGGAATTTTGATACAAGCCGGTTCAAAACTTCAAAAGTATTCTAAATTAATTCTCTATCCTTAGATTCTTCTTGAGCCAATTCTTGAGTTGCTTGAGCCTAAAGTGCTGCAGTGGCCAAAATTTTCTCTACCGGAGACATCAAATGATAAGGCTTGTCAAAACTGATAGAAAATTGTGGCATTTTCCCTTTGGCTAAGGATGATGTGTCAATTGACAGACTAGAAGGGAAGTTTATCACTGTTTGTTTGCATGTGTCAGTCGATGGCTTATCCTCTATAGCCTTTACCTCCTGTGCATTGGTGGCTTCGCCACTTGGTGCCTCACTCACTTTTGGTGCATCATCTGAGACCTTATCCTCTGTACCTTTTTCCTTCTCAACCTCTATGTCTACATCATGTACATGGAATTCTAGAGAATTCTAAGTATCCTCAGCTTCAAAATTGGACTCATTAGTTGGTTGTGTAGTAACTGGTGGAGTCCTAACCGGTGGATCTGTATTTACATTCTGCTCATCTATTTTTACCAGTTCCTTGTCTCCTGGTAATTGCATATTATGTGATTGAACAAAACTGGGACTTAACTCATATCCAAGACTCAAAAGAATTCTGACCCATATGTCAATGGTCTCCTTCCAGATCTCCTCATATTTTTATAATATCAAGTTATTAATTTGGTGTTTAGGATTGAATTCAGTTGAACGTGTCTTATTAATTAAATCTACAATCTCTGGTGGATTTATTGATGGACATAGATTGACCAATTTTGTTTCCTTTTTTGTCGATCCAAAGTTTGTGCTTGTAATTTTATGACCTCTAACTTATCATACAATTCCTTGGGCAAAATATTTTCTCTAACTCAATCAAAGTCCTACTAAAAGAATCAAGATATAAAACAATTGCCTTCTCTAACTGCTTCTTGTCCTTATCATCAAAATCATCATAGAATGTAAAAATGTTATCCAAATTACCATCATTAATGATCTGATCAATAATATCTTAAGCAACTAACTTCTTCTTACTGGTTCTTCTCTTTGTTTCCGGTTTAGATTGCTCATCTTCCTTAGGCTTTCGCTTATGTACAATTATGATTTTGGAAGTCTTCCGAGGAGGCTCAATCTTAGGTTGTTTCTTATGTTCTTCCTTCTTTTCTCTCACAACCCTTGAAAAAACACCTTTTTTCTTTGGAGCTTGTTTGATCTCTTCATCAGATTCAATCTCCTTAGAAGATATAGTCATGTATTGCCTAGCCAGTTTTTATTTCATCTTTATTGATTCCTTCGCCTTGGGGCTGGTAGGCTCACCGGATGGTGCTTCCAGTTGAGTTGGTGGATCAGTGGAAACCGGTACAATATTGGGTGTAGTTGTGCTTCCTTCTTAGCCTCTCTTTCCTCTTCCTCTTCTGCTTTTGTTCTTCCTTCCTTCGGGCCTCAAGGATTTTGACCTTTTGCTCTACCTATGCCCTGCCATGCCCTTCACTGATTAGTTATTCTGCTTCAACCCTTGTCATTTTATGTTTAATGGCGGGTGCAACTTGTTCCTGATGAATTTTTAAACCCTTCTCTTGAGCAGTACCAATTTTTTCTTCTTTCTCGTCAAATGGATCTTTCAGTAAATGTTGTGCATAAGCATCCAGTGTGGCCTCATCCACTTCATATCCCATCGACATGATCCAGACTGTTCTAGGTTGGACTGCCTCCATCATACATTCATCTTTATTAACCATTAAACAAATAGTATCTTTATATTTTTCTACAATTTCCTTTGGAATTCTAACTTTATTTTTCATTTCTTCTTGGAAAGTTTTGAAAAATGCCCACAAGTGAGCCTTTTGTTATTTGTCACCTTGCTAATCTAATACTTGAGCTATTTGAGTAGCTACCATTCTATCAAAAGCCCATGGAATCTTCCGATATCCCGATATTATATTCAGAAAATAAAATGTCAAGCATATGATGAAAGAACCATACTAGAATGTATTCTTCTTATGTTGCTTTATTTTCTGGAGATTGGTCATTAACTCCTTCAACATCACATTGCACAAGTCATAATGTGCATCTTCTTTCACCATCTGATGGGCAATGAGGATGTTGGTTCTAGAGATAGAGTTCGGTCAGTTAGACTAATAAACTTTATAACCAATTACCATTGCTACAAATTTTATATCAATATCTCTAATATTATATCAACTCGCATTGATCTACCATCGAAGATGGCACAGATGAGTTTGCAGAGTTCGGTGTTAAAAAAATTTGACCTAGGCCCTAGAAAACCTCTGAACTTATGAAGGCATGTGATATTCTTGATGACTTCTTCAGTGATTTTATATGGTCGGTCCAACCATAGGAATTCCCCATGAATGCGTCTAAGAATATACCTGATTGGTGCAGAGCACCTAGCTCAAAGTTGTCTTTTCTTGCATTTTAGATTTTTTGTGTGATTTCAAGCTATTTTATGTTGTAATAAGGTGGAAGAAATCCTATGATTCTTTTTGAAGCCATAGTTTGGTTGTCCACACTTTTGTTGTGCTCAGGATCCAAAATTGTCATTATCTTGAAATGTTGTCAAAATGTCAATTTTTGGTTTGTACCACGTGGATGCCTGGAAACTTGCTATAATGTTTGTAAATGGTTTGAATCCATTGTGGGATGCAATTTGATTGATGTTTCATGCCTTGAGAGCCTTGGAGTGTGTTTTTGCACTCATAAGTAAAAGTTGTCAAAAATTAGTCATGACAACTTTTGCATTTTTAGGCAAAAGTTGCCCATGAAGGAAATGGTGTTGGAATTTGGTTGGAACCAACTTAAAATGGTGTATAAAACCTTATAAGAATCTCCAATAACAGGTTAATCAACTTTTGGTTTGCATTCAATTCATTTGCCAAGGGTTTCCTATGCTTTTCCTCACGTTTGGACTGTTTTTGCTTTGAATTTATGCTTTTGTACAACCTATACGGTCTGGTATGGTTCTCATAGTAGAAAAAGAAGTTAGAAAAAAATTTTATCTTTCCAACAAGTATAATATGAAGGTCTGAAGTGCTTTGGATCAAAATTTATCACTGTTTTTGTAAAAGTTGCTCACAAACCCTTGAAACTTGGGGTTTTGATTGTAAAAATGCATTTTACCTGAGCATCCATGAATGGCACAAGTAGAAATCCAGGGGATGGATTGGGTAGGCTCTGCAAATAGTTTTAGAGTAGTTTTTTTTTTTTTCGCAGGCCACGAGGAGGAGAATGGGTGAGATGAATAACACACAAGCTTGTAGCTAGTGTGTGGGGGTAGCAGAGATTGCTCATTTTCAGTGCCATGGAGAAGTGACACCATAGAAACCCATAGTATTTTGGAAAGGTATATGAGTGTACTAAAAGAATCCAAGTTTTTTTGGGTTTTTGATTTTGACTGGTGAAGATTTTGGAGCACATCTTCCAAAATTGCCTGGAAGCCCTAAACCCCTTAAAAATAGCTCTTTTTCAATAACCCTAGTTGTACAACAAACCCAGATGGGAAACTAAGTGATCTTGTTTAAATTAAAAATGGGTATCTGAATATGTAAAAATATTTTAGTGTTGTTAGGAAATTTTGGTGAAAAATACCAAAAAACAATCCAAGAAGGGCTAGTTAATTAAGCCTAATAGCAGTCGGTAGAAGCAAGTTGAAAGCCTAGGGCTTGGGAGGAAGGTGCAGACCTTTTCAATGCATAAAATTACCTTGAACATACCTGCACAACATAACCACAACCTTTAAACATGTTGTTAGAGTGAAGATCCTTGGTGGAGGTCTTTGGAGCCTAGTTGGAGCTTTGGGAACCTAGTAGGAGACCATCTCAAAATCAGAGATTTGGGTCAGAACCAACAAGAAACCTCAAGAGTCTATACCTAGGAGTCAATCCAATATATTTTAGGCCTTGGAAGTCTAAGGAGTGTACCCTAACAAGTTACCTTGGAGGAGCCTGAGTAGAAGGGTGAGTTGAGGAGTTGGGGTGAGTAAGGGTGAATTGGAGAGCTAGGCACAAGACCTCTGCATCATTGACCCATTCATCTTCATCGAAAGTCATAAAATCCATGAATTGGGTAAAATCCTTCTTCTGTAGATGTGCATATTCTGGTTTCAGTTGATTGTCGGTGATCAGGTGCTCAGTAAATACACAGGACATTTCATAACTCCCAATCTCCTCGATATCGCAATGGATGTATGCCCTAATATCTTCAGTGTGAAGAACACCATGGCAAACACTCAAAAAATGCTCCTGACAATTCATCTGAAAGAGATTTGAAAGGACGTTTCTTAAATTCCAGACGAGGGCGGTCCTTAATTTCCACTACCAAAGGAGTAGCAATATTTGATGATGATGCCATGATAAATATCTAGGGTTTCTGCAAACGGTAAATACCTTAAGATCTTGTTGGATGATGAAATGCTTCCTGAATGTAGATGCACACACAAATTGCCTTTCGACTCTTAAAATGCCTTAGAAATTGCTCTTCGGAGTGCTCGATTGTTGTGTGAAGAAATGACTTAACTTTTCCCTTTTATCGTCATTAACCCTAATTTTCCACTGTCATAAATGCTACCAGAGAATCTAATTGGATCACATAATATTCATATAGGTTCTGGTAAACACTTGAAATCACCTGAGTATCCATCCACAATCAGAATTCCCTGACTACAAACCTAATCCAGGGTGTTTGCATGATCTTCAATGATTTCCCTACCCCTAAGGCAGAGTGCTTTAGTTATCGGTTGAAGTTCCTGCTTCTAGTGTAGGACCTGATGGCTCTATCGATTGATCTGTCGATAGAGTACCTGACTTCCTAACCCATCTTCTCTCATGTTGCTTTCTGATACCGTCAACCTTTGTCTTTCCCTTCTCATCTGTATTTCCATCATTTTCCGGTGGATTCTTGCTTCTGCAATACTTAGCAATATGTCCAATCGTGTTGCATGCATAACAGACAACATTGTTCTTCTGAATTGCTTTGTTATACCCTTGATTTCCTTGATTTCTTTTTTATCTACATTAGTTAGCCATGTGTCCAAATCTACTACATGCATGACATCTGACATTTCCAAGACCGATGGATGACACATTGTTCTGATTATTCCTATTTTTGCACTGACTTTCTATATGACCATATTTATTGCAAACAAAGAATGTACCATTGAATTTGTGAGCATGAGGTTGTCTTACTGATGATTTCTGGTTCTGGTTGTTGGCATGATTTTGCTTTTGACCGGAAGATTGATCTTGTTGTGCACTACCAGAGCTTTCTCCTACTTCATATCCAAGACCTCTCTTGTCATTAGCATCTCTCCGGCTCTTTAGCAGTTCATCAAGTCTTGCAGAGCTGGCTTTGAACTTTTCTTTGTACTCATTTGCAATGACTAATTCATCTCTCATGATTATGATCTGTCTCTCAAGTTCTTGTTCATTATTTCAGGACTGAATCAACTCAAGTTTCAACATGTCATTCTCATGTATTAGTCTATTGCATTCATCTGATATGTCCTTCAATGCTTGAGCTAGGTTTTCTTCATTCTTCTTCATGTCTTCAATGTCCTTGCATATTATCATAGTTCGGGCTTGCATTTCATTCTTCAAGGAAGTATTCTCCTGAGTGAGTTTCTGACATTGATCTTTCAAAGCATCTTCCTCATCACTACTCTGATTTTGTAGTTGATCGCATAGTTCCTTCCTCTTGGCTTGAACAACTGATAGATTTCCTTTTAATGAAATGATGTGTTCTCTGGCTTGCCTCAGTTCATTCTTCAATTTATTGTTTTCCACCTACTCATTATCAAGATCCTCAAGAGCAAGTTAAAGTTGTTGTTGCAAACTGGTTTTCCATTGATTCCAAGTTTCGGATCTTCCTCAAGTTGTTAAACTTCTTCCAAGGAACTAAGCTCTGATACCAATTGTTGGAATCCAAGAACACTGAGAGGGGGGGCCGAATCAGTGTTCTACCAGTAAATGAATTTCTGAACTTAGTGCTTATGAACCGATTAACAGAAAATAAAATTAAAGTGCATAAACCAAACAACACGTAAAGAAGCAATACCATAACACCAGTATTTATATGTGGAAAACCCTATAAAGGGAAAAACCATGGTAGGGCTAATACCCACAATATTTATATACTTGATCAAGGTATACAAATATTACATAGAGGAGATTGCACATGCAAACAGGCTCACCACCTAGAGCTCACCGCTCAAACAAAAGTCTCACTGACTTACGCAACATTACACAATGATTTCATACAGAAGTGAACTTATAGGATGCATCTGACCATGTTGGATAAGTTTTGGTTTAAGCTCTATCAACCTCCTCTGAACCTGTTTATCGTTACTCTAATCTGCTCTATTCTGCTATCGGTTGGGACAGCGCATGTGAAATTGTGCACAAACGCTTCCACTCGCTAACCAAATCCCATACCATCAATCTCTGACTAATTCGCATCACAAATCACTTAACCCCCTTTTATGAAATCCATCGCTAAATTATCTCCTTTAAATACCCTTGTAACTTGTTCAACATGTCAGCCTCAAGATGAAATAAAATAAACTTCTCGGCTTCTGGATCACAAAGTATGATATGCATTATCCCGATGATCATATCTGATGTCGGCCTACACATTACCATAAATTCCACAAGTGATTTTACTGGGGTCCCAAAATACCTTAACCGGGTTCTATACTTAACTAGGTGCCAAATATATGTTATCAGTACCAAGCTTAACTGGTTTACAAGAATAAAGAAAAGTGTGTGTATACCAGTTGGCCCAAACTATACAAAATGATAAAGTAATGCTTTCGGATGAGAAATACTAACACCTGAAGATGAGTTGTCATCAATAACAACCCTAAATGTAATTCACCTTACCGGATGACTGTCAATTGCCAACAATCCACTATGTATATCAGATTACAAAGAAAAGAGCTAACTGCTTCGGACTTGCAAACCAAGGCTATCTAATGATGGCGTAAGATACAAAAGAGGACTTGAAAAACCTGAAGCTAACTGCACTCAAGACAAGATACAAAAATGATATGAAAAGAAGGATTTCTTGATCATAAAGTTGTCCTTGAACTTTGCATCAAACGACCAACATCAGAACACACACAAATTAGACCTCAATTACCAACACTCTGTCTCATATCTCTGCCATAGTCTCAGCATAGCTTGCATATCATTCGAACACAACTCTTATTCTCTACACTTCATTGAACCTCTCTGATTATTTTCACATCATGCATCTACATTCCATACCTCACCACACCACCTTAACTCAATCACATTCATCCTTATATACATGATAGATAATCAAAGCTTGAATTAAGTTGTCCTAAACCAAAATATACTTTTCGGACCAAAAATACACATGTTGATCCACTCCATTAGAAAGAGGGGACCAAAACACATCTCCCAAAGATCAATTCATTGATTTGCAATCACCAAAACATAACCAACAACATATCCACGTGTTATGCATCCATATAAGCAATAAATGTTCAAAACATATTCTCCAATGCAAGCAACTCAATTCTAGATCTCCACATGCTACAGTGACACCCATAACACATCAAACAGTCTCCCACAACTCATATCTGAACCTAAGGATGGGTCAAACAATCTCCCACAACCAACAATGAACATTGCTACAACAACCGGAGAACACAAAGATATTTATGGACCACAGAACAATCATATCCATGATACCAAAACTATATCCAACAAAGATAGCCATAATAAACAACGTCAGCAACACTTGTCAAACCCGAACACTTCTGGAAGAAACAATTGAACACCTGCAACATCAACACAACAAGATATCTTTGCACCATAGACATTCTAAATTGATGTCATTCTGGAACAAGTTTGACATCAATGACAACCACAACAACACATCAACACATACTTCCAACAGCTATTGTTGATCATTTGACTACCAAGGCTTCTGATTTTGATGATTCTGACTCCTCTCGAGATGAGGTTGTGCCTCTTATTGTTGTTGAGGCCTTTATTGCTCCCCTAGTTGTTAACGGTGTGGCCTCCTCTAGCCTTGAGGCTTCTACTCCTATTGCTCCTATTCTGCAACAATGGTCTGCTCCTAGAGAATCTACTCCAGATGTTGTTCTGCAACAACAGTCCACTCCACTTGTGGACAAAAACACTGAGGAGATTTCCCAGCTTGATCCTTCTTGCAATTATGTTCCTAATAATAGTATTGCCTAAGCTATTGTTTGTTGTAGGCGGAAAGTTAAGTCTTCCCCGTCCCGCCCTCCCCAAACTCTTCCATGTTGAATTTTGGGTGATTCTCCCTCCTTTTGAGTCAAGTTATTTTGGGTTTTTGCTAATTTGGTAGGTCTTTAACAATGGTCTTCTGACTTGTTGTTAAAGACTTGTTTGACCTGAGCTTGTTTAGGATCAACACCCTTGTTTTGCTACCTTTTTTAATGCCACCTATGGATTATTTGTACACAAGAACAACACCTTTGTTTACTGCTTATTTTAATCAAAAACAAATATTTACTAATTTTTAAAAAATACCAACTATAATTACATGAAATACTATATTTATTAAATCTAACAAATTTAAATATCAATAAAATACATTAAAATAAATTATTTATAAACCCTAAAAAGTATTTAAAAAGTAAAAATATTGAGTTGCTCCTTCCCATCCTTCAAAGTTACCTTGCAGCTGTATGAAGAGTGACTTCTAAAATAAAGTAAAAAGCTAGTGGCCCTTTGATTCTTTTCACAATCCCTGCCGAATACTATATGTTAATTAAGTATAAAACTCACATTTATACCTCCAAGAAAGTATAGATTAAGTAAATGGCACTTCAATGTGCAATAAAGCTGGCATATTAAATCAGCAGCATGGGACAAGGGATTGGGTGGTGGTTTTCTGTATTTTGGGTTTTAGGGACTTAAATCAGTAGTATGGGGCATACATAGCATTGGGATTTTTTTTTTTCCTCTTTTGGTTTTAGGGGCCTCTGAAGCAACCGACCGCAAAAGCAAATGACATGGCGACTTCTAGAAAGTGGTTCTACACCATCATTGCCAGCCTGAAATATCTAGAAAAAATACCCCATTTCTACAGTGCCTCTTCCCACTATAAATGAGGGTAATTCTCCACCTTACATACACACAGCATATATATGCATTGTATATCCAACAACAAAAAACAGTATTTTTCTAGTGCTTGTGGGTGTTTCAAAGTCTTAAACCCTTTGTGTCACAGTGATTATGGCTGCAAGGAGCTTTCTGTGCCTTTTGATAATGGCTCTGCTTGTTCAGGTTTTTAGATATTAATGTCGGTTATTTCATAATTGGGTCTGCTCTGTAAACAGTTATTTTTTCTGGGCTCTAATTGGGCTGTGTGACTGAATCTGTAGTCCTTGAATCAGACTAATGAATTATTTCTCTAGTCCCATGAAACAAAGATTTCAATTATGTCAAAATGGAAAACTGGCCTGTAGAAATTTATGTTCTTTTATGTATAGACCATCTTTTAATTCACTTTCTGTTCATCTAACTCATGCAAATGTTGGTTGTTCAAACAGAGTTCCCTGGAAACTGCTGAGATTGGAGATTCAAAATCACTTGGGGTAAAGTCTATATATCAATCTATATAATTGCACATATATTCATTTCAATTTTTGTATGCTAATTTGGTTGTGGGTATGCATGATTCCAGTTGCCAGCAAATGGGGTGAACAGAAGACTTCTTCAGGCAATAGGTGTAAAACCTAAAAACTCTTTTATCTTATTAATTTAATTTTTTCCTGAGCATGGAGTTTAATATGAAACGTTGAAAAACAGTCTATATGTACAGAATACAGGATCATGGAGTTTAGTTTAATCTGAAATGTTAAAGAAATAAACTCATTCAATTTATGTATATTTTTTTATATATAATAAGAACATGAAATCAGATGACCACCCTTTTGTCAGTACCATAGGATTTTTATTGGTTTCTTCTTTGATTAATGCTTCTGCCATGGAAAAAAATGATCTAACCATCTAAAATATCTTATGTTTTTGTGTGGTTTTTATGTGACAGATTGCAAAGGTGCATGTGGACAAAGATGCAAAGCAGCATCTCTGAATGACCGTTGTCTGAGAGCGTGTGGAACATGTTGTGCAAGATGCAAGTGTGTTCCTCCTGGTACATATGGAAACAAGGACCTCTGCCCCTGCTATGCCAACATGAAAACACATGGCAACAAACCCAAATGTCCTTGAACAATATAGAATCGCATAAACTATATGAAAAGTTAGCCTGGTGAAAGTTAATAAAGCAGAGTATATATGAATATGAATGATCCTTGGACATATACTATGTGTGTATATACATGTAGATTGAGATAAATGGTTAGCAGTGTTGGGTTTTATGCATACTTTGGATGAGAGAAAACCAAATGGGAATATGTATGATTTTGCATAATAATTGTGGACTTTGTGGTAGACTCTCCTTCAGTCTGCCTGCTCGAAATATGTATATAGAGAATATAACAGCAGAATAATGTATATGACTATCGTTTCTTATTAATAAAATGGTAATTAGTTAATTATATTACAGGGAAAAGAGGTTTAAATTTAGAGTTCTATTTTTATCTCCGTGGGATTCTAATTGGGATCATTGGAACCTGGTTTTTGGGTGTTTTGCCACCTCACTCCTTTCATCTGGTCCAGAACCCAGATTTCATTTTTTTTTCCTATTATTTTTTAATGATGGATCGCTCACTAGTCCGAATTGTTCAAAATTCAGAAATATGTCAAAAGCTAATATCGTGAATTTTTTTTTTTTTTAATTTATTTTTTTATTATATCTTAAACTAATATCTTCTTTTTATTTTTTTATTTCTCCTCTTGCTGACTTATCTTTTTATATCTTGAACTAATATCTTCTTTTTATTTTTTCATTTCTCCTTTTGCTATCTTATCATACATAAGTATAATGAGAAATATTGATGAAAAAAATTTAAATAATAAAATAAAATTAGAAATAAAAAGTTAGTATGATGGACAGTAGTTTAATCACACCCTCCTTTGTTGTATGTATTTGAATAATTTTCTCTTTTTAAAATGGTACAAATGTTGACCACATTAATAAAGTGTGGATTTAGTGGATTTTGTTTGTAGAGTATTTTTTATTTTTTTATTAAAAAATAATATATTAATAAAAGAAATAATGTGTACAATAGAGATGTCTTTCAAGATACATGATTTTGTTTTTGTTTGTAGAGTATTTTTTATTTTTTATTAAAAAATAAATATATTAATAAAAGAAATGTAGATCTTGAAAGAAGCAAATTTAAGTTTGGTTACATATGTAACAAAGCTTTACAACAAGTATTTCTGGAAAAAAACAAGTGTAAATCGTAATTTACAATAAGATAAATATCACTCTTCTTCAAGAGTTTTTGTGTTACTCTTTTCCAAGAGTTTTAGTATTTAGTAATTGTTGTGGTGGGTAAAGAGTTTGTGTATAGTAATTGTTATGGTGGGTAAATATATTAATAAAAGAAATGATGTAGACCTTGAAAGACGCAATTTAAGATTGGTTGCATATGTAGCAAATCTTTACAACAAGAAGTATTTCTGAAAAAAAACAAGTGTAAATAGTAATTTACAATAAGATAAATATCACTTTTCTCCAAAAGTTTTAGTGTATAGTAATTTTTGTGGTGAGTAAAGATCTATTGTGATCATTAACAAGCTATAATGTGGAGCTATGATGTGGAGCTGAACATTAAATTGTAGTTTGAATATTAAGTTGTAGTGGAGTTTCTCTTGAAGAATTATTGTATAATCACCTCTTATAATAGAGTATTAGTATTGATATAAATGTAAGACTAAAAGATAGACTTTTTTGAAATTGTAAAAAGGTTTTAATATAATGTAGATTTATTCATTCAAATAAAGTATAAATAATTTGGGTTTCTTCATCTAATTATTAAACCACATAACACTTGAAGTCTACTATTTGCATATTTCTAACTCTTCCATAATATCTTTATTCATAAATTAATTTTAATATAATATTCAGATATTTATGAATAAATGGATGAATATAAGTAAAATGAATTCTTCCTAAAATATATTTTTATCATTGTAATCTATAAATGTTGGAGATGTGTCATGATGGATAATATTGTACAACATTTTTTTAATATTTATGTAACATTAAATTATTAATATAATGAGTATAAACACATTTAAAAAATATATCTTAATAGATTTAAAATGTGTGAAAAGAATTACAAATATTTATTAATTTATTAAAAAGATAACAATGAATTAAAAATCAAATTAATTACTTACAATTAAAAATGCATTTAAAACTAAAATATTGAACAGCTTGATCAAAAATATATAATTTTGAATTTACCAAGTAATCCTATATACCCCTTATTATTAATCAGCTGAATTAATATAATATTAATTAATATTGTACGTACACATAATCCGACATGAATTGTTTTGGTAAAATTGCGTGACCAGCGAGGTAGCAGCTATGTTTGCAAAAATATCAAAGATTTGACTTCCTCAAAAATTGACACTTAAAAAGATTTGATCGAGTGAAGTGTGGATTACAATTGGCACATGTATAAAAATAATAAAAGAGAGAGAGAGCCATATTTGTACGATGTATAATTATCCAGCTTGCATATAGTTGTAACCCACCATCATTTCTACAAATTTATTTCTAGTGGGGATGTCACTTCAATTATTGCACGTCTCCCAAAGCAATTTGATAGAGGGTAGGAAGGTGAATTTACTTGCCATTTTTTTAATTTTTAATCATCTAAATAAAAAATTTATTGTAATATTCATTAAATTTTATTGTACTCATATTCAACAAGTTTTACACGGTAAGTTTTACTTCATGTCTTTGTCATATTCAATAAGTTTTACACATAAGTTTTACTTCATGTGTTTGTCAAAAGTTTGTTCATTTTAAGTATATTTATATATTTGTTTATAATTGTAATGGTGAAAATTAAATGTGTATATTTTTATGAATAAGTATGTCTAATTCTATAAAAAATTAAATATACATATAATCACTTAAAAAATATGTGATGATTAGATTGGTCCTTATGTATTGACATGTATTTATTATATATTAATCATATCTTGTATCCTTATGTTTTGGGTGTGGGGTGATTGAATTGTTCTTTATGTATTCACATAAAAGAAAGGTAAAAATTTATTCAAACCAGAAGAAATACACAACAAGGGCTTTACAAAACCTGTCAAGCTCCACTAAGTGGTCCAACGTTTGAGACAAATCCAGAGGTAATTGACCCCTATCCACAATGTTCCAATTTTGCATATGATCAAAGGCTCATTTGGCCAAACAATCCCTACTCCATTCCATTCTCTAGGAATATGATTGAAAGTAATAGAATCTAAAGAAGCACACAAATTAAGAATATGTTTAATGACCAAAGCTAAATGCCAACTAGCATCATCTAAAGTCCGCCTATTCAACAAATTAATGGGGAAATTGGCAAATAACCTTATTTCGTCAATCATAGTCATCACTTACCATCAAGATCTAGATCTAGCTATGCATTCAATTGTTCGTCACCTTGATTCAAATATGTGGTTGTGGAATAAAAGGAAGTAAGGTATCAAAAAAAAAATCTTAAACTAATTTTAATATAAAGTATTGTGCAAATTTCAAATCTTTATATTCTTATTAAAAGGAGACACACATATAAAACATAGATCAAATCATGCCACAACAAAGATGTGTGGGGAAAAACCTCTTTTGGGAGAAAAAATTCACACTTCAAATCAGTTTAATGTACCATTCAATAATCTAAACACACTTATAATAAACTTGTAGAGCAAGCCTTTATAAGAGTATCACCAACCAAATATCTTAAATAATTTTGATAGGATAGTAGTATCTACAAACTCACTACTCAATACCTCCATCTATTCATCCTATAAATAGGAGTAGTACATGAAGTTACCAAATGGTAATTAGAAAATGATGAGTTAAAACCACCCAAAAAGTGGTGTTCAAATATCTAGTGAAAATACCAAAACTTGAATCCCAAGATGAGTTCACACTCTAAAAATGGTATATTTTTTGTACCTACCATAAATTCATCATGATTGTTGGGAAAGGTGTCTCAATCTTGCTCTTAATGTTAAGATTACAAAGAGTGATTTTCAAATATAAAATGATAAAACTTAATTTTTGGGATATAGAATTTGATGCTCTGCAAAAAGGATTAGAAAATCTGTTTGATGGCAACACACACAAGAGCACAAGAAACAAACGTTAGTGTTAGCAACAAAAGATTATCCTAAACAGGCATATCAAGAGAGATATTAAGCATGAAATAGAAAGCATATAAACATAGAATAAAATAGCTAATCAAGATGTTCATAGTTGCTCCTCCTTTGTTCCTCTCCTCTCCAAGTCCCAAATGAGTGTAGCTCTCAGCTTTTAGCACTAGCCATGGATGCCATATGGAGATTCAAGATGGTTGAATATGATAAACAAATACTATGCAAGAGTAGATAGTGATGCTATGAAAAAGCTCTATGCTAATGCCAGTATAACAACAATACTCTAATGCTTCTCTTTTGCTTGAGGAGAAGGGTTCTATTTATAGAAGAAATGGAGAAATGAAGGGTTAAGATTGAATGGTTTAATCAAGGGCCAAGTTTGAAAGTTGGGGATCCATGTGCACAATTGGCACCAATAAAATGGTGACAAGTGTCAACATAGGATTGGGTTGAGAGAAGAGGTTGGAGGCATTAAAGGCCTGAGAAGACCTCATGGTTATCTAGAGGCTAAGGGTCAAGTCCAAATTAAGATTACCCACTGGATTAAGAGTTAATCCAAGGATAAACCTTTGTGCAAATGTTTAAGAGATAATCATGGTCAAAGCATTAATGGCCTGATGAGACCTTTGGGTTGGGTAGAGGTTGAGTCAAAACAAATGTTTTAACCATGTGGGAGGGTTTGAGGTAACCATTAATGGTTATTGGAGACTTTGGGGATTAAGTGTTTGAAGGTTGAAAGCCTTCAATGGTTATCAAAGACTTTGAGCCATTTAGTGGTTGAAGGTTGAAAGCCTTTAATGGTTATCAAAGACTTTGAGGGTTTGAGAAGTGACTTACCTTTTGCTTAGGAATGTGACAAAGTTTAGAGAAGGGGTTAGGTTATTTAGAAGTGATTAGAAAATTCTAGAAGGGGTTTAGGCATGCAAGTGGATTTTGTAGGAAAATGCAAGTGGGAGAAATTTTGGTATTTTCAATTAAAATAAAATCATTTATTTCAATTAAATGGTGTAATTTGCATTTGGATAAATATTAATTTATTTAAATGAGAAAAATGAAGATAAAGCATTAAAATGCTTGAAGACTTTGAGGGAAACCATTAAAGGCTTGAAGACTTTAAGGAAAACCATTAAGTTTGAAGAAGACTTTAAGGGAAGCCATTAAAGGCTTAAGAAGACTATAGAAGGAAGCCATCAAGTTTGAAAACTTTAAAGCCATCAAGTTTGAAAACTTTAAAGCCATCAAGTTTTGAAGACTTTAAGGGAAACCATTAAAGGTTTCAAGTGGGTGAGGATAAATAGGATTTTAAATAAATAATTTATTTAAAATAGTTGTGCAACTTGCTTCTGTAGGAAAATACAAGTGGGTGGAGGATAAAGGTGATTTAAATAAATTATTTATTTAAAATAATTGTGCAACTTGCTTTTGTAGAAAAATGCAAGTGGGTAGAGGATAAAGGTGATTTAAATAAATGTTAATTTATTTAAATGTGAGAGGTGGGATTTTGGGGGATTTAAATAAATATTAATTTATTTAAATGTGAGAATATTTAATCAAATAAATATAATTTATTTATTTAATTAATGGTCTGAATTTGGTTAAGTGAATTAAATCAAATAAATTGAATAATTTATTTAATTAATAGGAGAAGAGGGTTAAGATGAATTAATTAAATATTAATTTAATTAATTATTAATTGATGGTTAAATAATCAAATAAATACTAAGTATTCATTTAATTAAGTGGATAGATTTATGTGACTACATTTGCCCCTCTTTGAGACGGTGCGGTTTATCGCGTCGTTTCAAAGAAAGAAAAATAGGTGTGAAGAAATGCCTCATAAAATGTAAATTTAATGGGTGGTATGCCCCCTCGAGAGATGGGCCGAATTTTTTTTGAAAAATCGGGCGATCTCTTGAAAAAGAATGAAAAGTGGAGGGGAGGTAGAATAGAAGAAATTAGAACTAATGATGAAAGAATGGGAGAAAATGGAGTGAATATGAAGAAACAACAAGCCAGTGGGTACCCTGAGGTCATGCAAGAGATACATAGCAGATGTAGTGTGGGGTTTGGATTGATGCTATACAATTGATCAAAATTGGTTAGACAATCTGGTGTAATCGGTTTAATTGCCCCGGTCAAGTCAAAGCATGACAGTTGATGTCAGTTGGTCGCTTGGACATGATAAAGTCTGAGTAAGTGAATCAAAGTGACCTGATGTGACTTAGACAATTGATGTAATTGCCCGATGAAGTCAAGGTATATGAAGCAAAATACTCGTTGAGACGTAGACAATTGATGTAATTGTCCATTGGATTGTGTTTGATTGGTTGATCAATTGATAGTGTGTGCGTGTGATGGATGGTTGTGGGGAATCATGCCAACCCCGTTGAGACTAGGTCATTGTGATAAATGCCTGATGTAGTCTAGGATTACCATAATCGATTACCTGTTGAGACCCGAAGATACTTGATCAGAGTATCTGTTGATAGTCTAGGTGTGTGGGAGTCGATGTATCTGTGTAGACATAGTAACTTGCTTGACTTATTGGATGACTTAGGATAGGAAACACAATCCCTCCTATTTAGAGATGGATGGTGATGAACATGGCTTGATTAGGTTGATTGGGACACGATGAAGGGATTAGGATGATGTTGATGATCAAGATAGGGAGGGTGGGGGGGGATTCGATGTTAGATAGAAGATATGGAGGACTAGGATCGAGTCCTATGGAAGAAGATGAGTAAAATAGAGTATGCATTATTATGACTATGTATGCATGATATGCAGCTATTATGAATGTAGGGATGGGTGGAATGCAACAAAATGCAATATATACAGATGAGATGGAATAACGATCCATGGTGCTTTATTTTTCATCATTGAGCTTTAAAATGTTGTAAGAAAATACAAGCAACTTGACATAAAGATTCAAGATGACCAGAGTATTTCTTACATGGATTTTGATATAGCAAGTTAATACAAGCAACTTGATATAATGGATCAAGTTGACCTGAGTATTGCTTGCGGAACAGACAAGGATTATCTCCTTTCATGCACGACTTGGATCGTCCTCCTTGATCTTAGGCTGATCATATCCTGAGACAAGTGCATACCGTAATAAGAGATAAAACCTTTATCCAGTTTGGATGAGGTAGGAGGAACCAAAGAAAGAGCATTGTACCTGCAAACAAACAGTATAAACATAAAGAATAAAGAATATGGATCCTTGGTAATGGTTCATGCTCATATGGTCGAGGTATACGTTGTAGTCAGCAAGCCATAAAGATCTATGACATTTGGCATAAGATCACGTAGCTTGGTGAACTTCCCACGTAGACACCATTAGTACATGCCCCAGAACTTCATCAGAAATAATGCGCAAATGATACAAAATAATGCTGAAAGATCTCGATACAGATAAACGAATGATTGTACTCACAAATCAACCAAGTATTTGATAGCTTAACATAATTTTCTTGTTAAAGAAAAACGTTATCTTGTCTTTGTTTTTGTAAGGAAGGATGCATCCTTGTTGAAGACAGTTTTGAGTGTTGATGTTGTTTGGTTTGATTGATAAATGATCATTTTGTTAAGTATGTCGCAATGTTTGTTTGGTATCTGCATGGACGAGTATGTACAATGTGTTGCCATGTTTTTGTTGGATTTTTCAATGGTTTGTCGATGTTTTTGGATTTTGAATTGTTTTGAATGTTTTTGGTATTTTTGTTGAGACATTTTTGAATGTTTTTGGATTTTTGCGAGATTTTTTTTTTTGAATGTTTTTGGATTTTTGACGATTGCTTTGAATGAAGAACTTAATGAATCATAAGACAATGTAGAATCCACTTCCATCAATAGGTTAAAGGCATTGCCCCCAATTTTAGACATGACTATGAAAAAGCGGGATGCAAGATGTATGGAGTACTATCATAATTGCAGAGGAATAACAAGCCATGGTTTTGGATGGATGGATGTATGTATGAAGTAGATGCGATCGCAACAAGTCTGAAAGACAATAGAGCCATAGCCTTTACGAGTGGCGCTTGTTTGCCAGGTTTTCACCATCATACTTACCCAAGGTGCCACCGGAGTGGTTGTTCACCGTTTGGATGCATGATTTTTCTTTACTTTTTTGAATGTTTTTGTATTTTCTTCAGGACATTTTTTTTTTTGAAATGTTTTTGGTATTTTCTGGTATGTAGGGGAGCCTGATGCTCTATACACCTTAGGTATAAAACCGTTTTAGGTGCATGCTGTTGATTGGATCTGCAAGCGGTTCTCCTTCTGATGTAGCCAATTGATATGCCCCGGACCCGAACATAGCAGTGACAACATATGGGCCCAGCCAGTTTGATTCAAACTTGCCCTGATGTTCTCTGTTTGGTTGGTTGCGAGAATTCTCTCGTAGAACAAGATCACCTACCTCAAATGTACGAGGTCTAACTCGGTGATTGTAGCTTCTGCTCATGCGCTGCTGATAGGCTTTGAGGTGATTGTATGCAGCTTGTTGTTTCTCATCAAGTAACTCTAAGTCCTGAAGACGGGATACTCTGTAGGCTTCATCATCGATGAGATTGTGCAAGGAAACCCGTAATGATGGTATCTCGACCTCAATAGGCAAGATAGCTTCTGCACCATAGACCAATGAATAAGGAGTTGCACCTGTAGGGGTTCGAATGCTAGTTCGATATGCCCATAGCGCTGGATTTAGTTGAACATGCCAATCACGGCCGGCATCATTGAATGTCTTCTTTAGGATCCTCAATATGTTTTTATTGGATGCTTCGGCCTGACCATTGCCTTGTGGGTAATAGGGAGTGGAAAAGCGGTGTTGGATATGAAATTTCTCACAAAGTTCACGGACATCCTGATTTTTGAAAGGAAGACCGTTATCTGTGATGATGGACATGGGCACACCATACCGACAGATGATGTAGTTGAGGATGAATGAGGCGATCTGCTTGCCAGTGACTTGGGTAAGTGGAACAACTTCGATCCAATTTGTGAAATATTCGGTGGCGGTAATAATGAATTTATGGCCATTGGATGAAGATGGATGAATCTTACCCACAAGGTCAAGGCCCCATTGACAGAAAGGCCATGGTGTTGTGATTGGTTGTAGTTCCTGGGCCGGTGCATGTATTAGGTCGCCATGAACTTGACATTTCTTGCACTTTCTGACAAAGTAGTAGGAATCCTTTTCCATAGATGGCCAATAATATCCAGCTCGCATGAGTTTCTTGGCTAGTGACGGACCACTTGAGTGAGTCCCGCAAATTCCTTCATGTACCTCTTCCAAAGCCTTTGTTATCTCATCTTGTTCCAGACATCGAAGGAGAGTACCATCAAGACCGCGTCGGTATAGGGTTTCGGCAATAATGGTATATCGAGCAGTTTGGCGAATGAAGGTTTTACGTTGGTTATTTGATTGGTTGGGAGGAAGGGTGTGATCGCGGAGATAGGTGTAGAACTCACCGTACCATGGGGATTCAGAACCGACAAGGCGACATATCATCTCGGATTCAGGGGTATCATAAGCGGGGATCCAAAGCTGTTCTACCAAGAACTCGTAGCGTGTTGAATTTTGTGGAAGATCTAGGAGAGATGCGATGGTAGCCATAGCGTCAGCAGCTCGATTCTGATCTCTTGGTATCTGCTCAAAAGTGATAGTAGTAAATGATGTCTTTAGAGTGTCCACCATTTGCTTATATGGCATGATTTTATCATCTTTGGTCTAATATTCATCTGTTGCTTGTCGAATGACTAGTTGGGAATCGCCATATACTTGTAGTTCTTGTAATTTCCATTGTACGGCTAACCGGAGTCCTATGATCAAGGCCTCATACTCTGCTATGTTGTTTGTGCATGGAAATGTGAGCCTGTAAGACTTCGAGATGCTATCACCCTGAGGTGTGATAAACAGAATGCCTGCCCCCGAGCCGTGCCTAGTGTATGAACCATCAAAATATAGTTTCCATGGTTGTACTGTTGTGATCATGAATATCTCTTCATCTAGAAAATTGGAAATGAGAGGATGATCGCCTATGAGTGGTGCATCGGCCAACTGATCTGCAATAACCTGACCTTTGATAGCTTTACGGTCTACATACTCGATGTCAAATTCACTTAGAATCATCACCCATTTGGTCAAACGGCCTGTCAATGCTGCTTTGCTGAGTAAATACTTGAGTGGATCAATCTTTGCAATGAGTTGTACCTTGTGTGTTAACAGATAGTGCCTCAGTTTAGTGGCTGCTAAGATTACTGCTAGGCAAGCTCGCTCAATAGGGGTGTAATTGAGTTCATAGCACACCAATGTGCGAGAAATGTAGTAAACAGCACACTCTTTTCCTTCTGCATTATGTTGTGCCAGTAGTACACCCAATGTTGTACTTGTTGCTGAGATATAGAGTAACAACGGTCTACTTGGATCTGGTGACATCAACAATGGTGGATTCATGAGATAGTCTTTAAGCGTCTGAAATGCTTGCTGGCATCGGGCATCCCACTGAAAGCGGATGTTCTTGTGTAGCAGATGTGTAAATGGGTGACACTTATCAGCCAATTGTGCAATGAATCTTGGGATGGATTGAAGTCGTTCTTGTAATGTCCTTAGCTGACTGATATTCTTTGGTGGTGGCATGTCCATGATTGCTTTTACCTTTGCTGGGTCGACCTCAATGCCTTTGCTTGAGACAATGTATCCTAGAAGCTTCCCGGAGGTTACTCCAAAGACACATTTCTTTGGGTTGAGTCGAACATGGTATTGTTCCAGTCTATCAAAGATTTTATCTAAGATGTGGAGATGTCCTTCTCTGGTGAGTGATTTTGCTAGTAAGTCATCAACATAATCTTCCATCATGGTATGCATCATGTCATGGAAGATGGTGGTCATTGCTCTCTGATAAGTTGCTCCTGCATTCTTGAGACCGAAAGGCATTACATTCCAACAATATGTGCCCCATGGACAGGTGAAGGTTGTCTTATGCTGATCTTCTGGTGCGATCTTTATTTGATTGTATCCTGAAAAGCCATCCATTAGTGAAAGCATGGCATGTCTTGCTGTCAGATCCACTATGATGTCGATATTTGGAAGGGGGAAGTCATCCTTAGGACATGCCTTATTCAGATCTCTAAAGTTAGTACAAATGCGGATGCCCCCTTTTGGTTTGCCAACAGGCACAATATTGGAGATCCACTCCGCGTAATCAATTGGTCTAATGAAACCAACGTCTAGGAGTTTCTTGAGTTCTGTTTTGACTAGCACTGCAATCTGGGGATGCATCTTACGAAGCTTCTGTTTGACAGGTTTGGCTCCTTCTGCTACGGTGAGGTGATGCATGACTAAATTAGGATCAAGCCCAGGCATGTCTGCATATGACCATGCAAAGTTGATCTGACGCTTTTGGAAGAACTCTATAAATTTAGGCTGTTCCTCTAGAGTGAGAAGAGATGCCAGATGTATGAGATGAGGATTTTTAGGAGTCCCCACACTGTATTCTTTGGTTTCCTCGATGAGAATCATTGATCGTTCCTGTTGTGTACTAGCAGGGAGAATGTCAAACCCTTCATCCTCAGGTGCCTCAGAGAGGTTTTCACCATTGGATATGCTCTTTCTTTTTACTTTTGTTGGATCAAACAGTGCCACAGTGTGGTTTTCACTAGAAGATCCATGTTTTAATGTTATATTTTTGCAGCTGAAAGGTTTGGCATCCGCCCCGAAGTATGCTGCGCTATTAAGTTCAATGGCAAATCCAGCTTTGTGATCCCCGCTTGGTAGGTTATCCCTTAATTCCAAAAAGTCAATTATGGCCTCATTGTTTTGGAAGAGGTCAAGACATGGGGGATTTGGTTGGTTCCATTCAATGAGTTCAGGGTGGATAATGGGCATTACTTCATCGATTAGGTTAAGTGCGGGAGATGTATCAGTGAGGGTTAAGACGTTATGGTGAAGGTCGTTAATGGTACTCTCCCTGTCAGAATCAGGCGTAGGATGAGACATAGGGTCTGTGGAAGATGTTTCCAGCTCAGGAACCCAAGAAGTCGTTATCTGTGCTTCTCCATAAACAGGGATGTCTTTGTGTGGTGGAGGTAATGATGTGTCTTCCTCATCTGAAGTGTTAAGTTGTACAGAATCAAATTCCTACTCATGTGAGTCGGTCTCTAAGTCACTTTCCAGCATCCGATTACTATACCATACTGGGATGTCTTTTGAGTTAAATACTGCAGGTGTGATTGGTTGATGTACCTTTGTAGTGATTGGTGTTGCAGGAAGGTTGATGGGGATCAAGGAATCTGGTACAGGGAGTATCGGTAATATTGACTCAGTGGCTTCTGCGGGAACTGCTGGTACCATAGATGCTGCTGCAGGTTCTGATGCAGTTGCTGCTGCTAATGGTGCTGCTGATGGGATTACTGGTTCGATTGGTGGGATGATTGGCATTGGTGATGGTTGTGTTGGGGTTTTGAGCCTCGATGGGGCAGTCGGGATGGTGCTTGAAGCTGCTTTGATAATGAAAGGTGTCCTTTTTGCAGTAGGTTGACATAATGGTTTGGTGGGTTTTCCTTTGAATTTGAGTTTAGGAAATATCTCTTTTTCAAAGCCTAAGCCTGTATTACCTTTGGGCTTTAATTCTGGTAGCAGAGGTTCATGTCGTCCTTGTTTGCAATATCCTAAAGCACTTTGACCATCATATCCCATTCTTTGCATAATGAGGAGACCTTTGCCATATTGATCTGTAGGAAGTCTAACTTGCGGTATATTAGTGGTGATGGGATCTTTATAGATCCAGTCCGCTAAGTCCTCATCTTGGGTTTCTTCTTCTTGACTCTTTCCAAGGATGAAAGGCGTCAAAGCACATGCAGGCATGTTTAGTGGTTGCTGGAGTAACTGTTGTGGTTTACCATGTGTTCGAGGAGAAGTGGGCATTTGTCCCACACAAAAGAGTTGACTCAAGTTGTATTCCCCGGGACCTTCCTCTGCTATTTTCATCTTAAGTTTTTCTTGCTTTGGTATAGTGGTGTTCGAACTGGCAAGAGAGGTTGGACTTATATATGATGTGGAGGAAATGGCTTCTCTATTATTAGGAACAGTAATCTCTGGTTGATGGCTGATATTATGGCAAAATGCAAAGGGGTTTGCATCGCCCAGAATTGTGATCTCTACATCGTTATGTGGGAACTTGATACATTGATGGTAGGTAGATGGAACGGCTTGCATGGCATGTATCCAAGGTCTCCCTAATAATAGATTGTATGGCAGAGGAAGGTCCAGAACCTGACAAATGATGTGCTTTACCACGGGGCCCACTCGGATTGGTAGTACCACAGCTCCTTTGGATGAACGCTCTGCGTCGTCATAGGCTTTGATTGTGATCTTCTTGCGAGGATCCACTGATTCTATTGCATATCCCAATGCTGTGACCAACTGTAATGTACAAATATTCAGGCCCGCTCCATTATCGATCAAGACTCGCTTGATCCTATGCTGGTTAATAAATCCTTCGATGTGGAGTGAGGCGTTATGAGGTTGCTGGAAGGAAGAGTTATCACTTTCGGAAAAAGTGAGACAAGGTGATGACTTCAGACTTCCAACCATGGCTTGAAATTGGTCTGTATTCAGATTTGCAGGGACTGACGCCTCTTGGAGTGCTTGATCCAAGATAGTTTTATGAGATGGTGATAGACGCAAAAGCTCTAAAATGGATATAAGCGCAGGGGTTTTGTCTAATTGTTCCACAAGATTGTACTGCTTTGGGATGGAGGTGGTGCCTTGTGGAGCTTCCTTTATGGTAACTTTGCCGCGACGTGTAACAACATTGCAATTTGAGTTGGGATTTTTGAAGGTTATAGTTGCAACTTGTTCATTGGCATCATACAGATGATTTACAGTGTAATTATACGCAGCCTGTGTATAATCAGTGGTATCAGTGCCTCGCCTGGAAGTGGAAGGATCTCTTTGATCTTGTGAGGGAAGTGGATTTTTGAACATCAAATGATCATTATTGGTTGTTTTTGGGTTATGTCCTTCAATTTCAATTTCTCCTCGATCAATAAGATCCTGAATGAGATCTTTCAATCGGTGACAATTACTTGTCTTGTGCCCTCTTCCTTGATGGAATTCACAGTGTTCAGTATCTCTCCACCATGCCGGTTTGACTTGAGGCTCATAGTTTGATAGCTTAGGTAGAGTGACCAAATTTTGAGAGAGGAGTTGTCGCAACACTGTTTCAATGGGTTCCCCTAAGGGAGTGTATGTGCGTTTCTGTTTTTGCTAACGAGGTCTGGGTTCATCATGAGATGTGATGCGACCTTGATTAGAAGGAACATTTGTGTTGTTTTGAGGCAGAGGATTTTGTCCTGCAAACCGAACCACAGGTTGTGCATTTTGGATAGTCCGGGCATCCACAACCCCATCATTGATGATATTCTTGTTTTTATTCCAGAAGTTTGGTTTATCGCTATTGAAGCGTGGGCGAGGACCATCTTTTGGTTCATTAAAGATTTTGATGAGTCCTTTCTTGATGAGTGCCCGCTCACATTTTAAACCCTTGGTGATCATGTCATTAAAAGAGTCTGTGTCTTTGACATCCAAGTGAAATTCCATTTCTTCGTTTAAGTTGGAAATGAATATTTCCACTAGTTCGCGTTCAGATAACTGAAGAGAATGTCTGCTAGACATTTGGCGCCATCGTTGCAGGAATACTGAGAATAGTTCACCTGGTTTTTGTTTAGTGTTGCACAGATCAGCCATGGTGATGTCGCGTTCAATGTTATGAGAGTAATGAGATAGGAACTTCTGGATGAGTTCCTCAAATGTTCTAATGCCACCCGGTAGTCGGGAAAACCATGAAGTGGTTGTTCCTCCCAAGCTTTGGGGAAAAAGGCGCATTAGGTAGGTGTCTTCATATGCTACTTCAAGACAAGCGGAATGAAATTCTCTGACATGATCACGGGGATCCCCCTTTCCTCTATATTTTTCAAATTTGGGTGTTTTGAATCCTCGTGGAAATGGTGGCATGTAAAGATTCCTATCAAAAGGATAGGGACAAATGTCATTGAGTGAGAATTGGTTAGTCTTGACACCACTATGAAGCTGTTGGGCGAGATTCTCGACTTGTTGCCGCAACATCTCCATTTCATTTGGAAGAGGAGGTGGTGGGTTACCTTGAGGAATGTTATATCTGATGGGATCTCTACCTCTTTCCTCTTCATGGCGACTTTGTCTTTCTGATGCTTGTCTTAATTGGGCAAGATCAAAGTCAGAGGAGAGTTTTGCTCCTTCTTGAGCGAGTCTTAAGAAGTGAGCATCCGCATTGCTCCTGAGTATTTCGTCAAAAAGTCTGTTAAAAAGAGGGTTATGCTGAGCCCTTTCTATTGTTGCAGGAGTGGGAGTACTTGGGTTTTCGTCATCTGCATTTCCTCCAAGTGCTTCTTGAAATTCATTGAGATTTTCGTCTTCTTCTTCTTCCCTTTCTATTTCTCGTTGCCTGGACTGTGATCGGGTTTGGGCCATTTTGCTTATGAGCTTTTTGTTGAAGTTGTGTGAAAATGATGATGAGTTTTTGTTGAAATGAGAGATTGATGGTTGGTGAATTGTGTTGCACGTGGATCTCTAACACCTTTAAGGTGGATGTAACCGAAATTCCTTCTTTGAATTGCTTGTTTGTTTGATAAGTTTTGATGTGATAAGGTGTAGAGAAATCTGAGATGTGTTACAGATTTAACTAGTAATGAGAGGATTCACTCATGAACTAGTTTTAACCTGCGTAGATGTGTCTCTTAGGATGAGTTTATCCTAGATGTAGAAACAATCTAAAAAGTGATGTGATGTGTTTGATTTCAAGCAATATCTAAAAGAGAACTTGGGACAAGAACCTCTTAATGTTTTGAGAGCTGGGACGGATTGATGATGAAGTGATGATGTATGAGTGAGATGATCGATGAAAATGTTTTCAACTTCAATAAAAACTTTGTGTTACAAATGGGACAAACTCTATCTCTTCCCTTTCGGGTGTTGGTGGTATTTCTCGAGCTGTGTTGTATGTGATACAGACGTTTGGGAAAAAGTTGGGATTAATCTTTCCTCCTTGATTTTTGTGATAACTCAGAGCTCTATATTGCACAAAAGCTCTGCGGTTCAGTGATTCGGATTCAAATTCGTTTGTTTTGCCTTGAAGGTATAGACGCATGCGATGTAGAAAGACTCTATGGGAGACAAAGATTTGTCGATTGATATAGAAGAATTTCCTCCTTTTGATCAAAGCCTTTGAGCTTAATGGTCTTCTTTTCAAGTTGATATTCTGATGACACTTCTTCTTTCGCAAGATGTGAAGAATGGTCATAAAGTTTTTGACTCTTTGTTTGCACTTTGTTTTTGATGTTTTTGGTTGTTTTGATAGATGTTTGGTCGGATGAATACTTTGTTTTTGGGAAGTGTTTTCTGATTTTTCTTTGACAAGAAAACAAAGCAAGCACACAAACACAAGAATGTTGCCTAAAAGGCACAAAATGAGTATGGGTCTAGATCAACCCAATCCTTGGACTTGTATATGACCCTTCCTTTAGATGTATTTTAAGGTGTATTTCCAAAGCCTGAAGTCGACTCAATTTGCACTTGGTCTTGACTAAAGCGAACACAATTCAAACACTTTTTATCCCTAAGGTCAAATGGCCAGTTGTGATAAATTTAGCCCACATCTTGATATTTCTTCGACTTTGGTACTACATACCTTATAAATCCCGCCTTGGCAGGTAAGGATGTGATATACTAAGTCTTGCATGAGCATAACAAATAGATGATCCCTATGATGGGGGAGTCACCACTTTTATCAAGCCACAAGTGACTTTTCAAAAAGCTATGTTTCTACTCAAGGAAATAAGTATGGTGAGTATCTTGGGAGCAAAACCATCTATGCTCTTGCACTAAATTATATCGCAAATATCCTCAATCAATAGAACGGGTGGGCTACTACTTAAAGGTGTTTAGTCATGTTCGATGTTTTTGGACATAAGTTCATTCTGCAGTGACTCACTTAAGAGCCTTGTAACTGGTGGTGGGGCCCATTTGTCCTTTCGGCCAATTACACTGTAGGAACAGCTATACCCAAGGCTACAGCTTTCGCTCACACCTGATTTCTATAGCGGCTCGAAGGATTTACCGCTCAAGGTCGTTCCCAAGAGTGATGTGTCTCTTGGCAGGCCTCTCTTAGAAAGATAAAATTTTGAGTGTTACTAACACTTTTCTCTTGCACCTAGGACCACGAAAGCCAAGGGAGAGGATAGTGTGTGTTAGAAGTAGGACCACTCGACCAACTCTTTGCACAAGTGTGCCAAGCACGAAAAACACTTGTTCTTTTTAATCTATCATTGCAATGTGATCTAACTATTTGGAGATGTTGCTCCAACAATCATGGTGTTCTTTTTAATTTTCAAAGGCAATTGTTTGAGTAAACTAGAATTTGAAAATCTTGGTCAACTTAATGAAAAACACGTTTGCATGAAGTAAAATTGCTTTGAAAATGAGACAAGTTGATTGTGTATTTTATTTGCACCAAAAATGGAAGTGTGGATTGTGAGTTTTATCTTGATGCAAGAAATAAAATTTGTCTTGTTGATTTTAAGCACCAAAACGAAGTTTGTTTCCTAACTTGCAAAAAAATAAAGTTGTTTTTGTATAAGTTTGTGGTTCTTTTTACCTTGGAACAATGAAATTCTTTTTAAGAGCCCCAAACAAACGTGTGATTCTTTTTTAAAAGCCCAAATTTGAAATGTGAAGTTAATTTTAAACCAAAATAAAAAGTGAATTCATTTTTAAAACCAACTTCAAAAACAAGTTAGTAAAAAATATAAATCTACTTTTTAATCTAATTTAAATCTGCACAAAAGAGAAAAATAGTTAGTAAAATCCGCCTATTTGGTGGGCTTCTACAAGCCTAATTTTTTTTTTTTTGGTTACAAGGCGATTTGTACAACGTTTTGTTACAATAGCGCTAGTCTGCGTTTGAACAGAGGCACTATTTAACACAAACGCACTAAAAGAAAGGGAAAGACAGAGAAGGCAAAAGCACTGAAACAGGGTGAATAGCGCCAAAATAATGTCAAACGCACCAAAACAGTGTCAAAAGCACAACCTGTGTGACATTTTCAACATTCAAACATGTTATTGGTTAAAAAAAAAAAAAGTTGATCTTTTTGGTGTTTGATTTCACGTCGGGTTCACCAAATGATGCTCTGCAAAAAAGATTAGAAAATCTGTTTGATGACAACACACACAAGAGCACAAGAAACAAACGTTAGTGTTAGCAACAAAAGATTATCCTAAACAGGCATATCAAGAGAGATATTAAGCATGAAATAGAAAGCATATAAACATAGAATAAAATAGGTAATCAAGATGCTCATAGTTGCTCCTCCCTTGTTCCTTTCCTCTCCAAGTCCCAAATGAGTGTAGCTCTCAGCTTTTAGCACTAGCCATGGATGCCATATGGAGATTCAAGATGGTTGAATATGATAAGCAAATACTATGCAAGAGTAGATAGTGATGCTATGAAAAAGCTCTATGCTAATGCCAGTATAACAACAATACTCTAATGTTTCTCTTTTGCTTGAGGAGAAGGGTTCTATTTATAGAAGAAATGGGGAAATGAAGGGTTAAGATTGAATGGTTTAATCAAGGGCCAAGTTTGAAAGTTGGGGATCCATGTGCACAATTGGCACCAATAAAATGGTGACAAGTGTCAACATAGGATTGGGTTGAGAGAAGAGGTTGGAGGCATTAAAGGCCTGAGAAGACCTCATGGTTATCTAGAGGCTAAGGGTCAAGTCCAAATTAAGATTACCCACTGGATTAAGAGTTAATCCAAGGATAAACCTTTGTGCAAATGTTTAAGAGATAATCATGGTCAAAGCATTAATGGCCTGATGAGACCTTTGGGTTGGGTAGAGGTTGAGTCAAAACAAATGTTTTAACCATGTGGGAGGGTTTGAGGTAACCATTAATGGTTATTGGAGACTTTGGGGATTAAGTGGTTGAAGGTTGAAAGCCTTCAATGGTTATCAAAGACTTTGAGCCATTTAGTGGTTGAAGGTTGAAAGCCTTTAATGGTTATCAAAGACTTTGAGGGTTTGAGAAGTGACCTCCCTTTTGCTTAGGAATGTGACAAAGTTTAGAGAAGGGGTTAAGTTATTTAGAAGTGATTAGAAAATTCTAGAAGGGGTTTAGGCATGCAAGTGGATTTTGTAGGAAAATGCAAGTGGGAGAAATTTTGGTATTTTCAATTAAAATAAAATCATTTATTTCAATTAAATGGTGTAATTTGCATTTGGATAAATATTAATTTATTTAAATGAGAAAAATGAAGATAAAGCATTAAAATGCTTGAAGACTTTGAGGGAAACCATTAAAGGCTTGAAGACTTTAAGGAAAACCATTAAGTTTGAAGAAGACTTTAAGGGAAGCCATTAAAGGCTTAAGAAGACTATAGAAGGAAGCCATCAAGTTTGAAAATTTTAAAGCCATCAAGTTTTGAAGACTTTAAGGGAAACCATTAAAGGTTTCAAGTGGGTGAGGATAAATAGGATTTTAAATAAATAATTTATTTAAAATAGTTGTGCAACTTGCTTTTGTAGGAAAATACAAGTGGGTGGAGGATAAAGGTGATTTAAATAAATTATTTATTTAAAATAATTGTGCAACTTGCTTTTGTAGGAAAATGCAAGTGGGTAGAGGATAAAGGTGATTTAAATAAATGTTAATTTATTTAAATGTGAGAGGTGGGATTTTGGGGGATTTAAATAAATATTAATTTATTTAAATGTGAGAGAATATTTAATTAAATAAATATGATTTATTTATTTAATTAATGGTCTGAATTTGGTTAAGTGAATTAAATCAAATAAATTGAATAATTTATTTAATTAATAGGAGAAGAGGGTTAAGATGAATTAATTAAATATTAATTTAATTAATTATTAATTGATGGTTAAATAATCAAATAAATACTAAGTATTCATTTAATTAAGTAGACAGATTTATGTGACTACAGAATTATTTTTTGATCAAAATAAATACTCTAGTTGTTTGGCGTTGTCTACAAAGATGCTTGTTGCACGGATCTCTTTAACTACTTCATTGTTTAGAAAAGCTTCACCAAATCAAAAGTTATGGCATCTGAAAATTTGTATAAGAAATATAAAAAAATTGTTGAACACAAAAAAAAATGTGAAAGGGAGTTACATCTATTGACCAACTTATGATGCACGTGTTATAATACATCATAAAACATCTTTTTATCGGAAGATAATCTAGACACCACTTTTTGGGTGGTTCTAGCTCTACAATCTTTAATTATTATTTGATGGTTTTAGGTTTTGTATCTCTTAGATATTGTGTGCTTGAAATGGAGATTGAGTCCAAAGTTTTATAGATATTGTTAGAGTTTTATAGATATTGTTAGAGTTTTATAAATAAAGTTCAATATTTTATTTTTGATGGTTATCAATTTTTGCATTTGTGTTTCTACATAACTTTTCCAATTGATGCAACTTATTTATAATATTTCATCTATGTTATATTACATTAGAAATTTATGATCTGCTTTGGCTATCTTAAATGGATGGATATGCCTAAAGTTTTATTGAGTGTCCATGTACAAATTTGGACCCAATGGTGGTTGATTGGAGACTATTTAGTTTGAGCAAATATATTGTGTATATCCTTTGGCTCGCTCAATTGAGTTCAGATCTATATGTTTGATTGCATTCAAATATTAAGATATTAATATATTTAAATCTGAAATTGTGTTTATTGTTTGTGATACATACTTTGCTCACATTAGGTGGATATCATATGGTATTATATTCTAATATTTTCAATGTTAAATTGTATCTATAATAGGTATGTTTTATTTATTTTTGAATTATTGTACACTTCAATTTTTTGAAAAAACATCTATTTTAGAGTCATTACAGTAGCAAAAAATCCCTAATTTCTTGTGTGATACAAAAAGAGGGATGATATGAATATGACGACCATAAGAGTATGTTTAAATTTCAAAATTGTTTATTTTGAAAATAAATTTTTACAGTTCTAGAAGATATCATCAATGATGGATTTGGTAGTTGTGGTGTTTGATTTTTTACAATAGAGTAAAAAGTCAATTTCAAACTATGATTGTTTTATTTTGTGAAATGTAGTCTCCCTTTTGTTTTCAAATTATGCATCATTAGGCAATATGACATGGAATTTTGCATCATTTTTTGTGCCTTGATTCTTTGGGCTAAGGTTGATTTTTTATGTGTTTTCCAAACTTTAGATATAGGGATCTCAAACTTTGACCTTGTTCTCCATTCCTTAATTTGGTTGGTGTAAGATGCAATGAACTTTGACCTTATTTTCTATGCCTTGACTTGATAGGTAAAATTTGATTTTTGGACCTAAGATTTAATACTAAGGTCGCAAAAAAAAAAGTGGAACCATGTTTTGCTTGAAGAATTGGGGATGTCCTAATATGAAGTATTTGTATGGGTAATATACTAAGCTTAAAAAGTATTGGGAATTCAAACATCTAATATGAATTAAACTAAAGACCTTGAAACATTGCTTACATCAAAGGTCATAAGGGAATTGCATTAGATGTGTTCTAGACATCCTTGTGTCAAAGACCCTAAGGAAATTGCACAAGAGGGTACTATAATCATCACTTACATCAAAATCCCAAAGAGAATTGTGCAAGAGTAGTAGTATGATATGCTTGCACCAAAAGCCCTAAGGGAATCATGGGAGATATTGATGACACTCTATGTGGAAGACTTCATAGTGCCTTTCCTATTTTTATTGGGTCATTGGCATCAACTACATCTTTGAAATTTCTTCCTTGAGTGGGATGTGCATGCTTATTGCTTGATCTTGGTGTTTTTTACCACATCTTGTGTGTTATTAGTTGGAGGCTATAACCCTTGTTTTGGAATGTGTATTTTCTTGGTATGTGTGATGCCATGACTCATATATACCTTTTACTTGTATATAATGCCTCCCCAATCAATCATCTCTTAGTTCAAAAGGGAGAGCTTGAAAGGTTCCACATGGATGAGTAGTGTTGTTCCATTGTTGGCACTAGCAAAATTCTTGGATTTGCTTTGAAAGAATATCGTGTTAATTATTGTTGGTGGCATGGTAGGCATCTGTATACTATTTATTATGAAATGTGTTGTAGACTTTTGTCATTCATTGACTTATCTTGTGTTAGACTCATAATTGAACTTGTAATCTAGGGTAAATCATTCACTCTTGGATACAATTTGCATTTGTATTCATTCAAGTTATTGTTTATGTTATGTTGGATACTATTACAAATATCTTAAGTACATATATCTAAAAACATGCCAAGAAATATCAATTTGGAACTATTCTATTTATTTACAACTTATTTTATTTTACATTGACTATATATGTGGAAATATTATGTTTATTATTAGATATTAATATTTTGATGTGTAAATACCTATCAAATTTAAGATAAAAGGAAAGAGTTTTTGTTAACATTCTCATGCCATTACACTTCACTCCTACTATTCTAGAATGCCTCTCAACATTAATTACATTGAAATGGGATCTTGTGTCATGCTCATCTTGATATGTTGTGTGGGCATTGTTTATTTTTCACGCTTCCGTGATGTTGTTATCCATTTGTGCATCGAAATGTTTATAATAAGAGACATGACTTATGTTTTAGGGAACCATGCCCATTGTCGGGGTTCTTGTTCAACCAATACAAAGCCCATAGGTGTTCAAACATTTAATCCAAGTCATTTTCACTCAACACCAAAATTAAGGAAGATATACCTTGTTGATGACAAAATCATAGCTTGCTAGTTTTTAAACTTGTTAATTTTCTACAATTTGAAAATGTAAACTAGTCCACAATTCAATTTACAAGTACATAGTCCAGAGTATGGGCATTTTTCATGGTGCATAATGTAATTCAAATTCTAAAGTTTAATATGCATAATAGTTTTTGGTCTCCAAAGTCTAAGGTGAATTTATGGCAAACTTGGACTTGACCTTGAGAACTCTTGTTGTTGCATGATATAAATTGAACCCTACAGTTTGAAATGCACAATGCAAATCAGACTTTGAGGCCTAAAGAGCTAAACTGACCAAGCTTGAGGCCAATAAGAGGATTTATAGGATTTGTTAAGTATAAGATTGACTTTGAGGTCAAAATTGTCAAATTGTCTATTTAACTTTGAAGTCCAGTGTATAGTTCCTAGAGTTTGGTGCTCATCACGGGGACTTGCTCTTGTGGTTCATTATTTGAGGCCTGAGGCCCAAATTGTTGATGTGTTAAGGCTCGATGTTGTGGAGTTTTCCAATTTGCATTTTGCAACTTAGACTCTAAAGTTTGAGGTGTTGCATAATGCAACATACTCCCCATACCCCAAAGTCCAAGCCATGTTAGTTAGGGTCAACAATGTAAACTTCTTGTAATTTAGACCATGAAGTCCAAATCAATATAGGATTGCCCTATTGGTCTATTTTTTAAGATGCCAAGAGAGTGGCTTGGTAGGCAAGTTGTTAGGATTTGTAAGTTGGCTTGAGAACCTAACTCTCCTCCATATCTTGATGTTTGAGCCTATTACATGGTTTTTTCCTTGTTGGCTTAAGAACCTAGACCAAGAGTTGCATTATGAAGAGTAAACCAACAAGATGCATTGATCTTGACCCAGCCCCCTAGGGTTCCATATGTTTCTTCATTGTTGATGATTTTTTCATAGGCCTTCTACTAGCAACTATTTATATCCTACACTCACTATACATTTATGTAATCCATTATGCCCCCATGCTAATCTATCATACTCATTTGAGACTTTGTGGGTCTTCATTGTCATATAAATCCTATTTAAGAGATTTTTTATGAAATAAACTCCACCTCTCAGCCAAGTAGAAGGGTTTGTCCAAAGAGACTCCCACATTGGAGGCACCTTTTATCTAATTGATGTTGACAGATATCATATAAAGAGGCATCTTGAAAGCTTTTTTTCTTTTATCAATTCGTAGACATCTTTGGTTTTGGAAAAAGCAGAATATCTCAATTAAATGCTACCTGGCTTTTTTTTTTTGCATTAATTACAAATTTCCTTTGAAAATTGTCAATCTGCTTTAAAATCGATTGCAGGATAGTTAGAACTGAAAACAGGTAAATATGGAGAACTTGCTAGACTGATTTGACAAGCATAATTCTCCCAGATAAAGTCAAACATCCCTTTGTCCATGAGATCTTCCCATTGTTCTCTTCTTAAAGGTTTGACTGACAAGGGGGATACCCAGGCATTTTAGTGAAAAATATATGCTGTTAAAGATAAAATTTCAGATATTCCTCTTTGCATACGATTGTTAGTATGAAAGAATACAATCATGGATTTATCATTGTAACTGGCCTGAAGCTGGCAAATAAGTAAACAAACATTGCTTAAGGTTGAAGGCTTGTGTAAGTATAGATTCTTTCGTCATCAGAGTTTCATCTACAAAACATAGATCGGTGATAAATTGCATCCTCTCACAACTTTTCACTCCTTTGAGAATTCCACTCATTTGTTCTCCAGTTTAGTATCTACCCTGACATAAACCTTACTGAGAATTGAACTGCATTAAGCCGATCCATTTATGAGGAACCACTGCCCACATCATTGCTGAGAGAAAAGACCAGTAATGCAATCTTTGCCTTTTGAATCTTGACACATTAAGCTTAGTAATCATTAAGATTTACTTATATTTCTGCTTTAAGCGATAATGAAAACCCAATTCATTATAACTGCCCCTACAAATCCACCTTGCTCTCAAGAGATGAGTTTGAGGAGGAGTTCCATGCATGAAGCTATTAATTTGCTATAATTTTATTAACCGTGTTACATAGAGAAATTCACCAAATGTCGTCATAGACTAAAGCCTCTCTTTTTTGGAATTAAGAAAGCCATTGAATTATTTAATGCCAAACATCTAATTGGAATGTCAGGATTCTTCATCACATTCCTTAAAATAAACCACTCTAAATCTGCTGGGGCAACGAATCTTACGTTTTGGCATCAAAAGAACAACTAACTCTAATTCCTCCTTAGTGGTTGGAAGATCCTGATAACTCTATATATTTGGTATTCAAGATAGAATTTCATGCTGCTCTTGGAAGTTATTGGGGGTAACAGTTTAGAAAAAGACTACTGTTGCCCTTTGCATGTACACTCAGTTCTTACCTCAATACTTAAATACTTTTAATAAGATTTGATCGCCTTCATACTGAAGCAGTTGTGTTTAATAAGATTCGATTGCCTTCATACTGAAGCAGTTGTGTGAAAGAAGGAGGTGTTAAGGTGCTCCTCTTTAAGCTGTCAATCCCTTCATGGCTGCTTCCACATAAGTTCTCTATATTTCATTTCTTCAATTTGTTAAAGGTCGGTAGCTAAAGGTGGAAGATATAGGTTGAGTGATTGTCTGCTCTATCTCTTGCAGCTACATCTCTAATTCTTTCTTTTTGGTACTAGGATTAACAAAGTGAATTGTTTCCAAACCTTCAACTGTTGTTTCAACTTCAAGTATTTCAGGCCTCAGCACGCAAATAAGCATAGCTGTACCATTCCTCCAGTCCATCTCTTTTCAACAAGTTTCCTGAAGGAGTGATCTCTTATCCACATTAACTCAAATAAGAAGAACCATTTAAAGGCTTCTGCATCGTAAGAGATTCAAATGTTACTGGCCAATGATCTGAACCAGCCCCAGTAAGAAGAGAAGAAAAGAGGATACTCCCTTGAATAATTCAATTATCACTGGGGATGAATCTGTCTAACGTTCTGCTATAAAAAAAAATCCCAATTCTCCTATTAATCAATGTATAACATCCATTTATATAGGGGACATCTCCAAATATTTATCATTTAAGAAGTTAAAACTGATGAAATAAATGTCTGGGTTGATCTAAGTTCTTTATCAGTCAAAGACAGAATGGCAATTCATTGCCATTTAATATTCTGAATTTCATTTCTAAGGGATGTCAAGGCTTCTATTGTGCCATTACTCTCCAATTTCATTCGCTGCACAAACTCCTGTGAAAAAAGAAAAGGAACCCTTCAATTTACCAAAACATTCTATCCAGAAAGGAACCCTTTACTTTACCAAAACATTCTATCCATAAAGGACCCAAAGTGCCCCTATTATATCGATCACGCAGAATGATTTAAGACTTCATTACATTAGAACCACCCCAACCAGATTAGCTACTTCACAGCCCTTCCAGAGTCTATTGGCCATTTCCTCTATTTTCAATTTTGTTTCTTGAAGAATTTACTATATCTGAGTCATTGCTATGAATTTTCCTTTGATAGCATTTTGTTAGGGCTCACTGCCTAATGATAAATCCCTTGCATTCCGTGTGACAATCTTCATGATGAAACATGAGTTATAAAGTTCACATTCTCACCCTGCACTGTTGTTACCTTCATTGATTGTGCATGTTGCTCTTTCTCCAACAACTTCTCCAGCTTCTGTAATGTCTGTTTTTCTCTTTTTACCACTGGTTTATTTATACCCAAGGGGGAATTTCTGCTTTGTAGTTTCCTGTTTACCAACGTCAATTTCTGCTTTTGAATTTCCTTAATTGAGCTTGGTATCAACATTTTGTCATTTTGTGGGTTCTTGCTATCCAGTAAGCTCTGGCTTCAGGCCTTTTCATAGCATTGAATAGTAACTGATATTATAGGTGTGCTGTGCAGCATCAATAAGAATTAACTGTGCTGGAGGAGGGGATTTCAATTTCAACAGTAAAAATTGCTTTAAAATGTTCTACTTGCTAGCCTATAGAACAGTAGGGGGTGAATGAGTGGATGGGACCTATCTACAGTAGCGAAAACATTTCCATATAACTTGAGTACAAACAAAATACAGTAGGCATTGAACCTATGAACCTATACCAATCTATAATAGACAGCTGAACCGGGTATGTCAACTTATGCACTCAGTTCTCGATAGAGCCCTCCCTGCATGCTTATTCTAGCGTATTCTAGCCCCCTACCCCCAGCCAAATTGTAGGGGAAGGGCTAGCCCCCTACAATAATCTACCTCCCCCCTACCCCCAGCCGAATTGTAGAGGAAGGGCTAGCAGGCGTACATTAATTACCCCCCCTACAATTCTATGGCTAGCAAGCTGATTAATAAAGAGGGTTATTCTGCCATAGAATAGTAGGGGCCCCCATGCATGAGTGAACACTGCCGTTATTCTGATGAAGCTCGACTAAGGTGATAATTGTTCATTAATCTGCAGGGTGAAAATTATGCCACCTCCCCCTACTATTTTGAGAGGTAGCCCCCTACTATTCTAAAGGGCTATCAGGCTTATTAATCTACTGCTCGCCCTAGGGGTGGATGTTCTACTTCCATCCTCTGAACTCTGAAGGCTGAAATTTAGCCATATTCTTATAAAATATAATCCTTAACTGATTGACAACTCTTCTTCTGGATTTGTGAGTTATGTGAAGGCTCTTTCATTCTATCCCTTCCAATATTTTGAAAGTGTCAAGTTATTTAACTTGTTTTGGATTGCTGCTTGTGTATTTTAAGTTTAACCAATTATTAACTTTCAGTTTAAATACACTCTTGATTATTATAATAAGGGCAATTTGAGACCTTGGCTGTGTCACCTGTGTGAGATTTGAAAACATGCATCTGCCTCCATTCACACACATTAGGGCTCTGAGCCCATCAATTCTTGAACCCAAGCCTTTTGCAGGCAAAATCTGATTAGTGCGAGCAAATATTTTTAGAAGAAACTAATAACTAAGAAACCTAATTGGTTGAGTGACAAGTTATTTGATATTAGAAATACTCTTTCTTGAAAAACATATTTGAGATTAAATCCACACCATAACTTAAGCACTTGTAGAGAATAGAAGTAAGCATCTACAGCTTGCCAAAACATTACCTAAAACAAATTCCCCCTTGCTGCCATATTCCTGCTTCAAAATTCAGCAAGAAATATTGCAGCTTTATAGAGATAGGAGTAATTCATGTTGAACCTGCCATGATATCAGAATTTGTGAAGATTAATAAACCTATACATTGCAACAAGCATACAATCAAATGAACACCTGGAGGCATCACTGAAACAAATATAAAAATTCATAATCTAGGTTGCTGCCTTGCTATTGATGCTTTCCAATATGACTTTCTAATAGGAGTTGAAACAGACACTCTCTACAAAAGCTTCCATATGAAACCATGCAAACTAGAATCTAACCCAGCAGCGTGTACACTGAGCCATACAGTCCCCTTTACAGTCAACATTGTAACCTAACACCTTAGGATTGCGAAGGAGAAGGTTCCGAAGTGTGTTTCCTTTAATGCCCCAATCCCTCTCTAGAATAGCAATATTATTCTTTAGGTCATCCTCAAGACTGCATCCAAGTACTTCTGGGAATTTTTTTAACAGTTTGTGGAGATCATCATCCGAGAGGCCTAGGTTTCTTAAATAGCTCAAGGATGCTGATACTAGAATTTTTTTAGGCAGAGTTTTTCTTTTCTCTTCCCCCCAGTAAGGAGAATGTACCCAACCAAAAGCCTTCCCTAGAATTGCATCCACTTCTTCAATGCTAAAATTCAGAGCTGATAATGGTTCTTGGGATTCCTCCCATTCCTTCTTCTCCTCTTCTTTAAAAGCTTGCTGAAGTGTACTCAACTTATTTTGTGCACTGCCAAGACTGCATTGGACTGATATTTTCTTATTTTCTAATAAATGTTTTGACAAAAAATAATTGCCATGCCTTATTGCTTTTTTCTGCATATTGTTACAAGATACCCTGCATTTTCCATGAGCTGTGTACAAATCTGATGATACGAAAAAAATTCCCGAATCTACCTGAAACAATGGTCCAGTTAAAAAAGTGCCTTGTATCTAGAAATTAACAAGTTAATTTGCACAGGAATGAAACATAGAATTCTAGAAAGGTTTGAACATAGATGCACATAATCAAAGTTTGGCAACTCATAAAATATTGCATTACAATACCAAATTATTGTGAGAATGCGATAAATGCTTGTATTTGCACCAGGACCAAGGTGATATGATTGTTTGCATCCCTGCTTCTGCATTTTGGGGAGCCAAGTGGAAATATTTAGCTTCGAATATCAAGACAAAGGAGTATGAGGTATCAAATGTTTTGTTTCCAAATTCCAGATTGCCAATGAGAAAAATTAAACCAAAAAATCACTAAGAGAGAACTTAAGACAGTAAAAGTGAAAATAATAACCCTGTTAATAAATACACAAAATTTGAGTGTCCAATTCTATAAATAGCTAAGTGATAACACAGAATCACAGATAGCTTTGAATTATAATCAGACTCTTGCTATCTCTTGGGAACAAGCATCTTCAAATCTTCAATTTACGGTATGAAACTGATTTATGCAGATTTGCACCTGCATGATCTCATAAGCCATACAGCTTATAGCTATAATGTCTCATAGCTTTCTCAACATCAATCCTATAACAACTCATAGCTAAGATGTGAATATCAGCATTAGGGCATTGCATACCAAATTCTATCATGAGCAACACCCGCAAACATATCAGTTCCACTTGTTGATTGTGACTAGGTAGAATGCGGATTCCAATTGCCTTAAGGCAACATTGGAATCCGCCAAGGGCTGGGCCCTTCTCTCCCTTCTCACACGCCACTCTTAGGGCTGGGCCCTCTCTCTCACGCCAACATAAAATAGGGCAGACCCTATCCTCACACCACTTGATGTCGCTTTATAAAAACATGCTAAGGAATAATAATAAATAAAATAAAGGTTATTTTATGCTAAGCCGACTTTAGAGGTTTATACCTAGAGGAAGATATATATATGAGTTCATCAAATGAAGTAAATACAATTTTCATACACACATACAATGCGATCTGCTCTGATCCTAAATGTGATCTGCCCTCCTACACTTGGCAAATCTGCTCCTTGGTGAACTGCAAGAACATTTAGCTACATGCTGCTTCAGCCTATCGAAGTTATCTTCTGCTGGTGGATGTCTTGATCATCTACAACTAGGGCATCACTCTACATCACCTTGGCAACTTGTTGTTTGGATAGCAATCAGAGATAAGTGTTGTAATCAGAATATTGTATTTAAGGCATAATCAGATCTGAGGATCTTTCTTGCTGGGTTTTTCCTCCTAGGAGGTTTTCCCAGGGTACTTGTGTGTTGTGTGTTCATTTTGTTCATTTCTTAACTTTTACTTAATTCTGGAAATTCCTAAGTACTAACAGCAATTCATATAATCTGGAAATTAAGTTAAATTCCTATTTTCTGAGTATTGAATTAATCTAAAAGGCTAAACTCAACACCAATGTAAAACAAAGCTCTTGCAATGTGTAATGAAATTACTTGCACATGAGAAGAATATAATAGAAAATATGCTACAAATATTTGATAATAATAATCCACTTTGAGAGGTTAAAACTCCAAATGTCTTCAATAAAAACAGAATTCACAATATGATGCTTAACTAGTACTTACTACCTTCTATATAGGCATCATTAGGTAACACTAGAACTCTAATCTCAATGAGACTGACTTAGCGTACCACAATTATACTAACAGACTCACAATAAATTTAAGGATTATGTGGCTCATACTAGGATATCACAAATCTCAATACAATAAATAGGTTATTGGTGAAGCATGCCCCCCCACTCACCCTCCTCCCCAATTTCATTCACACAACTGTTGTCCTCAATGCTAGTCAGTTGTGGATACTTCTACCCAAAATCATCACTTTCCCATACAGTATCTTCAACCAGTATACTCTTCCACTTAATGAGATACTCTATGATTGTTCTCATACTCAGTTTCTTTGTGTGTGTTTGGAGAATTAATTCTAGATCCAAAATGATTCTTCCCCCTTCATCAAGCTGTAACATTGTCTATGCTGAAATCTGTTGTCCAATAACCCACTTCAAACAAAAGATGTGAAAAACTATATGTCTTTTGTTGTTGGAGGTAGCACAAGGTTATAAGCTACACTGCCAATCTTTTGCAAAATCTGATCAGACCCACAACATTTAGGTTATAGCTTGTTATTTTTCTTTTGTTACTTTAGGGACATTTGCTTATATGGTTGCAACCTCAAGAAATTCCAATCACCTACTTCAAAGTCCTTTCATTACAGAGTTGGTCAGCCTAATGTTTTATTCTATTTTTTGCCATGGCCAAATTCTCCTACCAAAAAGTACATATCCCAAGCCTTGGTGTAGCCTTCAATGATAATTGATGGATGGGAGGTAGTATCTATACAATGTCATAAATGGGAACATTTTTTACAAATTATGAACTGTTATACCACCATTCTACTAATGATAGCCAAGCCACCTATTGACACTTCCTATCCAAGTGAAACAATGTAGATATCCCTCCAAGCATTTGGCAACTACCTCAATTTGCTCATTTGACTAAGAATGATATAAAAAGCTACAAGCTAGTTGAAAACCTAAACAAGACAATAGATCTGTTCAAAAAATACTAGTGAATATAGGATAATAATCACTTACAGAAACCTTTGGGGTACCATGTCATTTCTAAATATTCTCTATAAATGCTTTGGCCAGTTTACTTGCTGTAAAATAATGGGATAGAGCACAAAAATGGGCATATTTGGTGAGCCTATCCACCACTACCATGATGACATTCTTCCCTTCGAATTTTGGCAGACCTATGAAGAAATTTATGGAAAGCTCTTCCCATCACTAGATAGGAATAATCAAGGGTTGCAAAAGACCAAGTGTCTTGACTGTCTCACCTTTATTTCTTTGACATTCTAGACATTCTGCCACAAATTTTTGAGCATCCCCTTTAAGCCCTTCCCAAAAGAAATCCTACTTGATTTGCTGATGTCTTCAAAAATATTAAGTGAACCTTGACTAGCGAACCATGTAGCTTGTATAGAATCTTTTCTTTGAGGGTGGAATTCTTGCATAGATATAGTTTCTTTATACCATAGGGTGTCTTTCTTCTAACAAAAGTTATCTGCGCTACTCAAGTCATTCTAGTCTCACTTATTTAACTCAATCTATTTGTAACAATCAAATCACATACAACAACACCTCATCCTTGCTATCCTTTCTAGATAGAGCATCACCCACTATATTCTCCTGTTCTCTATTATAAATGATCTCAAAGTCATATACAAACATCTTCTCAACCTGTTTTTGTTGTTCTTTAGAGGATAATCACTACTATAAAAATATTTTAGGCTATCATGATGTGTTTAGACTTTTAAGTGTCTATCCATCAAGTATGGCCTCAATTGTTTAACTAAATGATGAATAGCTTGAGTTTCCTTCTGACAAATAAATTTGAGTTGATTTTTATCTTCAATCAATAACTTTCAAAAGCAATGGGCCTAACTTCTTGCACAAATGCTCCTATTCCACTTCTTGAAGCATCACACTCTACAACAGAAGTTTTGGTGAAATTTGGAGTGGTACACATAGCCTCCTTTGACTCTCAAATGTGTGATCATCTCATTCCACTTGAAAGCATCCATTTTCAAAAGTGTTGCCATGAGTGCTACTATGTTGTCATAATTCTTTACAAATCTTCTATGGTAACCCCTCAAGTTCTTAATGGATTTAGAAACCAACCACTCCACCTTAGCCTTGATTTTGTTGGGATCAACCTTGACTCCTTCATGAGATACAATGTGCAACAAATACTCTAACTCTTTGAGTCCTAAAAGCTCACTTAGAAGATTTAGCACAAAGTTGTTACTGGAGAATATGTAATGCCTAATCAACATGATGCAAATGTTCCTCCCATGTTTTGCTATAAATCAATACATCATCAAAGAACATTAATACAAGCTTCCTCACAAATGGCTTAAAAATGCAATTCATCAAACTTCAAAAAGTAGAAGAAGCATTTGTAAGACCAAATGGCATTATGAAAAAACTCATAACAACCCTCATGGGTCCTAAATGTTGTCTTGGGAGCATCTTTCTTAATTCTAATTAACCTTACCTAAGAGTAAGTTTTGTAAAAAAACATGGCTTCATTTAGTTCAACAAGTTATCAATAAATGGAATAGGAAACATATTTTTGATGTTGAGCTTGTTGAGATCAGAATAGTCAAAAGACATGTGACAGGTGTCATCCTTCTTCCATACCATCACCACCAAAGAGAAATAAGCACTTTGACTATGACAAATCATACCTGCTTCCAACATCTCATGTACAATTTTCTCAATTTCACTTTTTTGCATATATGGGTACCTATAAGGTCTATTTTTTGGTGTTTGTCTCCCTTAGTAGGTGAATGGCTTGATACAAATCTCTTTGAGGCAATCCCTTTGGCATATTTCCAAGAAATCGAGTGTCTATTTAGATTTTTTGAGGATCTAGTGGTGCAAGAGCATTGCACATCTAATGAAAATAATTGTGCCACAATCAAATCTACAATCAATTTTTTGCATCTTTTGCATCCGCTCAGAGCTTACCATTTGTGTAGACTTTGCACACAACCCACACAATTGAAATGTCCTACCTTCTAAATAAATACACAAGAATAAGTCTTGGAAATTCATCTCTATTGTTTCCAAGGTGTAAAGGTGAAAAATGGGATTCGCTAGTCTAAACATGCAAGCTAGGAATCAATACCATTTTACAACCAAATTACATGATATTAAGGTGAAAGAAATTCAATAAGTTCGACCTCAAAAATATTGGAAAGGGGCTGAGCACAAATTGGATTCACTTCACCTTGTTGGAGTTGAAATTGATTATGAAAGTGTATGAATTCGGGCTAAATGGTGTGAAATTGATAATGATCAGCATAAACAGACAATCTTAGAACTGATATGCAGACATCAAGTACAGATCTGGAAATGGGAAGCAACGAGGAACCTGTATGTGAAACCTGAGCTTGAAAATGCGAGACAATGGAGCTACGTGACCTTGTCCCAAAGTTATCAAAGGCAGATATCCGAAACAAATTCAGGATCAAGATGTCGTTCTAAGTATCTCCTTGCAATTTCATTAGAAAAGTGTTGGACAATGAGGCTAGGCGACCTTGTCCTACATTTTTCGCTTCTACAAAATCTAGTTCTGTTTGTCTCAGTCTGCACTTTCTGGATATATATTTGTTCTCTCCATAATATGTCACTTGTGCACACAAAAGAGGAAAATGTTGTTGGGTTGATAGGGATTTACCTAGCTCAAACTCTGGGTGGAATTTATCCCATGATGAATGAAATAGAAAGCGTGCCTTTAGGGGTAGAGGCCAGATCTAGAATTGAAATGTTATACCTTTATGAATCTCCTGTGTCTTTAAGTCTTCATGAAAAGGTGGTTGTCATATAGGAATGCATAGATGTCTTCACAAGAATTTGATCATGGATGCCATCTTGAATGCTTGAAATTTGAATACTTGACATCTCCTTCAATTTTCTAATGATGCTTGATTGCTTGCTCCCTTGAATTTGAATTGTGGAGTGAATTTCCTTGAGAGATGTTTCAAATGAGAGGATAAGACTTGCTTTTATACCTATCCTCATGAAACGTGTTGAAAACTACAAAAAAGGCCGACATCGCAAATCAATTCCTACTCAACTGTTTATGATCGTTAGAGGGTTCAAATTTGGGCCGTTCTGGTTTGGACAAGGGTGCTAGGGGCCATTGTCCAAGAGGACAAGGGCACTTGTCTAGACCATTTGGATTGAACAAAGGTCTAGAGATCAGAGCAGAGAATCACATTCATAGATTTGGCACTGGTGTGAGCAGAATTGGGCAATATGTCATGCCTCCGCTCTAAAAAGATAAAATGATAAAATGAAAACAGATCTAAAAACCAACCTGGTTAAAGGCAACAAAATAATAAATATAATAAATAAAATAAAATGCAACTATTGGATGCCCCTTCAAGAGCTGACCTTGTAAAAAGAAATCAAAATAATTTTTAGTTTATTTTTAACCTCAATAAGAGAGCCAACCCCCATAGAAAGGTGTGCCTACCCTAGGGCAAGGGTTTTTAATTAATCAAAAAATATATAATAATAAATAAATAATAATTCTTCAAGCTGGCCGATGTGTTTCAAAAGGTCACAACTTTTGGCATGTATGGGGTATAAAAGGAAGGTCTTTGGAGGTCATTCATCAGGGGTTTCGATTGCACGTCTCTTCCATTTAGAGCAGACTAAATGAAGAAAGAGGAGCAGAGATAGAACAGAATAAAGAGTCAGATCAGAAATTTGAATACTGCAAATCGGTAATAAACATCAGCCACCAGAGCAGAGAATCGAACATCAGCAAAGATATTTCATTCACAGCAGATCTGGTTAAATAGCAACATATCAAATTCTTGTGGGTAGGAAAGTAAGTGCAAGGAGGAGACAATCAATCATCCAGCAGAAGTACTCATATAGCAGAGACAATTAAACAAACAGCAGAAGCAATTCGGGGTTATCCTATCATACATGTACAGATCAGAAGCAATGAAGAATCAGGCTCTAATAGTTGACCTGGGAGGAGATTTTTAGACAAGATCTGAGTGTAAATTATAGCAGATTCCTGAAGGAGATTTATGTGCAGAAATGAAGATTATTATAGCAGACTTATGAGCAGATATGTAGCAGATTTGTGAGCAGAATTTAAGGATTATGGCAGTAATCAAACCAGAATTACATTTGCATCGGCAAATGCAATCATATCTACAGCAAGGCGATATGTTATAATCTATTAGATTACTGTGGTATTAATAAGTAATATTCCATATATATATATATATATATATATATATATATATATATCATGTGGAAAGAAGGAAGGGAAGGAGGGGGAACGGTGAAAGATTCCTCACTCGATATGGCGCCTCGTAAAGATGGTTAAAGACCACAAGGCCGCCTCATCATGATGATTGTAAGCAACCCCAAAAGTCCGACTTATTGTAAGCACTGTCAATGGGTGTCTAAAAGTCCAACCACTGTCAATGGGCATCTAAAAGTCCGACCAGCTCTAGGTCATTTCCACTTAACATCAAAAGGGTCTGGCCCAAGGCTAGGAAATGACGATTATGCTGCTGTATCAATGCTTGAGCAATAAAGATGAGGTTGCTTTCATGAAGGAAGGTAAGAATGATTTGAATGTCTGATCAAACAAATGACTAAGGTCGATGAAGAAATGAAGAAATAAAGGTGATCAAGAAGGAAGTTATCACTTCTACTTAACAACCAAAAGTCCGACCACTGTCAGTGCCCTATCAAAAGTCCAAACACTGTCAATGCTCATCTAAAAGTCCGACCACTTCCAGTTGGTGTCCAAAAGACCAAACTTCCTATGCCCCATCAAAAGTCCACCCATCTAGATGTTACTTCCAATCCATGGCTTAGAAATCTAATGAGTAATAACAGGTCTCAGACCTGAAACCAATGGAAATCAGACCTGATTGCAAGCAAATTTTATCAGCAGACTACCATTTCCAGATTTGAATTATTGATTAGTGATGCACTAGGGGTATGAAAGGTTGCTTTATTATCATGATTTTTTTTTGTCTCCTTTCAGGTTTTGATGCAAGGAAAGAAGGCTGAGAAAGATGAACATTCAGAGAGACGTCAAGGAATTTAGCATGTGCAAGACAAGGAATCAAGTGCAAAAGGACTCTACTAAGGCGAAGACCCTCAAGGATGGCATGAAGAGGATTTCACAATGATGCAATGGAGGACCCTTCATCACCAGGTGAAGGTCAACATCATCAATGAGCAGGTACAATAGATAAAATGACAAAAGAAGAACAAGAACAATACATTCAAGGTAGAGAAAGACATCTCACCAGCTTGTGAAGATGACGGATTCTAAGGTTGAAAGATGAAACACATCATAGGTCGGAATTCCCCAGTATGATGATGGATGCAAAGAGAAAGAGCTCAAGCACATCAAGACATTCACATTGATAAATGTGAGAGAAGGACGTCTGTTGGCGGCAATATTGTACACGGAAATAAAACTAGTTAATTAAGTTGTAATTGTGTTGGTTAGTTGGCAACCGAGGGGTGGCAGTTGCGGTGCGACGGTTGGCGCTCGCACCCCTCCGCATCTTTATATACTTCGTAATGTAACTTGTAAAAGAATGATTATGAATGGAATAACATCTGATATATTGCATCTGATATCTATGGCATTAGTATTCTGCATTACGTGTTTTAACTGTGTGCTTTAAGTTATTCACCCGAGAGGGCAAACATTTGGCGCCGTTGCCTAGACGTACTCGGGAACGAAAGACGCGGATGGCGCACGGACGCGATGGGCCTACCCATCGGTGAGATGAACCTAGAGGCCGACGACGCGCCCACAAAACAATTAGCGAAGGGGAAATTGAACCCTGTAATAATCCCGACACAATGTTGAGATAAATTGTGGCCGAAAGGAAAAATAATAAAAGTTTTTTTTTTGTACATGGCGTGTGCTTGCTATGTACGGAAGTGATTTATGCCCAATGTATTAAATAAAGATAGAAAAAAGAAAAAGAAACGAACGAGTGGGAAGTCGCGCAAAGGGCCTTGATTCTGGAGCAACAAGTAGAACGAAGGCGTAGGCTAAGGCAGCTTGCCGAGGGACGACCGGCCGAGGGGTTGCTCGAAGGGAACCCAGGAGGTGTCACGAAGGTTGCGGAGGCAGAGATAGACAGAGAGAAGTACACTCTCTACACTGTCGTAGGGTTGCCCGAAGGGAACCTAGGAGTCACAGAGGGTGCTGAAGGCGACCTCTACAGTTCGCCTGAATACCACCACCGTAGGGTAAGAAGTCACGAAGAGTTGGTGGAACAAACAAGGTAAAATCTAAACTTGATTGACGCTACCAGAGACCTACTAAAGAATTTGTCCATTTCGGAGGACAACCGGAGGGAGACGACCGAAGGTGATGGTACGGCCAACGGTGCCAAGGGAGCACAAGGGTACCGTAAGAGAGGTAATTTGTTCGGTTCGGGGTCAACAACCTTCTCCGGAGGACCCACGAGTGGAGGGTCAAGTGCAGGAGGCGGAGGCAAAGGATCACCAAGTACAAGCACACAAGGCACTAGAGGAGCGAGACCGAGCGGTGGGATGGCCAGTAAACAGAAGTTGCCGAAGTTCAACGGCGAGGGGAAGGAAGATCTCGTCCGCCATTGTCGAACGTGCGAAACCATATGGTCAGCGAACGGTGTTACTGACCAAAACGAATGGGTAACACAATTCCCAACAACTTTAAGGGGAGTGGCCATAGACTAGTACTCAGACATGGATAAGGCCAAAGTCGGCACATGGCCCGACCTGAAGAAGGAGTTTGGGATAGAGTTCCACCTCCTGAGAGATGACAACGAAATAGTCACTGAGATCTATGGAACGAAGCAAAACAAGAACGAGACTATCCGAGCCTATAGTCGGCGACTGAAGGAACTATTGGGAAAAATGGAGAGTCAACCAGCAGATGGGTTGAAAAAGCGATGGTTCGTGGAGGGACTAAAGCATTCCCTCCGAAAGAAGATGAAAATCGTTCCACCTACATCGTACGAAGACGCATACAATAGAGCGATGGATCTCAAGAGCGAGACCAAGACATCGAAGAAAAAGAAGAAGGATAGCTCATCCGAGGAGGATGACTCGTCACAGGAAAGCAGCCACGACATCGAGGCTGGCAAACGGGTGCAAGCGCTCCAGAAAGACATGGAGCAAATGAGGAGGGAATTCAAAACAATGAAAAGCACCGGTCGGACCAAAGGGGACATATGGTGCACTGAGTGCAAAGAGGAGGGGCACACAAAGGGTACTTGCCCGAAGAAGGCATTCTGCGAGATTTGCCAAGTGATGGGACACTCCACCAAGGAGTGCCCATACAACATGAAAACCCGAAGTACGCAAATGAGCCAAGTGTTATTCACAGAGCAGGCCACAACATCCGCACCAGCGGGTACGGCCCAGCAAACCAATACAACGGCATCATCTGGAGGTTACCGGGACAACAGACGCGGTGGCGGAAGGAATAGCGACAATAACAATAACGGAAGCCGTATCCAGTATGATGCCAAGGGCCGGCCAATTATCCAATGTAGGGCCTGTAATCAGTGGGGGCACTTTGCCCGTGATTGCACAAAGGAAGCCACCCCTCAGCACCTTTGTCGATGGTGTGGGCCAGGCGACCATGAGGACGCAAATTGCCCACAAGCAGGGGTTAATCTCCTCAACATTGAAAAGGCTGAGAAGACTGGTGAGAAAGAAGTACTAGCAATCACCCGCGCCCAGACGAAAAAAGCCACTTATCTCGACCCCCGTATGGATAAGGAGAGATTACGGGAGGCAAAGGCCAATATTGAATGAGAGATGATAGCCGAACGACGGGACAACGAGGTGGCGAGTACATCATCCCGTACAGAAGCGGAAAATAACATCATTGGGCAAGTACTGCAGATGGAAGTACCTATAAGGGTAAAGGACCTTCTAGAAACAATGCCACAGTTACGAACCGCCATTTTTAATTCCATACAAACCACTGCGCAGGCACCTTTGCATGCCACACGAGCGGAAGTTCCGGTCAACCCCTCGACTGACCCAATGTTGTTGGCCTTAAATAGTGGTCGGCATTCTGCTATAGCAGAGATGGGAATTCTCGGGGCTATCCTCAAAGACACCATCGTGGACGGAGGTTCGGAGGTGAATGTACTACCAAAGGATACATGGAAGAAGCTGGGGAAGCCAACACTATGGTCGCCCACGTTCAACTTGGTAGGTGCAGACCAGCATGACATCAAGCCACTCGGCACCCTGATGGCCCAGCCGGTCACCATCAGCATGCAACCTTTCATACTAGATTTTGTGGTAATCCCACTCAAGAAGAAGGGGTACGACGCCATCTTAGGCAGAGGGTGGTTGGTTATAGCAAAGGTGAACCACGACTGGAAAAAGAACACCCTTTCTATGGAGAAAGGGGGGCAGAAGTACACCATTGATCTGAGGACCCAGGTTGTTGACAAGGAACTGGCATTATCTTCGGAATCGGAGGGTGAAGGAAAATGCTACCCGAGGGACAAAGGACGGGGCTGCAGGGAGCCCAACGACGAAGGGATTCTCAAACTAGGAGAATGCTCTGAGGATGAGACAGGGTCATTAAACGGGCTCGTCCACTGGCAGATGGAGGATTACGAAATGTTCCAGAGCTACAGGCTCGAAGTAGAGGAACCAGAGCAAATAACAGAGGAGGCGTACTGCAAGAATACATAGAATATTGGAAGGGAGACGCCCCAAACCTCGGTGACGTAGAGAATCCGAAGATCAATTGTGTCGGCAACGATTGGAACCTTGTGTGGAAGGCCGCAGCTTTCAAAATCTTTATTATTCTTCTTCTTCTTATGTACGTGTTGACGTGTATTTTGTACACTATCAAACACAGAATAAAATACCTAAAGGTACCTTATCCTCTCTTGAGTAAAGCCTCCGAATGCTGAAGATGTCGCGAAAAGGATCAATCGGGATGACTTCAAGGTTCTTGTATGTAGGGTCTCTACGTGTGGATAAGCTCTCTGTGGTATGATGTGATTTGCTGGAATCACAAGGGGACTTACATTTGATGATTGAACGTCTGATCTGCTTTGGATATTGCTGGAACACAGGCTCTTACTAGCTTAGACTTGAAAAAAAAAAGGAAAAAAAGACAAGGGCGAGGAGAGGATCTAATCCTAATACTAAGGAATGTAGGAGCAATGATTGATCTTCGATGAAATTCTAACTAAGTCTTGTTTTGACATCGCTGGACCATCTCCACAAGGCTAGTGCGATCTTCAAAGGAAAGCTTTATGATGTTCAAATCATCACTGCAGGCATAGACACCATCAGGTTGATGCATATCAATGAAGAAGCGACAATTGAAGTTAAGCTTAAGCTGAATGATTCCAGTTGACTACACAAGGCAAGTCTGCAATCAACAAACTGCTAGTAGTATGGATATACGAATTCCACCATCAATCAAGCACATTTCTTCCACTCATCTAATCATAAAATCAAACATGAGAAGTATAGAGACCATGCAAATTGTCGAATCGACCCATAAATTTCACCATTTCCTCAATGAAGTTACAAGTCTTTTACAACAACATCTTGGCAACAATCTTTGCCTTCTCTCTCTACTCTACTCTAATTGCTATTCTATCAACTAGCTAATCACCTTCTAACTACTCTCTATCTGTCTTCTAACTGCTTCCAACTATTTTCTAACTATTTTACAAAATGAAGAGTCGGGGTTTATATAGTGCCCATAATACAATTCGATGGCTGAGATCAATTCGAGATCAATGGCCAAGATTTTACAATGAAAACCCTAATTAGGGTTTGTTACAACCATTACATAACATTTAATGCTCGACCAATGAAATAATTGTATTGCCTGGACACATGTCCTCTCTAGAAAATTCCACCAATGGATAGTTGGGGTAGGTACATCGGAGTTTGTGCCACCTTCCATGAGTTAGGTACATTGAATCTGGACATGCTGAGGTGGACCACACTGACTGGAGGAGTGATGACTGGGATGCCACCTCATCTAACACTTGTAACTTGGTAGATATTCAACTTGATGTTGTTGAGAAGCTATCTTTAATTAACTCTTCTGAAATTATCTGCTTCTTCAACGAACCCTTTGCTCTGACTTCTTGTGTCCTTGATTTGCAGGATGATGATGTACCTTTCCTTGGAATGCTGGATTGGAAGAGGTCGCCCTTATCTTGATGATGCTGGATCGAAGAAGGTCGTCCTTGTCGATGCTAGACTGGAGGAGGTCGCCCTTGTCCTTGCTTGATCGTCCTTGATGAGAACCCGCCGACTTGTAGATCTTTCGAGCTTGAGAGTCGCCATCTTGATACCTACACAACATTTCACAATTAATAATATATCTTGAAGTGTAGAAATTAGGATTCAAAAGGAAGATTTAAGATTTTAATTAGGAAACTTCATGATAAATCTTGAGTTATCATTTCCTAATTTAGGATTTTCAAAACAAAACGCAAAATTTAAATCTTCAAAAAAAATGGTGCCAAGGTGATTACGCCATACCTCCACTTGGGAATTAATTCTAAAAAATGATGCAAAAATAAGATGAATTTGCTAGGCAAAATGTAGATCAAAGCTCTCCCTTGGATAAAATGCACCTCCTTTAGCTTGGAAAAGAACTCCACCTTCCTCTTCAAAAATCTGGAAATTCGCCTTCAAATACCTTCAAAACATCTGGAATTTATCCTCCAATCTAGCAAGAAATACGCCTCTCCAATAGCCTTCAAGATGAATTTCGCCTTCCTTAGTCTCCACACTTGGTAGAAATTCGCTCCACACAAGCTAGATTTCGCACCTCCTTCCTTGCTTCTCCAAATTGCACTTGAAACAATGAGTGAATGATTTGAATAATGAAAAACACACCCCAAATATATAGAGCGCTCACCATTTCACCTCCCCATAGGCCGACTTGATGAAAATAGGCCAAAAAATAAATAAAACTAAAAAGGAAGAGGCCGACTTAATTAAGCAATAAAAAATGATACCTCAAGCGCTCTTCTTTTAAATTTTAAATTAATAATAATTAATTTCGAAATGCCTCAATTAATTAAAAAAAAACGATTTTCCAAGGCTCAAAATTAATTATTAAATGCTATGCGCTTTTCATTAAATGCCAATTTAATTAGAATTTTTTAAAATATTTCGAAGTTTTTTGGCGAACTTGGCATCTAGTGCGATTTGCTAAAATAAGGCAAAAAATAATGAATTTTGATAACTTCGCTCTGGTCCCTTGGAGAGGGACAGGAGCGCCTTTTCACTTTTGTCCTCAATCCTTCATTTTTTAATTGCCAATTCACGTTATGGGGCTAGCAATGATCCCTTTCGTCCCTTCAGTGCATGTTCAACTCGTTTTTTGCAAGGCAAAATTGATGTTCTAGAGATTTTCGCCCTGGTCCTTCAGTGAGGGGCAGGAGCGAATTTTGTCTTCTAGGCCAAAATGCTTCACTTTTCACCATGAAATGTCTTGGCTAAGGAAGATATCATCTTGTTACACGCCATGAATAAGAGTTCAAGTCTAAGAAAGGTCTAAAAATGTGTATATAAAGAAAATCGCTCTGGTCCCTTGGTGAGGGACAGGAGCGCTTTTACCTTTGTAGACAAAAACTCCATCATTTCATTGTCTTTGATCAAGTCTGGATGCTCTATCATGCTCATTTCGTCCTTCACCATGCCTTTGATGTTTCAATCTGACCAAACAAGGCCAGGAATGACCCAAATAAGCTTTTTCGCCCTGGACCCTTGGTGAGGGACAGGAGTGCTTTGCCTTGGTCCCTTGGAGAGGAACAGGAGCGAAATTCGCTCTGGATCCTCAGTGAAGGACAGGAGCGAAATTTGACTTTTTGAACTCTCTATCAGGATAATTTTTATGGAATATAACACTTAAGTATAAGAAAATGTCACTTATACTTTAAGTTATATTCCATATATACTTTCAAGATGTTTGAGAGTGGTTTCAGACCTCCAGGAGTTATATTGCAAAATCTAGTTTTTTGAGGTTTTTCAGTTTCTAGACTTAGTCAAATTCAGGATCAGGACATTCCAGACTTAGCCAAATTTCAGGATCAGGACTTTCAGACTAGCCAAATTTCAGGATCAGGACTTTCAAACTAGCAGGACCTGCTATCCTATTGATCTCCCCGACAGCACTCAAAATGCAAAGGCTAACTAACAAAACCCTAAAAGACCTAGAAAACAAACCCTAAAAAGCAAAAAGCAAGGGTCCCCATTTGCAATGGGGCGATGTGTGAAATGGTTACAACAGTATGGGAAGGAGACCATGGTCCCTGTAGAATTTGTGGTTCCAGGTCTTCGGATGGCCATTGAAAGTAGATTGGCCACCAAAGGATCCAAATTGAAACCCTACCACGCGAAGCGCGTAGGGGACCCGAGAGGCCGGACGGACACCCGAGAGCCCAGAGGGGGACCCGAGAGCCCAAAGGGGGACTCGAGAGGCTGGGCAGGCGACTCAAGAGGCACAGGACCACAGCAAGAGACTCTCGGGCAAGGAAAACCGAGAAGAATGAAGGGCGATCCCAGAGACAGGGGACCCGAGCCGACGACTCTCTAGACAACTAAATTAGGAGATCAAAAAAAAAAAACGTACGGTCGTACGACAGGCGACCATACGGTCAAAAAAATTGGAAAAAAAAAATCCGTACTACTGTACGGGTCCGTACGGAAGTTGACCGTACGACTTTAAAAAAAGAGAGAAAGGCAAAGTGCACCGTGCGGTGGCACCGTGGGTCCACCGTGCAGTGGCACCGCGGGTCCACCGTGCATTGGCACCGCGTGGTCACCGTACGGTGGCACCGCGGGTCCACTGTGCGGTGGCACCGCGTGGTCACCATCCGGTGGCACCGTGGGGTCATCGTGCAATGGTACCGTGTGCCCACCGTACGGTGGCACCATGTGTCCACCGCATGGTGGCACCGTGCGGTGGCTATTTTAACCCGCACAATAGAAGAGGTGAACAAAGGAAAATAAATAAAGAGGGAAACAACATGGAGGAAGGAGATTGCACACACCCGCACGCCAAGTACACCGCACAAACAAACACAGCCGTACGGTGGAGGGATATTGACCGCACGGGAAGCGTCCGTACGCTGGAGGTGTGTCCGTACGGTAAGGAGGTTGTTGACCGTATGAGGAGGTTGTATGGCCGGGGTGCCATCGGGGACATTACAGTGGAAAAAAAAAAAAAACGACGACCAGATTGAAAAATCATTCGATGACATATGGAGCCAGGACGCTGAAAATATTAGAGTGGAGAAGAAGGGTTTTTACACCTTAAAATATCACAGAAATGATGTGCGCCATGGACTTTCGTATGGTTCTGAGGGTTGTAAACAGGGAGCGCACTTGGGGCATCTTTATATACTTCGGAATGTAACTTGTAAAAGAACGATTATGAATGGAATAACATTTGATATATTGCATCTGATATCTATGGCATTAGTATTCTGCATTAGGTGTTTTATCTGTGTGCTTTAAGTTATTCACCCGAGAGGGCAAACAACATCACACCATGAAGGCAGCGAAAGCAAAGACGCTATAGGGCAAAGAGTAGAGATCAAATCAGGCAAGAAGAAGGAATGCTAAGGACAAAATCCATACATTCAAGGTGATTGCAATGGATGAGAGGTTAAAATCAGAATGAAGGTGAACGCAAAGCACTACAACGTGAGAGATGAATGCAAGAGCAAGCATAAGAGATGAAGTGCTAAAGGAAGGAATTTTACAACTATCTTGAATTTCATCCGAAAATCCAAGAATCATCACCAGTACATCAAGAAATTTCCCAATGCATGAAAGAGAATTGGAGAAGATGATCAAGTCAGGCAAGATGATGCAATTCATCATCTCATTTCCTCCATCATCACTGCAAGCGCTTGGAAATGTTAAGTATCAAGACATATGCCTCAATCACCTACAACTTGTGATGAGTTACAAGGCATGCAAGTAGTTGAGGTGGTGCCCAGTCATCACCACCTCACCCTACACATCATTCCAATTCAAGACGTCCAGATTCAATGCATATGACTTATCCAACGAGGAGGATAACTATCACATGTGGGCACAAAGTCCGATGTACCTACCCTCATCAATCACTAGTTAATCATTCAAAGAAGGCCGTGTCCTACAAAATGTAATTTTATCATTGGTCAAGCATTAAATGCTACGTAATGGGTGTAACAAACCCTAATTAGGGTTTCTATCTTGTAATCTTGGCCATTGATTGTGAATCAATCTAAGCCACTCATTGTAAAGAGCTATCTATATAAGGCTCAATTTTCTCATTTGTGAGGGTTAATGGTTAATAGTTCAATGGCAGTTAGCAATTAGAAGTAAAGGAGAAGGCAAAAATTGTTGCCAAGCTTGTAAATAAACATCCTTTTCATTGAAGATACGGTGGAATGCATTGTTTCTTTTACATAATTGCATGGTTTCATGTTGGATCTTCATGTTAGATGATGGTAATTAGATGGATGGAAGATTATTGTGGATGATTAATGGTGGAATTCTTATGTTCATACTACTAGTATTTTGTTGATTGTTGAACTCATTTATCCAAGCTTAACTTCTATTGCTACTTATTAATTGATATGCATCCTCTTGATGGTGTCTATGTCAAATATCATATGCTTACCTCAGAAGATCGCACTAAACTTTGTGGAGTTGTTGCTTTTGCATGGCAAAGCAAAGTTTAGTTGAATTTCACTAAGTCATTCATAGACTCTTACATTCCTAGGATTAGACTAGCTTCCTAAACCCTCACCCTTTTTATCATTTTTTTTAAGTTAAGTGAATTTCCACGTTCCAACAGCACATCATACACATTGAGTCTATCCAAGAGCACGTCAAGACCTGACATTCGGAACCTTGGAGTCATCCCATTTGATCACGCAATTTAGCACTTAGGAGGATATTGTTCAAGAGAGGATAGAATACTTAGTATTTTATTTTGTGTTGCATAGTGCATAAAAAACGTATAAACAAAATTGGCACTAGGAGGGGATGACAGTAAATACATGAATGCGAACTCTTGAACAAGTGAATTCAGTGGAAGATAAGTGAAGAGACATCCTCAACACTCAACAGAATTATCATAGGAGGAAGGAAAGAACATTGGGTCATCAGTTGGACTTGCAAAAGAAAGGAAGTAGTTTACGCAGCTAGTGTGAAGTCCCTTACTAGATCTGAATGCAAATACATTTGTATTCCCAAAATATAGTGTTGTACTATTTCATTAAACTGGTTGATTTCGAGTTGTCTATGATTTCTTTCAACAATGTATTCCATACATCTAAGGTTTTCAATCAATCGTATATTCCATGCAACTATGATTTTGACTCAATAGTATGACCCATGCATATAAACTAACTTTCATGCCTTATTTAACCAACATAACCTTGATTGAATAATCAATGTTTAATTTCATATAAAAGAACACTACAAGTGCACCTGTTGGTTCGCAACTGTATTGCCAGACTTTTGTTGTGGTCTCCCCGGAAGCGTCACCTCTTGCTCATAGGTTGATAGCGTGTGGAACTCAACACCATTTTTTTTTGCTTCCCTCTGATCCTTAATCGCATGGCCAACAACTACGATCTGGTTACTGGATACAATCACGTGCTCCGTTTGATGACTCCCGATATTGATTCAAGCCACAGGTTCTGATGGTGAAGATGTCTTCATCCCGCGTTCTGGAAACATTCCGTCACTGCAATCGATAGCCACAACTCGGGTTATATCATCTATCTTATTTATGTTCTGGAAGCCTTCGGCACGTATGCACGGCAATCACAAGTCATGTGTATCGTAAATCTCCCTCCCGATACCATAGTAGACATTCGCACTTGTGCGGAGTTCCCGACGTCGTGCTTTGGAAATGCTCTCTATCTCGGACAAGGGTTGGTGCAAATATTCAGAGTCTTTACGCTACTGCAGTGAACTTTGGTATTCGCTAGACGAACTGTGTTCCACTGCTCACATCTCCCATCGCCACCAATAGGCCAGGTTTTTCCTGACGAAAGGGGATTCAATCTTCCATGGTTGATATCGTGTAGATAATCAACTCCTATCTCTGGTTTGATAATGTTTATAACATTCTACTCCCCCTCCTCGAGGCTATCATCCATCCTTTTATTACATCAGGCAGTTGGAATTCCCGTAATAGTTAGACACTATTTACAGCGCTAATCAAAAGATATAAGTTAATGTCTTTTACTCATAGAGCAAGAGTATATTAATTATTTATATAAACGAATGGAAGGATTCATATAATATAATTAATATATATTTTTTTTTTATACAATTTTCAATCATTTGTTAGGGGACATGACAGCTAGAACCAGTTGAGCTTTCAAAGTCATATTGGAGATTTGCTAGATCTCTCTTATTCAAAAAACCAAAAAAGGTGAAAAACCAAAAAAATTAGAAAAAATCAAAAAATCAGAAAATTCCAAAAGAAAAGATTTCTCAATGGAGCAGCAGCAGTTTCACAATGATCAGCAAGTTGATATCTCTCAACTTTGGTGGTCATTGAATGCACAGCTTCATCCAAGCAGTTTGTCCGAGTTTGCATCGTCTAGGAAGTGTAGAATCCATGAGACAAATGAACATGATGAGTTGCATTGTTTGACATTCTTGTCAAGAATTGACCTAGCACAACAAGGGAAAATCTTCTTTTGGTATATAGCTAAGCCGGAGGAGTTCATCAATAGGAAATATGGTTGCAGCTATTGTGGTGGCAATAGGAAGTCAAAAGGGTAGTTCATTGCTCACTTAAGGAAAATTTATTACGGTTGCAACTATTGTGGTTGCAACTATTGTGGTGGCAATAGAAAAATCTTCTTGCTCACTTAAGGAAAACAATGCCACTGTCAGGAATGATGGTTGCCACCACAATAGACAAATGGTTTGATCAGTTAATCAAGCAGATGTGCAATTGTCTAGTACTTGCACAAGGGACAAAATGTCATGTGGGTGTAGATGGCAGCAACAGAGTGGGTGCAGTGATAGAGCGGAAGTCAAAAGGGTAGTTCAGCAGGTGGCAACCTGACAGTGGCAATGTTTTCCTTAAGTGAGCATAGTCGTTCATTGTCCCTAACAGCAATCTGCAATGCTCCTTTGGCAGTGACTGTTTCTATGTCTATTCACATTACTTACAAGCATCTTGTTACTCCCTTTGGGCACGTGATTTTGGGTTTCTCTAATGACAAATTGTTTACCCTTTGGGCACTTGCAACTATTCAGATTCGCAAGCACTTTGTTTTCCTATGTTGGGCAATCATCCTTTCACCTTCCCACATCTGTGCATATCATCTGTTGGGCAATCATTTCCCCTGTTCTAGGTGATGCCATTTTTCTCTGCCCTAGCCATGATTGCTGCTATCGCTTTGAACAGTGATGGTTGAAGGCCACAAGCTGATTTCCTGTGAGTTGAGCATCAGTTAGCCTGTTGGGCAGCACCCATTGATTCCCTGGCCAGCATGGTTATTGAAAAGATAGAAGGACAAAGCAAAGAGTTAAAGAAGAGAGGCTCCTAATTTTAAAGGTGTGTGAAGCCATCATTACGACCCTTGGGCCCTTGGCCAATGCCAGAGTTGGTGAGCTGGCTGTCTATGCAAGCCAGAGCCATTTGGGCTAACGGTGCTAAAGGGGCTTGGCTGAGCTTTGCTTGACCCGGCTGGCAGAGAATGTCAGAGCCATGGGAGGCTTTTTAGGCAAAGCTTGGAACCATTAGGCTTGCATATTAGAGATGGTTGGAACCATGCTCTAGGCTTGCCTATTAGAGATTGTTGGAGCCATGCATATAGGCTGACAAGTTGGCAGAGACTGGTTAGTTGACAGGGTGTTGATGGAAGGTAGAGGTATCCTGCCACAAGTGTGGAGCGACCTTCCAGCATCCCATTGAGTGCCAATGTTGTCTTGTTGGACAACGGTAACAACTCAATTACAATAGAGGTTGCATATTGAGCCAATGGGGCTGCTGCAAGTGTGGACAGCAAATACATTTCAAGGAGTTTGGTGGTATAAGTCCTTCATGCAGAGCTATAAGTCCATCTTTTCTGACTACAAATGTTGTGGTCCTTCATCGCACACTTCTGTCAGTGTAGCTCATGTTCTCTTCGGGATAGCATGCAGGTATATTTGTAAGCCCATCGAGGCAATGTGACACTTTCTGCAGTTTAGTGGCATAAGAGCGCTGCTCATTCTTCCAGGAGTTTTCTGCCCATTTGAGGGCTTCTCCAGAATTAATCGTCTTGGCATTTTGTGTGTGCAATTGCAAGAATGTTTATTTCTGCATTTTGAGTTGTTCTCTGTATTAGCCCTTGATTGCACGTCATGGCATGTGACATACATTATAGACCTTGTATTGAGGCACTCATTTGAATCCACATGCTGATGTGCCAGAGTGTGGCATGCCTGCCCCTGATTATGGATCAGTTTATCTCATTGTTGGTAAACAGATTTGTCACTGCGAATTCACCTTCAAAATTGACCTTGTTTGCCCGAAGAGCAGTGACAACCGTTCCCACAGTTGGGGAGATTATGGTGAAGCCACAATCTTCCTCTGCGTTTGAGAGGGGCAGCTCCCTCATATGATGGGGGTATTCGGGATTTTTGTGTACTTTTTAACGGAAAGTACAAAAAGGAGACAAAACTAAACTAAAGAAAGGTGAATAACAGAAACCCCAATGGCAGACATATGAACACCAAATGAGATTCCACAACTAATAATGATTACAAAGGGGGTTTGAGCACAAAATTGGTTTTTGATATGCAATGATGAAGAAATAAAGCTAACAAATCTTGACATATGGAAAGATAAGTTATTTTTACACATCAAACTCAAGATACCAGGAAGTGATTGTGTTTCATTACATCAATTGCATAGATTGCTGATAATTCACGTGGGCACAAAAAGGAATCACCAATTTAACATATGAAGAAAATTAGTAATGACAACTTAGAAGAACATCAAGAACATACGAACTTGAAAGCTTTCTTTATTGTCTTTGTGAGATTATACAATCTCATAAACCTCTTTGTACATAGTGTAAAATCAAAATTCATTACAAGATCCTCTAACAATTTTTGCAGAGTTTCCCCTCTCTAAGAATCTCCCCCCACCCTCCGCCCTTTAAAAATGAAAATAGCCTCGTATTTATAGGCATTTGAGAGAACAACTACCTTGTAACCACTTAGTCTAACTACTTAGGACAACTACCTGGGTAATCCACTTAGGATAACTACATAAGCCAATGCTTAGAATAACTAGCTTTTTGAAGAAAAGTTAGGATTTACCTAACTTTTACAAAGCTCAATCCAAAAAGATAACTTTAGTTACAGTAGGTGACTTAAGTCAATTTTACAAAAAGAAACAACTTCAAACTTGTGACTTTGATGAAAACCAAGTTATTGGTTCTGTTGTATCACTTGTCCACCATGAACCCTTGATTGTGTACCCAATAATCTATATTGAGATTATTTCCTTCAATTCCATTGAGCTAACTTGGGCAAGAAAGAAAATCCATCCGATGTCCAGAGATTTAATCTCACCACTTGACACAGGCTACATGCTAGCAAAAGTTTTCAAAACTTGGCACTATACCTACCACATCTCCATTTAAAACCTCCTTTCGCTTCCTTGGCTTTAACATGGTATGTTTACGCATCCTCTTCACATATCCCATTGCCATCCAACTTCATCATTATTTTCCTTCTTTCATTTGGCACTATGTTTCTATGAACAATACTGAATTTGTGAAATTAAGATGCATAGTGAAACAACACCTTTACATCTAGAAGCACGCGTATATTGGAGGACTTGAAACTATATTCACAAGACATAAATTCCATTCACATTTCTAGTGCATTCTAGTTTTAAATGGCATAAATGTAATTCTTCCTTTCCATGTCATTTTCAGCTTCCCATTGAATCCAATTGTTGCCCTTTGAGAACTTTCAATTCAAAAGAACTCATCATCCTTCATACTTTGATAAATTTCCATGCATAGGCATTATAAGGTCGAGGGTCAATTCACAATGTACTTTGATGGTAATTGATACCTTTTCATTTCATTCCTTGAGATGACATCCCTTCACGGCTTTCTGTCAAACAATTCAGCCACTGTTTATGACTCCACATTTTACATGTACACCAGCCAGAGTAGTTGCAGTTGTAACATCTGGTAAAATCCTTCTATCTTTCGTGCTTTGATGGATATTTGTAGCCTGCCCTGTAGTCATTACATTTGATGAAACATCGTTTTGAGACATTCTGTGTAACATCTCACATGTTGTTTTGTGCTCTCAGAGATTGCGTACACGATGGCCATAGTATCCCAAACCATAATATCTGATAAAAGCCCAATATGATGAATGCTTCAATAAATGTCCACAACCTGTTCCAAAGCTCTCATTTTGGTACAAACAATGAGTATGTTTGCAAAGGTTTTCCAATTCTTCTCTTAGGCCTACCAATTGCATTTGTTTCAAATATACCAGATCCATTTTGCACATATCTTGCAATTATTGCATTCCATGTGAAGACATCTTTCCGAATCAGTTCTTGTGCCTTGACCATGCTTCGACGTTTGGCAGGCATGACTATTAGAGCATTTTCCAACTATAAACGTGACAAAATTCATAATGTGCTCTCCATTACTTGTAAATGTGGTAAAATTGATTTTAAGCCTATCGATTGCTTTTTTGCTTCAAAGTTTCTAAAGCTTTTTAGTTTTTTGAGAAATATATTTTGTGTGCTCCCTGTTGTCATTGTGTTCCTTGAGACGGCATCTGTCTGATGCACTGTGTCAAACACTTAACATGATGCTTTGATGGATGTTTATTCGATGTTCCAAAGTTCCTACTTTGGCACGCAGGTAGAGAGTTGGCAGAGGCATGGGTGAATTTGGCTTTATGCTTGCCGATTGCATTTGCTTGAGAATTTCTAAAGCTTTTTTTAACAAAATCTATCTTCTACCAAAAACCACGACCACTTCTGTCGAACACCCATCTGTATATGTTGCAGTCGATACTTTCCTTGAGGTGACATCTTTATGATATTTTTCTTTTGAACATTTCAACATCTCATTTCATTTAATTCCTTGAGATGACGTCTCTTTGAGCATTTGGTGGGTTTTAATGGATTGTATGACTTGTTCCAAATCTTCCATTTAGGCACAGAGGTGATGGTGCTGGATATCATCATGGAACATGGTATTACACTAGTCTCTTGCATTTGCTCGAGAACTACAAACTTGTTTGACAAATGCATTTCGTGCATAACCTGCAATCTTCGCATCCCATGAGAAGACATCTCTTTAATGCATTATGTTAGACATCTCACGTGCCTTGAAGGTTTCTAAAGCCTTTTCAATAAATCCAGTTTTGTGCATTCTGCCCATTATTGTGCCATGAAGTGATGTGTTTTTGAGGCTTCTGTAAAACAGTACTCGTGCATGTAGATGTGATCTAACACTGCATTCTATGAGATGACGTCTCATTGATGCATTCTGTCAACTAGTTCAAGCACTTGTCTATGTTTCCATTGCCTCGCAGACATAATGAAAATATCTGACACGAATCCCAAATTCATTACAATTTGGTAGACGTTCATATGCTGTTTTAGAATTTTCAGTTCATCCATTTCTTGTAGATGCCACGGCTTGCACTCATAGCATGTTATGAGACCACATTTCTTTGAGGCATTGTACAAACAATTCTCGAGCATCTTCTATGCCTGGCATGAGATGCACTTGCTTGAAAGTTTCTAAAGCATTTTCGCCAAGTTCATTTTGCCTATGATCACGACATGTAGTTTGTAGAATAAGTAGTTATAATAACTACTTTCTTTGAGCCATCGGGTAGTTACAATAAGTGCCTTCCCCTAGCGATCGGCAACTTTCTCTTCTTTTCAAAACCTCCGACTTAGCCAACACTATATCCATCAACATATCAAAGTTGTTTTGGAATTTTATCGGTGATTTTTGAAAGCGCCACAACTTGCCAATGAGTTGATGGGTAGTTATAATAAGTTGATCAGTCTCTTTGCCAGTTTTCACAATTTATTGAAATGGCCGATTGAAGTTAGTAGTCCACTTGCTATTGATTTTTTAATAAACTTAGCCAACTTCTCTAAATTGTTGATGAATAACCAATTGGCTATATCGGTTACTTTGGAAACTTACATAACTCACCGATAGATCATTTAATGGCAACTTTGAAGACCAAGACATTGACTTTTGTAACCATTCGTGCTCATTCACCGCCAACTTGATTTAGTGTAAGAATTTTGTAACTGATCAATTTCAGCTAATCTGCATTCTTGTCGGTCTTTTTGTAAAGTGACCCAACTTACCAATAATGCCAAGAGATTGAATATATCAACATCTTTGAAAACTTGACCAACCATGTGAAAGGGCCAACCCATACACTTAGCAAGTGTTTCGGCTCATTTACAAATTATTGGTGATTTGAAGAACATCCGCAAGTCTATCGATATTTTGATTGATTGTTGAACTCAGCGAGATAACCTATTTGATGGCTCCTTCACTTTGGTGGAAATAAGAATATCCACGACTTTATTTAATTTGTGAAATAGCCGATGAGATAGGAGACTTAGCATTTGAGGATTATAGGAGACCTTTCAAATCGACAAATATCGTGCACAAGATTTTAAATGCCAAAAGTTTGAAAATTGCCAAGTTTAAAAATAGGGGTAACACTCATTTTCAGCTGTTTTTACATGTCAAACCCTCTGCGTAGGGTACACAGAGAAGCTACGGTGCATGTCAGAAGTGCCCCCAGCACATGCAGACCATTATTGGAGTGCATTTCTCAAGTGCACAGAGTGAGTCATCATATCCAGGTGTGTCTTGAATCTAATTTCAAAAAAAGTCAAGTATGTCACTCTGCAACACCACAAATACCAAAAACTGCAGTGGCAACAGGAGAAAAGGCTCCTGGTTGATACTGTGAGTTATTAAATTCAAGCTGAGTTCACCTTTTCTCAAATTCCATAGATAATTGAATCAGTTAGTCAACAGTTTAAATCTGAGGAAGCCAATACAATCTTCGACAAATGAAACATCAGTCTAAATTATCTAAATCCTTAAATATACAATCCTCACTAGTTGAAAAGTCAGAAAACAAAACTGTATAATTTTCTACATTCCAAGCAAGGCAATAAAGACTTTCTAAATAACTGAATATGCTGTTGCAATCAATAGTTTGTTTAATCAGAAATATAATTTTGTTGATCAACTTGGTACAACTGTGATTATTCATTTTAGATGATCATAAAACAGTTAGTGCAAACTTCTTTTATGATCAGAAAACCATATTTATCTTTTCATTCAGTAAGTAGGTGGAGAAAAAAAATTGATAGTTGATACCGGCACAACTTTACAAAATCAGCTGCTATACAAGTTGTTTTACATTAGACAAATGAAAACCCATCTTTTTGGTCATATCACCTAGACTTGTCGACAATTTAGAGAATCAAAAAAGTTAAGAGTGGGATCCATACTCTGGATGAACTTGGAATAGAAAATAAACAAATTTGATTTAAAATTTGATAAAAACCCATAATTTTCTTTCATGAAAACTTCACTTACTGGACATTAATCAAGTATAAAAACATGTATCAAATAGGAAAACATTAATGTGATGGGATGCAAAACATCAACTAATATATAGACATTGAAGTATCATGAGTAACTGTCGACTTGGCACTTCATGAAAATTTCAGAAATTACTCACAATAATCAATTCTACTGGTTTTCCACAGGTTTGTGCAAATTTGGGAGTACTTGACCACTAAAGAAAAATATTGTGGATATGATCACTTAGTGATTCATTAATGAATGGGTCCACTATTGAATCGAGACCTTAAAATTTGATAATTTGAATAAGGAGCGACAACTAAATTATATTAGCAGGGATAGAGAGAATGATACAGAACCCTGGACACTTAACAGGTCAACCTGGTTTTGAAAACAGTAGAATTTCAAGCTTGCATCTGCTGAAATGGAAAACTTGTCATTCAACCACATGGCCAGTTCCTTGGCATTCCAATTATAAATCAAACCTAAGTATTGTCATTATGTAACGACTCCAGCCTTCTGATTGCTACTCAAAATCTGGAAATCAAATATTTATGCTATGCCATTTATAGTAGACTAATTGGAAATGGTATCCAGTCAGGCAGCCCAAATCCTCTTGTAGAATACCCTGACATGAGACTATTGACCTTTAACCATCCTAAGGAGTGGAGCAATTGCTCCTGTAATTCCGTTTAATCCCTCGGTCTCATGATTTACTGGCCTCCACCAACCATTGTGTATTCTCTGCAGCAAAATTTCACTCCATCCAAGCTTTTGGATTCAGGCAACCTAATAAATGGACTAGCATTGTAGCCTTGAACCTCCCTAGCTCAAAATAAATTCAACAATGAATAAAAATTACAAAAGAACAGAGAATATGTAGAGAAATAAACAGGTAGGGTACCTCAAAATTGCCATTACAGTTTTTCATAAGCTCCTTGAAAGGTTACTCACAAATAAGGGATTATTTGGTATTTGAAATAAGACTATCATGCCACTACGCCAAATTTAGAGAATGTTTTAAAGAAAAACATTAATAAGAGCTAGCAATCCCTAAGATTGGCATACAACTTCGTCAAAAATAAAGAAAATCTTCAGGAAAGCCTCACAAGTATTCCATAAGAATACTTGAACGGCAAATCTCTTGAAGATAAATACACAGTGAAATGAAATACCAATTCACTACCCATATACGGTAAGATATGTTTGGCGAGAAATCTGATTTTGTGGGCAATCGTTCTTTTTTTAACTTGTTAGCTCGAATTGGATGGAGAAGAGGGAGAGGAAACACAATAGCGTTAAGCAATTTTAAGTGATATACAATTCCATTTACGCATGGTTTAACAATGGAAAAAATGCAATACCATTGGTCAATACACAGTAAGATTTTTTTTGATTCAGCATACTCACCTACTGAAAATGTAAATGTAAACCTGAAAAGTGATTCAGAAACAAGAAAAAGCTAAAGATGCCTATCAATTTGAATTAGAGATTTTGCTTACCTGAACTGCAGGAGATCGGCTCCTCACCCTGTTGTTGACTAGAGGATATACACAGTTAATGAGAGTAGTTACAGTTTGCATAAATATATACACTCCCTTAAGAAGGGTGTTTATTGAGGTCCATGTAATGGCAGGGAGTCTCCTAAGATTCGATGGAATACAGCATATTTTACGATTGTGTGGCCCTCACTTTCTCCGAAATTCTACTCACAATTTTATATATTAAAGATGCATAAAGGTCTGAAAATTCCCCATTAAGTATCTGCGACTCTTTAGATAATCGTGCATTACAAGAGTTTTAAGTGTTTTTTCCCTTTGTTGCAGCAACGTTCCAAGCAGTTGTTCCTAACACTCTTTTAAGAAATTGTCTAACTTTCTAATATCTTCATTCGTAAGTTTTATGTTCTATTAAAAAAAAATTCACTACTACAATTACTTATGAATCTTATATTGTTTGCCATCACAATTTTAACAAGTGCCACATTTGTTATAATATATTGTTTAATTTAATTTATCTTGTTTTATATTATTTATCTTTTTGATAATTGTGTTGTCTTACATGTATTATGTCAATTTGATTGGTGAGAGAAAGTTTTATTCATGTAGTGTTGGACTATGATAAAGTTTAATTTTTGGGGGTAGAAAACCTTCTTGGTATATGCAAGAATCAAATCTTTGGATGTTCAATGACATTTTGTTAGGAAGTCTGTTTACCATTTGATGCATGAGTTATATAGTTTATCTATATTACAAATTATGTCATGGTACATGCAAAGTTTGGGTGAGTTTAAAACACTATCGTGGCTATAATTATAAATTATTTGGTGAATAACACATTAACAACTATATTTTAATTGTGTTGTGTGGAGGTTGTACACTATAGTGTATAGATGAAAACTTTATGAACTTTGGTGTGCAAATCAGCAACAAACGCAACAACAAAGTGAGTTATATTTGTTAAGATAAATCATTATACAATTACCCGACAAAGATAGTGCATAACTAGAGAAAGTGATTGACAAAGATAGGCGAATGAGTGATAGGTATTTGCATAGGAAGTTGAGTTTGTCATGAAAGTTGTTGTCATTGACTATGTGAGTGTTCTTATGTATTTTATTTGTTGATAGGTTCTTTTTTTCAAATGGTACTTTTGTATTGGGAAGCATCTCTTTCTTTGGAAATAATCTCTTGAGATTGTCATATCTTGTACTTATATTACAGTTATCATGATCTTGTATTGTAAGTGTTTCACTTATATCATTTTAATTGGAGCAATGTTGGATATTATTAAGATTTTATATGATGTATGTACCTATATACTATAATTTTACATTTTATATGTATATTGGTAATTTGGTTTTCAATAATCTTTGTGTGTGTGTGTGTGTGTGTGTGTGTGTGTGTGTGTGTGTGTGTGTGCCAATAACAATATTGTAATTGTTTTATTAAACTGTTATAAGCTCTTGTGTTTTATATAATTGTTATAAGCTCTTGTGAATTGACTTTATATGCATTAGAAGTTAATTAGTTTTAAATCCAAAACTGTAATATTTTAAGTTATTCTTTGCGGAATAGTGAACTTATAGATGAACAAACACATTAGCATCTTCCATTCTTTCTTCTTAGGAAATACCATTGCCAATTGTCATAATCTCAGTGGCCAAAGTTTGAGGTAGGAGGATTGTTAACCAAAATTCTTTAGCCCTTTTGAAATTGTGCTTTCAATCTACTCGCACTTAGAGGATAAGATCTGCCTAGTTCTATAATAAATGTCATCATTTTAGTTTAATATCTACAAAATGAATGGTGACCACTTGGACTTTGGAGTTGTTTGAACAAATGGTGAAAGTAATATAACAATAAAATTTCATGAGGCAAGTAGGGGAAGAGCACCAGTAGCCGTCATAGCTAACTTCGCGCACCGACAGATCCTAAATGATACATCGAATTTTGATTATTTTGTTTTGGTTGTCTTCGTATGCGACTTAACTTCTTAAACCTATTGATCTGGCTTTTGGGTATTAACGATCCAATCTCTATGGGTCATTATGCGTCGAAAGGTCAAAAAGTGGTCATTTCAAAGTGTCGACCAATACTTGACCTCTTTTGCGCCAATACCCACACACCAAAAGACCAATATCCATTTATAAAATACCTAAAAAGTAATATGTTTTTCACGTTTTTATAAAAATTAATTAACCTATAAAATTTATCACATGCATATAATTAAAAATATGATGAATATAAAAATGTTTAAAATGGGTGGTCAAAAAACATGTTGACCACCCATAACCCCCTTCCTGCGTAGGTATGGTGGCCCCACGTGGCACGAACTCCCGCTATCTTTTTTGCCCTAAAAACTTAGGGAAATGAAGATTTTTCATTGCATTTTCTTCACTCGCAACTTCACAAGCCCCTGTCGGCGGCCTCCTCTACAACCTCTTCTTCACTCGCAACTTCGGCCTCCTCTACAACCTCGTCGACGGCTTGCTCTCAGGTAACGATCACTCTTCCTCCTTGCATATTGGATGTCCAATGATGGTTTTGCTCCTTCGCAGCTGCATTATGCTTTGTCTATTGATGATTTCTTCGTATGTGGTTTAGGGTTTCATTTCAATGCTCTATTAATATCAAAATCCTGACACAAAATGGCAAAACAATTGAATATCTCTTCATTTACTTTGAAACCCCTTCATTATTTTTCATTTCATTTTTTGGTTGCGCTGTTAAATGGTGTTTCTTTGTTTATAATGTTGAAATCCTCACAAAGAATGGAAAAACAATTGATTATTGTTCATAATTATTCGAGGCCCCTTCATTATTTATCATTTCTTTTTATGGGTGCGCTGTTAAATGGTGTCTCTCTGTTTATAATGCCGAAATCATTACAGTGAATGCAAAAAAAATTAATTATTGTTCATAATAGTTCGAAACCCCTTCATTATTTATCATTTACTTTTATAGGTGAGCTGTTAAATGGTGTCTCTTTGTTTATAATGTTGAAATCATTACAGTGAATGCAAAAAAAATTGATTATTGTTTATAATTATTCGAAGCCCCTTCATTATTTATCATTTCCTTTTATGGGTGCGATGTTAAATGGTGTCTCTCTGTTTATAATGTCGAAATCATTACAGTGAATGCAAAAAAAATTGATTATTGTTCATAATAGTTCGAAACCCCTTCATTATTTATCGTTTCCTTTTATGAGTGCGTTGTTAAACTGTGTCTCTCTATTTATAATGCCGCAATCATTACAGTGATTTCAAAAATAATTGATTATTATTTATAATTGTTCGAACCCCCTTCATTATTTATCATTTATTTTTATGGGTGCGTTGTTAAATGGTGTGTCTCTGTTTATAATGCAGAAATCAGTACAGTGAATGCAAAAATAATTGATTATTGTTCATAATTGTTTGAAACCCCTTCATTATTTATCATTTCCTTGAATGGGTGCGTTGTTAAATGGTGTCTCTATGTTTATAATGTCGAATTCATTACAGTGCATGAGAAAAATAATTGATTATTATTCATAATTGTTTGAAACCCCTTCATTATTTATCATTTCTTTTTATGGGTGAGATGTTAAATGGTGTGTCTCTGTTTATAATGCCGAAATCATTACAGTGAATGCGAAAATAATTGACTATTGTTCATAATTGTTTGAAACCCCTTCATTATTTATCATTTCCTTTTATGGTTGTGTTGTTAAATGTTGGCTCTCTGTTTATAATGTCGAAATCATTACAGTGAATGCGAAAATAATTGATTATTGTTCATAATTGTTCAAAACCCCTTCATTATTTATCATTTCCTTTTATGGTTGTGTTGTTAAAAGTTGTCTCTCTGTTTATACTGTTGAAATCATTATAGTGAATGTGAAAAAAATGGACTATTGTTCATAATTGTTCAAAACCCCTGTATTATTTATCATTACATACACACACACACACATATGTGTGTGTGTTAAATGGTTAATGGGTGTGTTGTTAAATGGTGTCTATCTGGTTATAATGTCGAAATCATTATAGTGAATGCAAAAAAAATTGATTATTGTTCATAATTATTTGAAACCCCTTCATTATTTATCATTTCATTTTATGGGTGCGCTGTTAAATTGTGTCTCTCTGTTTATAATGCTGAAATCATTACAGAGAATGCAAAAAAGATAAATTATTGTTCATAATTATTCGAAACCCCTTCATTATTTATCATTACATATATGCATATGTGTGTGTGTGTGGGGGGGGGGGGGGGGGGGGGGGGTGGGGGGGTGTACACATGGCACGAACTTCCGCTATCCTTTTGGTCCTAAAAACTTAGGGAAATGGAGATTTTTTGTGGCATTTTCATTGTTTGCTCTTCCTTCAATTTGTTAATATACTCACTGTAAATAATATTATCAGGCATACCATACATTACTTCCAATAAATTTCATATGAGAAATACAACAACATCATTCAATCATTTACTCATTTTATTTTCAGCTATATGGTTATTGTCTATATTATCATGCATACAGAAATAGAGACACGATACCATTTTATTTTGTTCAAATATGTACAATGATGAGTTACAGAAATATATTTGTTTTTCATCATTTATCTCAATGGCATTGAGGGTTTCATTTCAATGATTTGTCTCTCTATATATATTTATACGGTAGCACTTATTTTTTGTTGAAAGATGTTCAATGATGGAATTGTTCACTAGATCTAGTAGAATATTAGCAATATCCAATTTTCAATCACATCACAGTTGCATATTTTACTCATGCATCTCATGCTTTTTAGTTTGTCTCCTTGTTATATACAGTTTCAATATCTCTGCCTATATCATTCAACCATTTACTCATTTGAGAAATGAATCTGCATATTAATACTATATCAACAATATCCACTTTTTAATCACATCACAGTTACATCTTCCACCGATGCATCTCGTGCTTCTAGTTTCTCTCCTTGTTATATAATGTTTCAAGTTCTCTACCTATGTGTGTGTGTGTGTGTGTGTGTATATACACACATGACACAATTTTTTTTGTTGAAATATGTTCAATGATGCAATTGTTCACTATCTAATAGAATGTCAACGATATCCAATTTTCAATCACATCACAGTTCACTATCTCATGCTTCTAGTTTCTCTCCTTGTTATATAATGTTATATATATAGACACACACACACACACACACACACACACACACACACACACACACACACACACATCACAATTACATATTGAACTCCTGCATGGCTTTTTTGAGTTCTTCGGCTATATGGTTATTGTCTATATTATCATGCATACAAAAATAGAGACACAATACCATTTTATTTTGTTCAAAGATGTTCAATGATGAGTTACAGAAATGGATTTATTTTTCATCATTTATCTCAATGGCATTGAGGGTTTCATTTCAATGATCTGTCTCTCTATATATATTTATACAATAGCATTTTATTTTTTTGAAAGATGTTCAATGATGGAATTTTTTACTATCTAATAGAATATCAGCAATATCCATTTTTCAATCACATCACAGTTACATATTTTACTCCTGCATCTCATGCTTTTAGTTTGTCTCCTTGTTATATACAGTTTCAAGTTCTGTGCCTATATGGTTATTGTCCATATATATGTCTACACACACACGCACACACACACACACACACACACACACACACACACACACACACACACACACACACACACACACACACACACACATATGTGTGTGTGTGTGTGTGTGTGTGTGTACATGTATATGTATATGTATATATATACATGTATATGTATACATGAAGAAACACACAATAGCATAATATGTTCTATAACAATGGTTGATTCGAGTTCTCTGGCTATATGGTTATTGTCTATATATATTTTTATATGTATATGGACAATAACCATATAGCCACATAACTTGTTGCAATCAACAATAGTTTCCTTATTCAAGGGCGGTCATGCAGATTGGTACACATTGAATAACTAAATTCCTTCTACAGTCAATGTTAAATGTTATAAATATTTCAATTTAAATTATACTATTTTCAGTAAACCAGCATTTCTTTCAATATAGTCACTGTAAATAATATTAACAACCATATTGGATGTCTAATGATGGTTTATGCTCCTTCGTAGCTACATTATGCTTTGTATATTGATGATTTCTTTGTATGTGGTTTAGTGTGCCTATATGTTTGTCATCCACACACACACACACACACACACACACACACACACACACACACACACACACACACACACACACACACACACACACACACACACACACACGTGTGTGTGTGTGTGTGTGTGTAGAATAAAACTGAACAATTCGAAGCAATGGAGGTCTGCATATTCAATATGACATGAACGACTGTTTCCCACAAAAATTCAAATTTGAAAATTGCTAGATACCACAATTGAATGCATTGCACATTCGAATTATATTATAAGACAAAAATTTCCATGTCACTTTCATTACAATCCAATTCATTGCATATTTCCAAGTTCTGCAAATTCCCTTTGCACATTCCTTAGGTAACTATTTATTTGCAATATGTATGTACGTTATACATATGCATATGCATATTTATGTATATGTGCATATGTGCAATTCTATGTACATGTGCATATGTATGGAGCTAGATATGTATATGTATGTACTTATGCATTCAATAATGTATGGATGATTTGTTGTTACAACATTACGCTACCCTCAATTATTGTTGTTTTTTGCAGGCGTGCTAGAGCATCGAGGGAAGAACCATACTTGTGAAAGATCATCATATCAATGTAAATGTGTTTATTAACACACTTAAATTCTTTGGAGATTATGCCTTTAATGCTTACATTTTATATGAACTTGTCTTGGGAATCCTGCAATTTTTTGGCCTGTTTTTCCACCCTCATAGCCTCCTTTTCTATCGCTTCTGCTTCACATTGTGCCTTCCTCTGTCTCATATGTTCTTTCTTTCATTCTGCCAATTCCTCTTCTCTTTTCCTTTCAACCTCTTTATCTTTTTCCCTTTGAATGTATTCATCAGATGTCAAGATCTATGACTGGCTACTAAGACGTAAAACCTCTTTCTTACCTCCACGTGAAGATTGATTCATTCTCTGCACTGGAAGTCTTAAGAATTTGCTGATTTGCCTTGGCACTTGCTGCCCATCCTCTTGTGTGTATGGCACAAACTCAGGTTCATCTTCACAATCAACACCATCTTGCTGCTCCCAGTTGACTGTATTGGTGAAGTAATGTATGACATCTACTGGATCAATTTATGGTAGACTTGGCATGGAAAGTGTTACATCATCACAGTTGGTTGCTTCTTGGGTCCACTCTGGTATGTCAGCTTGTGTTGGCAAAGACATGCCCATTGATGTATTTTCAAAACCCTCATTTGGCTGGCTGGTTTGTGGGGGCAGACCTGCTTCGGCAGTTTCTGGTGTCAAACTTGTACCCTCAACCGTTGCTTGTGTTCCGCTATGGAGCTCTACAAAATCTTGAATCTCTTCCTTATTATAACCTGCCAATCGCAAGCACGCTTCCACTGCCATCTACTCTGGTTCTTCATCCCTTGAAGCGGCATCATGTTTTGTTCCAACAACTGGTTGTATATCAATTGCAACCTCAAATGCCTCACTTGGTCTCATATCATTCTATAATGCAGTTTGATTAAGTGGCCAAATACTTGTCCTACAAAAGCTAGTGATTATATTAGTCAATGTCAATGCTTGGGCAAAGGCCTTGCTTGCAAGAGTTGCCAACTCTTCCCTTCCAATTTCAATTTGTGGGAACTTTGACATCCATATACTCCTTTGTTGTTTGAAATAATTTTTGAAAGGTGAGAATACAGAGACATCAAGTGGCTACAGTTTGTGGCTTGTATGAGCTAGAAGGGTTACCAAATCTATACATATTCACCTTGCTTCTTCAATTGTCTTGAAGGCTACATGGCTGTCATGACCGTCAAAGATCAATAGGGCCCTATGTGAGGGTGAAACTCCACTAGGGACTGAACGTGCAAAATGTTCCAACCAATTTAAGAACAACTCCTTCGTCATCCATGCATGTTCTTGGACTGCCATGCATGCTCCTGGCTCACAGTTTGCTATGTAGTTTGGGATATGCCTCTTAGATTTGAACAAATAAAATCCAAGAATGCTAAAACCACATGCACTAACACATGCCAAAACAGTGATCCACTCTCTACTCTTCGAAATTAGGTGTGGTACACACCTCTGCCCCAATTTGGCTAACACTCTCATTCCACAATTCCTCCCAGCTTGCACACCAGTCTCATCATAATTCCAAATCTGACTGCTACCATAGTGATTGAGGTTGTACATTACCTCCAAGTTGTCATAGAAAGAGGCAACAATAGAAGGTCAAAGCATAATAGCCCTATCGGAGTCCACTCCTTCTGTTGTTCTCATCATTAGATCAGGGTGCCTTCGTCTAAAACCTGCCCACCATGACCTCCCTGGCATCCCATTTTTGAATGGATTAGGCCTATTCTCAGTAATTTGGGCAATAGTTGATTGAAGTTGACTGATTTAGAGACCATGACCAATTTCAGCCATGTCTTTGCACCTTTGGACAACTGCATCCTCCTCCTCTGCTGATAAAATGGTGCGTGGACCCCTCACAGTTGTAGTTGTGGTTCCCATCAGCTATGCCCTCAAAGAGGCAATGGGGATACCATATTTGATTGATGTGCCTCTAAGAGACATGTGTCTATCTTCTATGCATGATATTGCCTCTTTCATGTTAGATATGCTCCATTTTGGTTTGGGATCCTTTGAGGCCACCTGTACTTGTGATGTTTGTGGAATAGGATTACAATCTGCAGTAGGATGGTCATGTACAGCATCAGTTTCCATTGCAGTTGCATTGTTAGGTGAATGGTAATCTACAATAGGAGTCACTGGGTCTTCATTTTGGACAAAATTATCTTCATAACGGAAGTGCACCCCACGAGTGACTCTAACTGTTCAACGTCTAATAGACATGTTTCCCTTTCTACCTCGTACCATTATGTTCAGTGAACCTGCAACAAATCATTGGAATGAAACCCTCAATGCCATTGAGATAAATGATGAAAAACAAATCTTTTTCTGTAACTCATCATTGAACATCTTTGAACAAAATTAAATGGTATTGTGTCTCTATTTTTGTATGCATGATAATATATACAATAACCATATAGTGAGAGAACTCAAAAAATCCATGTAGGAATTCAGTATGTAACTGTGATGTGATTGAAAATTGGATATTGTTGATATTCTATTAGATAGTGAACAATTACATCATTGAACGTCTTTCAACAAAAAAAAAATGCTACATTATAAATATATATACAAAGAGAGATCATTGAAATGAAACTCTCAATGCCATTGAGATAAATGATGAAAAACAAATCTATTTCTGTAACTCATTATTGAACATCTTTCAACAAACAAAAAAATGGTACCGTATAGCCATATATGCAGAGACAGATCATTGAAATGAAACCCTCAATGGCATTGAGATAAATGATGAAAAACAAATCTATTTCTGTAACTCATCATTGAACATCTTTCAACAAAAAAAAAATGCTACCATATAAATATATATACAGAGACAGATCATTGAAATGAAACCCTCAATGCCATTGAGATAAATGATGAAAAACAAATCTATTTCTGTAACTCATCATTGAACATCTTGCAACAACAAAAAAAATGCTACCATATAAATATATATATAGAGACAGATCATTGAAATGCAACCCTCAATGCCATTGAGATAAATGATGAAAAACAAATCTATTTCTGTAACTCGTCATTGAACATTTTTCAACCAACAAAAAATGCTACCGTATAAATATATAGAGAGAGACGGATCATTGAAATGAAACCCTCAATGCCATTGAGATAAATGATGAAAAAAAAATCTATTTCTGTAACTCATAATTGAACATCTTTGAACAAAATAAAATGGTATTGTGTCTCTATTTTTGTATGCATGATAATATAGACAATAACCATATAGCTAGAGAACTCAAAAAAGACATGCAGGAGTTCAGTATGTAACTGTGATGTGTGTGTGTGTGTGTGTGTGTGTGTGTGTGTGTGTGTGTGTGTGTGTGTGTGTGTATAGACACACACAGACATAGGTACAAAACTTGAAGCATTATATAACAAGGAGAGAAACTACAAGGACAAGATGCATGAGTGGAAGATGTAACTGTGATGTGATTAAAAAGTGGATATTGTTGATATAGTATGAAGATGCAGATTCATTTCTCAAATGAGTAAATGGTTGAATGATGTTGTTGTATTTCTCATATGAAATTTATTGGAAGTACTACATGGTATGCCTAATAATATTATTTATAGTGAGTATACTAACAAATTGAAGGCAGAGCAAACAATGAAAATACCACAAAAAATCTTCATTTCCCTATGTTTTTAGGGCAAAAAAGATAGCGGGAGTTCGTGCAACATGGGCCCATAACGTGTCAACGGGAAGGTTGTTATGGTTGTTATGGGTGTTCAACATATTTTTTGACCACCCATTTGAAACTTTGTAATAAAAGTTGTCTACCCTGGTGTGTGTGTGTGTGTGTGTGTGTGTGTGTGTGTGTAATCACTGTAAGTAATAGTATCAGGCATACACATTATTGTAATGATAAATAATGAAGGAGTTTCGAACAATTATGAACAATAATCAATTTTTTTTGCATTCACTGTAATGATTTCGACATTATAAATAGAGAGACACCATTTAACAGTGCACCCATAAAATGAAATGATAAATAATGAAGGGGTTTTGAAGAAAACGAAAAGATATTCAGTTGTTTTGCCATTCTCTGTGATGATTTTGACATTATTAAACATTCTCTATGAGGATTTTGGCATTATTAAACTGTAAGAGAGCACTGAAATGAAATTGTAAACCGCATACAAAGAAATCATCAATAGACAAAGCATAATGCAGCTAGGAAAGAGGTAAACCAACATTGGACATCCAATATGGTTGTTAATATTATTTACAGTGACTATATTGAAAGAAATGCTAGTTTATATTATTTACAGTGACTATATTGAAAGAAATGTTGGTTTATTGAAAACAGTATAATTTGAATTGAAAGATTTATAGCACTTAACATTCATTGAACAGAGGGAATTTAGTTATTTTGTGTGTACCAACCTAAATGTGCGCCCTCGAGTAAGGAATATGCAGAGGGTATTTGTAGAGCTCAGGAATATGCAATGAATTGGTTTGTAGTGAAAGTGACACAAAAAATTATGTCTTATAATATAATTAGAATGTGCAATGCATTCGATTGTGGTAGCTAGATATTTTCAAATTTGAATTTTTGTGGGAAACAGTTGGTCATGTCATATTAAATATGTAGTCCTCTATTGCTTCGAATTATTCAATTTTCTTCCCTACTTTGAATTAAACTTGGTTTTTTAAATTGGATTTTATGCAAATTCTTGGATATTGGGGAGCCTTACACTAGTTGTTGCAAATGCAGGTGCCAAATGCAGATCCATTTAATGCATGAAGCTATGAAGTGATATTTGGAAGAATGTACACTTGACTGTCTAAGAAGTTTACAATTGATTGTTTTTATGTCATGTAATGGACCAATAGCTTTGCATATGTAATTGTAATTGGAGTACATTTGTACTCTTAAGCCACTTGCATAAAGTGGCAAATGTAAACATTAAGTTTTAAAAAAAATTAAAATATTTATTATTTGTGCAAGATGTTTTGTATTAAAATAGGAAATATACCAGTAGTTGTTTATTTTTTTTACTTTTTGGTTCTCAACTACTAATTCATTTGTGAACATGTATTGGTGTTAAAATAAATATTTACTAGTATTTTTTTATTTATGTACTGACAAATTTTTTTTAATGTTTTGGGGGGTCAACATGGTATTAAGGTGACGGTTATTGGAACTATTTCATCTATTGGTACTCTTCCCCTAGCATACAATTTAGAGAGATTCATTGGTATGACATGTCAAAGGACCTCTTATAGCAGCCTCAACACAGTCAAACCAATAAAGCCACTAGCTAACAAAGGTAAACTTGTTCAAGTTTGTCCCCTATCTAAAAGGATCAAAGCCATAAAGATATATTAGAATTTATTCAACAGGAACCTATTGTCTAAGTCTTAATTAATGAAAGGCATGCAAATGGAGCAACTTCTACACCATGGATTTTCTTATTCAACTTTAAAATCATTGTCATGTCTCGGGTGGATTCAGTAGAGTAGTCTATCAATGCATGCATAACTAAGATAGATTTAGAATGTTATCCGTGGTGCAATCACAAGCAATGGCATAGGATGCCAAACCATTCTCTTGGGGTCTTTTACTTTGCAGACAATTACAGCGATAAATTATCAAACTAAAATTTGCAAACTGTGAACTAGAAGAAACTAGCAATTGGAAAGGCTTTCTAGAGGGGAATAGAGTTTCCAAGACAAACAAATGAAACATATTTTACATGTAGAAACCCGAGATCTGAGAAATTAGATTTACATATTCAATGGAAAGAATGTATGACTTCAATCTACTAGCTATCCAAATAATATATATGTCAACTTTGAAAATTCGTAGTAAATACACAATCAACTCTATCTGTTTTTGCAAGTTTTGAAATGTGGACAATGACTGATATAATGATTTTAACTTTGACTACATAAACTAATAGAAATTCAGTAGTTTGTTAATTTACAAATATGTTCCATCTTGGTTGTATAATTATTAACACTTATCTACCTCCAGATAAAGATGATCAAGCTTTTTACCAAAATGATGTGCACTATACTATTGTTTCAGGTATTTGGTTGCAGCCATACCTCTATTGTCCTTGTAATAGATTATAGAATAGTGGAGGTTACTATTTAACTTCTACAATAAGGAATTGGAACTGTAAGATTTTCAATATAGCAGTATTGACCATAACAATTCTCCTTTGTTGTGACTGAGTGATAGTTACAATTTGCTCTGTGTTTCACAAGTAATGAGATCTGTATTATGATTGATATAAGGGTGCAGATTTGGAGTATAGAAATTGAGATAAATTAATTAGTGTATTAAAAAATATACTCTATGATTATAAAGATCACATAGATACCTCCAGATAAGCTTATAATTTTCAATCCCCAAGAATGAAAAATTTCCCCAAAACTTCCCAGGGACAACGAAAACCTACTCACACAAACATTGTTGAAAATGAAATTTATGAAACTGTTTACAATAAATTAACAACCAACCATTAGGTATATATCTGTTAATAGACTATCAAAACTTAGGCTCACTTAAATTTATGTTGGGATAGTATCCGTTTTGTGTAAGTTGTGGGATACCAAATAAATGTACAGTCTTTTGGGTCTGTAAATAAGCTGAAAAATGAATAGAGTGGAGTGCAAAAAGAAATAAAACATAAAGTAATTTTAATGATATGGTGTCTCTTCTAACGACGTATGCAAAAAGTGTCGAGCCGCTGGGAATAAACTTGTACATATTTCACATGCCTTTCTTCAACCGATAGAAAAAATAAATTATACGGAACATACCATAAGTAATATCTTCGTCAAGGTTTCAAACGATGATGAGGATAAAGTTCCTATCAATAGGATACTGAGTTGTAATAGAAAGGGGGATGCTTTGAAGAAACAACAATCGTGTCTTGAAAATTACAGTGATGGTGAAATTCCTTTGGATAACCTGTCACCTGTTGATTATAATTTGTTTACCAGGGGTAAGAATGTATTGTTGGAGCGGCGGGACAATGCTCAAAAGATAAAAAAGGAAGTGATAATAGTAACATTGATGATTCTTCTCAAAAGATTGTGCTTTCTGGAGGTGAAGATGTTGCAACAGAACATGAGTCGGAAGAAAAATAAGCCTATTCTTTGAACCAAGAAATTTGAATAGGAGGAAAGTGCAAATTCAACAACTGTGCAATAATAGCAAAGGCTGAGAATAGAGAAACCGTAAAATATGTTCAGATAAATAGCAGAAGAAACATTATCGCCCATTTTCAAAACAACCAAAAAATTTATGCTCATCTCATCGCATGCAAGATTTAAACAATGAAAATATTACTAACATGACAGATATTTGTATTCCCTATAGATGTCGGTGAAGCTTTCTGAATGAAATGTCATTTCGATAAAAAATTTAAATAGGAAAAGAGAATCCGATTATGAGGGGAAGAGAATTTGCATGAAAGACAGCAAAGTTGTGCGAGGAGGAATGGCATCGAGAAAATTGGGACTGCTTCGGGAAATAACAGAGCTCATGCCAAAAAACTCATGTATAACAAGCAAAACAATATTAGCCAATCGTTTAAAAGATAAATGATTTTTTTTAATTATAAAGTTAAAAAATATGCATGTATACTTTAAAATAACTTTAAAAAGTTTTGAAAAAGAAAAATATTTGTTCATAATTGGTCTAAATAATTTTTTCTAATAACCATTTAAGCATAAGAAATGAATTTTCATTACAACAGTATTGCCTAAGGGCAAGTACTAATAAGGACTCTCTCTTTTCTATATCTTGGTGAGGAAGCTTACTAATTTCATCTTTGGTGTTGTTTTGTTATTCAATATATAATGATTGATGATGTACAAGGTTTCAATAAACGAACATCATGTTGAATTTGGTCTAAGTCTATTATATACAATTGTATCTTTTAATAAGATGTCTCTTGAGAGCTTGAAGTCCCAATCTCAAATACTTGACACTATATTCAAATATAGACCTTAATTGTTTTAATTTTTTTAGTTAGGTGAAATAGCTTCAAATACATGGTTGTTCATAGAAAATTACTAATTCTTTACTATTTTTTTGTCAATTGAAAAATTGTCTTTGTCTATCACCCATCTTCCATTAGTACCATTGGTAACGTCCTAATGTTGAATATGATAAAAACTATGTCAACCATGGCATTATTTGATATATCACGAAGTTTACATTGTTGTTCTATGAGGCTTATCTGTGACATTATATTTCTACCATCAAATTTATGATTGTCTATTCTTGGTAGGTATGATTCTTGACCTTGAAAACGTTTTTCTATGCATTGATTTGGTTTATTAGGGTTACACTCATCTTGGTGATTTCTTTGGGACTTTAATTCTATAGAAATTCCTTTGTAAACTTATCTAAACCCTCATTAAAGATTTTGGAAATGTGTCAAACAATTTTTCTTTAATGAAATGTGTCAATGTTTCATGTGCTTGTGGAATTCTTTCCTCAATTTTAGGTGGTAGAAAATAAAATGGGTCCTTATATTTTGTATGTGGATAAAGGTGCTCTAATCCTTAAGATGACATGGTTTTAATTATATTTTTATTTTAAGATTAATTAAAGTAAAAAGGTATTTGGTGTGAGAGAAAATTTTATGTTTCTATTTGGACCAAACTTTGGCCACTAAATTAAAAAAATATATTTTGTCTAGAAATAAATATCAAAAAACTAACCCTGCTTAATATTTTATAAGATTTCAAAAAATATAAAATTTGAAATAGGCGGAAATGGAGTCCTCATCCTAGGAAAGCAAATTAGGAACCATTTCCAAACCCTTTCATTGAGAAAAGAATCAATTAGGCTCAACTTCAATCCTTTAGGAGAGCTTAGCACTATGATCAGTAGTTCCCTTTTGAATCATGATTGAATATGATTAAATGTGATTAAATTAAAGACACAACAATTAGGTAAATTGATGCAAAATTGACAAGATTAAGCATAAACAGACAGATAAATATCAAAAAGCAAAAATAGAAGGACAATCTAGAAATAAGATGTCGAAAGGAACCTTTCATTGAAATTATTAAAGTATTATTAGTTATTATTTAATGGGATTAGTGTAGTATTAGTTAGCTTAGTTAGTTTCTATTTTAGTCTTTAGTTCATGATTGTTTTGTTGTAATTGCCTATGTGTATCCTTTTGTCTTCATAATTAATTATGCAATTACCATTTCATGGTATTAGAGCCAGCTAAATATTTTTTGGCATATTTTTTAACAAAATAAATTCACAATTTTTTTGAAATGATTTTCTTTTGGAAGTTTTTCTCAAATTTTTACAACAAAAAATCGTATTTTTTCAAATCAGGAGGATTTTGAAAAATTGCAGAGGTTTTCAAGGTGAAAATCGTGGGCATTTTCATTCTATCTAAATCGCGCGATGGTTTCTTGAGAAATTTTGGCTTCTATTTATAATGCAAATCACATCGGCTTGTCTAAATCATGGGTACTTTCGTTGAGAAAAATTGCAGCCCACTAGTGTTCTTTCTTACTCGCAGCTAGTTATTCAGCTTGCATGTCTGTTAACCATTTTTGTGAAAAATTGTACATGATTTAAGGGTTTCTACAGACCTTTTAAGGGAGAAAATTGCAAGTGTCTAAGTTTGAAAAATGTAACGAAGGTTTCATGTGATTTCCATCTAGTATTTCCTTTGCAATGGGTCTATCTTCGACCTTGGCTGATTGTACTTTTCTGGTCGTTTGAAGGCTCACTATTTAGGTCGTTTTCACTGGGATCTCACATTTTTTATCAGACATTTTTATCATTTCTGTAGGTGTCATCGGTTTTGGTATTTATTTATTTTGCTTTTCTATGACAATCTTCACATCTGTAAGTTCCTTTGTGTTATTTTTTCAACTTGCGACTAGAGGTGTTTTTAACTTACAACTAGGGTTTTATTTCTTATGCCTAAGGTTTAATAAAATCATGGGTTTTTTTTAACAAACTCACACTTTTTTTGTTTTAAATGGTGGGCTTCTCAACTACGACCTAGGGTTTTCTGCAAACCTAGGTCTTTAAACAAAATTGTGGGTCCTTTTGTGTTTTTCCCTAATTTTTTTAATAAAATGATAAGTATTTTTTTCTAAGTAGTTCCTTGGGATTTGTGCCTCAACATTTGTGTCATTTTTTCATTGCTTTTTAATCCAAAAATCAACTTTATTTTTAAAAGTACGTTGTTGCAGTTTGTTTTACCTCACTTTTGTGCATCAAAATGCGGGAGGGATGGCATCAACCAACATCATGTTGGAACATAATCAATACTTCAATGAAAGAATTACAACTCTTGGAAACAACAAATTCTCACTTGATATTTGAATATTGGTGTCTAGACCAATTTGTTCTAAGTCGGCTCCTCGTCCCATGATGGCAAGAAAAGACTAGGAAAAATTTTGATGAGTGCAATCGAGAAGCAGTAATGCACATCAAGTCGTTAGTCATGGAGGACATACTTCCACAAGTGTCATTTGGCAAGATCGTTATGGAGATTTGGATGCATTTGGAGGATCTCCATGAAATCTCAGACAAGAGATGAGCATTTTTTTCTAAGAATATGTTGTTTCCAATCATGATGGATGATAAAATGTATCTACAAGAGCCTCTTATGAAGATAAAGGACATACCTGATCAATTGGAGGCTATTGATCACAAGATGGAGGAAGAGGATATGGTGGTAATCACACTCAAAAATTTACCACAATCCTACATACACTTCATTGAAATGCTCAACATTACATCCATGAATGTTGACTTAAAATTTCTTGAACTATGCAACAAGTTTCTAGAGCAAGATAGATGGAAACAACAGTTTGGGAGTAACAACGAATCATCCACTACAGATCAAACGTTTGCTACCAAAGCCATGGATAAAGACAAAGGCAAAGGCAAGTCCTTTTAGCCAAAAGAATAGATAAATCTTGTGAGTAGCTCCAAGAAGGTTATCACATGTCATTGTTGTGGTAAGATTGGCCACATGAAGAAATAGTGCAAACAATAGTTGGTTGATGAGAAATCTAGTCAAGGAGGGTCTCTACAGAAGGCCCAAGTTGCAAAGCATATTGAGTAGAAGGAGTCTTCCTTTTACACATTCATGGCTAAAATACTAGTAGACCATGTCAAATAATTTGTCTAGTACATTGATTATGGAGCTTTTCGATATTTCACGCTTAGAAGGGATTGGTTCACAAAGTACTTTCTTTGATTCAATGATCTTTGGAGGAGGTGAAGAGTATACGGTTGTTGACAAGGGCAATGTTTAGATTACATCTAGTGGGAGAAATCTCATATTTCTCAATGTATATTATGTTTCAAGCATGAAGATCAATCTGTTTTTTATTAGTCAGATGATGTGACACTGTCCAAAGTTGGATGTCGTCTTTAGTGCATGCAAGTGTCATATTGTTGATAAGAAGTCCAAGAAGACAATTGTCGTTGGCCTCGAAGATCATGGATTGTACAAGCTAGTTGGTACTAGAGAGCCTCAAAAGATTTCAATGGCTACAAAGAGTTCTTCCATAAGGACTCTTTGACATCAATGGCATGGGCATCTCAACCTATCATATTTCTCTCAATTGGCTTGGGAGAATCTGATAGAAGGCTAACCTGATATTTAGCAACAAAGACATGGTATTTTCAAAGGTTGCTAAGCAGGGAATCAACATCAAACTACATTCTCAAATGGAAAATCTTGGAAAACATCCAAGGTATTCCAATCAGTTCTTATAGATGTTTGTGGACCAATGGATATGACATTGGTCACTGATGCTAGCTATTTTATTTTTTTTGTCAATGATTTTGGTAGAAAAATATGGGTATTTTTCTCAAATCAAAATTAGATGTGTTTAATGAATTTCAAAAGTATAAAGTATTAGTTGAAAAATGGTTAGGACATCAAATCATAACTCTTAGGTCAGAAAATGGATGTGAATTTTGTTCCACTAAATTCACAAACTTTTTTGGTAAACATAGTGTCAAGCATCAACTTACCACACCCTATACCCCTCAACGGAATGGTGTTGTTGAACAAAGAAACCAAACCATAAAAAAGATGGCTTGGTTTATGCTAGAAAATAAGAGTGTGCCTAAGAATTTTTGGGTTAAGGCATTGTATACTGCAATATACCTTATAAATCAGTCTCCCACATTGGTTGTTAATAAGATGACTCTTGAGGAAGCTTGGTCTGGGAGGAAACCGAAAATCAACCACCTTAGGGTTTTTGGTTCAACAACATATGTTTGGATTCCAGATGTAAAGAGAACAAAACTAGATTCCAAAAGTCTAAAGTTGATGATTACAGATTGCAATGATAATCATAAGGCCTAGTGGCTAGTTGACGTGGACACTAATTATCTCACATTTAGTAGAGATGTGGTTTTTTATGGAGAAGGTGGGCTCCTTTAGCTCACTTCTCCCATCCAGCATCCCGAAGACAACCTCTTTAAACAAAATATATAGGTGTTAGGCTTCCATGATTCTGATGATTCTAAACCTGAAGTTGTGGAATCTCCTAGGCATGACATTATCCCACCAAGGTTCCCTTGAGAAAACCTAGATCAATATCTAAATGATTTTATTCCAAGCAACCCAAGTCATGTTGTTACACCTGATTTGTAAGTATATGGTTCTTATCTCCATCCTAAGTGGTGGGAAAAGCTTATCAATAATGTTTGTGATGATGAGCATGACAAGGGTAGATCTTCTAGAGGCAAGAGCAAGAAGAAGAACACAATCAATTTTTCTCTTATGGAAAACATTCAGAGTGTTTATGAGCCCCAAACAATCAAAAGAAAAAGGTAAACCTGAATGGAAAAAGGCTATGGAAGTTGAATATCATACTCTTTTAAAGGATAACACTTGGGATCTGTCAAATCTTCCACCAAGGAAGAAACCCATTGGTTTTAAATGGGTCTATAAATTCAAGTACAAAGTTGATGGAACACTTGATAAATACAAATCTTAGTTGGTGGCTAAAAGCTTCTCACACAGAGAAGGTGTTGACTACGAGGAAACCTTTTCTCCCATAGAATATGAGCACCATCTGATTGGTTTTAGCTATTATAGCATAATCTGGATAGAAATTCCATCAAATGGACATAAATAGTGCCTTCCTTAATGGTGATATGGAGGAAGAGGTCTACATGATGTAGCCTCAATGTTTCAAAGTTGCGAGCAAAGACCATTAGGTATGTAGCCCGGTGAAGGCTCTTTATGTATTAAAACAAGCCCCCAAGGCATGGTACATCAAGATTGATCAATAATTGGTTGAATAAGGCTTATAGAGAAGTCCTTTGGATCCCAACTTGTATGTCAAAGGTGATAGTAACGACATCATTTTACTTGTTATATATGTCAATGATATCATTATTACTAGTAGTGGAGAACACTTGCTTGATGAAATCAAACAAAACTTGTATCGGGCATTTGATATGATAGCTCTGGGACTTCTGCATTATTGTCTTGGTGTAGAGGTTTGGCAAACAAGTGGTGGAATTTTTATTTCTCAATCGAAGTATGTGAGGAGTTTGCTGGATAAGTTCAAGATTCAATATTGTAAACCTTCATCTACATAGGTCTATGGAGAAAGGGTTGAAAATATCAACCAAAATAGATTCACATGTGGTAAATGAGTCGGCATTCAAGTAACTAGTTGGCAGTCTCATTTATCTTATAGCCACTAGACCTTATCTTAGTTATGATGTGAGATACATATCTCATTTCATGACAACCCCTAAAGCACAATATTGGGTTGTAGAGAAGCTTGTGTTGAGATATATGAAGGGGCACTTGACTTTGGCATTCTATATATCAGAAGCAAAGATCCTTGGCTGATTGGTTTTACAAAAATAAATTGGGTAGGTTATATTGATAACGAGAAGCTTACTTCTGGGTATGTCTTGAATCTTAGCATGGGTGCAGTCACATGGACCAATAAGAAGCAACAAGTAGTAGCTCTTTCCTTGATAGAAGTAGAGTATACAAGAAATATTAAGGCAACATGTGAGATAGTATGGCTACGAAAGATGCTTTCTAACATGAAAATGTATCAAGCAGGTCCTTCACCCTTGTTCGGTGATAATCAAGGGGTGTTAAAAATTGCCAAGAATCCAATCTTCCATGAGTAAACCGACACTTCATTGTCATTTTATTTGACAACTTGCTAAAGATGCAAATATGGTCTTGCAGTATGTTCCAACAATGGACTAGAATACCAACATTCTCACCAATTCTCTAAGCCCGAACAAGTTTGTAAAATTTTGGGGACAACTTAGTGTAGTTGATAGGATGACTGTTATTAGTTAACTTAGTTAGTTTCTGTTTTAGTCTTTAGTTCATGATTGTTTCATTTAGAAACTGTTTGTCGATAAAATTCATCATTGCTTAACTATAATTAAAAGGAAATCATAAATCCCTATCTAATTAAAGAAGCCTAACAAATATCAATGAAATAATGCAAACAAGACAATAGGGTTTATAATATTCAATCAAAACTCCCTAGTCCATGATCGCATGTAGCTTCCATTGTTCTTTTTCTTCTCGTGGTATGATGGCTCTTAGATATTGCAATGCTAACTTGCAAGTGACACAAGATTTCGAAGTTCGTGATTGTTAAAAATGAAGAATTGATTTTGAATTTATAGAATTTTAGAGAGGATTGAATGAGAGGTGAAACTCAAGTGAGCTAAAAATTTGATTGATAGTTGAATTGTTGATTTGGAGGTGGAATATAGATTGAATAGATAAATGAGTTAATTGATTTAAGAAAAAGCTATCTAGAAGATAGAAAAAGAATGATTGGAGGAGAATTGAAGAATGATGCAATTAATCAATTAATTGAATTGATCAATTAAAATAGATTGAATTGTTCACTAGAGATGACCAATTGAATGCTCTTTGGAAAAAAGTAAAGTGGAAGATAGAAATAGAGATTGGAAAGATAATTTGAAGGAATGATTTAATTAATCAATTAATTGAATTGATTAATTTAGCATGTGCTGTAGGATTTTTATTGAAATTCAATTCCTTGTTTGCATGCTTTTGAACTTCATTTAGATTTTCAATTTAATCTTTGCATGTGAATTCATTGAAATATTGAATTTATTTTAAATTCAATTTGATATTTGAATCCATGCAAACTTGATTTAGTTTTTCAAATTGATTTTTGCATGTCTTTGACTCTGATTTCGAATCATGAAATTGAAATGCACATGTAACTTAAATTAGATGAAATTGGAAGAATATGAATATGAATTTGAATTAGAGGAATTAATGAAATTAAATGAAATTAGAATTCGGGGAATTAGAATTTGAATTTGAAGAATGAATTAGCTAATTAAATAATTTAAAGAAACTATTTAATTATTTAGAAATTGAATTTAATTAAATAATATAGATTATTTAAATTAAAGGAATTAAATCATGATTAATTAAATAATTGATATTTAATTAATATTTAGAAAAGGTTTAAATGATTAATTGATTAGAAAAATAGAATAATTAGTAAGATGATGAAGAAATATGATGTTAGAAGAATAAGATTAATTTAATTAATTAATTAATTAATTAAAGAATATTTAATCAATTAGACGAATAATTAGTACTGATCAATGAGACTTTTTTAAGTGTTTATAAAAACATCATCTTGTTATTGCCTCTATGTATCCTTTTGTCTTCATAATTATTTGTGCAATTACCATTTTAGAGATTTGGAGCTAAAAGTGTTGGTCGAGTGTGTTAGGACCTCTAGACCTAGAGGTATTTATGTCAACTAAAACTTCATATTTTAGAACAAGATTCTCTATAGATCATTCCCTGTAAAATTTATCCAAAAAGTGTTAGTCTTGTGTGCAAATCAGCATAGAACTAGGGTTTATGGCTATTCAAAATTTGGAATTGTATGTCTTAGTGTGCTCTACACAATATCGCAATTTTTATCGAATACGTTAGCTAGACACAAAAAAGACGAAATAATGTTGTGTTGTATAGGGGCTTGCCTAATTTAAACCTCAGGTAAGTGTTTACACTTCCACAACGCTAATGATAGATGAAAGAGAGCTTGCCCCTAGTAGAGTAGAGGCTAAAAACTTTTAAGGAAGTGATTGAATTGACAAATGATACCTTTAATGTGAAACTGCTTGCCTTGAAGTCTCATACAAATCTTGATGTTGCTTGATAGGTGTTAATGTGTGCCTTCATTCATGAAGGAACACATAACTCGATCATGATTGTTGGACTTGAATGTTTGAATACTTGACTTAAAATTTCTCCTCAATTGCCTTGAAGATGCCTAATTGAATGCTCATTTGTAGTAATAGCAAAATAATTGTTTATAGATAGATGTTCAAATGAGGAACGGAGTCATATTTATACACAATTTACACCTTGTAACCGTGAAAAATTAGGGTTTTTGTCATAGAAGGAAGAAACCACTAAATTTATGACTTAAAAACCATTACATTCAAAAGAGGTTTCCAATCCAATAGATCTAATCACAAATCAACAAGGATTAGGACTGAGAATTATGATTGGATTGGGGTTTTGATGATGTGAATTAATAAACCTCTTTTGTAAGTTGAATTGCTGAAATTAGGGTAAAAGTGCTGGAAATTAAAGTAGAAATGCGTAAACAGTAAGATACAAATGTGAAATTCAGCCACAAACATGGATTTGGGCAATGCAAGCATATTCAAACATGTTCCATAAAAGATCTACTAAAATGTCAGGACCATGGTGGTGGTTGCCCTAGTCCTTTGAACTTCTCGCACTCCAATGGGGGATCAATTCATCACTGTAAATAATGGTTATTTTGAATATCGCAACTCTATACATGTTTATTGCACACAAAAATAAGGGGAAATAGGTTGGGAATAGGGGTTTGCCTAAGTCAAATCCTAGTTCTGGAATTAACCATGAAATTGGAATGAAGGGTGATTGAATTGTAGTAATGAAAATGTTCTCCTTTTGAGGGAGATGTTGAATAATGAATAAAAACACAAATAATATACCTACTTATGAAGTTTTGTTTGTCTCCATAGGGAATTAGGGTTTTATGAGATCTTCAACAACATGGAACATGAATGTCAACTCCAATGCTTGAATCTTGACTTTATGCTAGTCAAATGCTTGAAGGAAGACTAATTGTTTTCTCACTTGACTTGAATGCTTGATTGTTTGATGTCAATTTCAATTTCATATGTGTGTATCCTTCAAATGAGAGGGGAAAGCCTCCTTTTATACTTGCTAGTCAAAAGACATCTTAAATTTCTAATATGAGTTGATAGGGGGCTAGATTTCGTGCTCAATTTTTGAAATACCCAAGGGTCCCAAAGCAAGGCCCTAATTGGGAGGACCAAGGTGTGGAACCCTAATCCTGTTGGGTACCAAGGCACCACACCCTGGTCCTACCTAATTTAGGAGTGAGAACAAAGGGTTTAAATGATGCACAAGGTCAATATGAAGTCAAATTTTCATGACATGAGAAGAATTAGGTCCTCATTAGGCCTAGGGGTGCAAACACTAAGGTGAGGACCCCAAATATGGTCAAAATTGTAAGGGATTACATTTTAGGAGGTTACATTTAGCCCCCACATTAGAGGGAGTATGAGGTTAAGAATATTCTTGATAAATTACAAAGATTCACATTGAAAGACTTTCATCAAGATGCTAAGAAGGCAAGACACACCAAGCCCCCAGTGGACTTTAGGTGTCTTACGACTTCAGGATCAAGATAAAAAGGAAATCATACGAGAAAGAGACCCATAACTACAAGCCAAGTAAGGTTCACTTACCATGAATCATGAAAAAGAAAAATACCAAAATTACAAAGCAAAAGGTAAATTTTGCTAAGTAACTTAAGTATCAAGATGTGCAAAGAGAGAAACATTGAGCGGAGTGTATGCCCCCATGTTAAATAAATTGTGCATGCCTTATCGGGAGAAATTTATTTATGATAGTTTACATTCATACAAAAGAGAAGCACATTATCACAATGATATGCCCCAAGAAGGATAAAAATCAAAAGATAATGATCACAAAACACAAAACACCTAAGGGTTCTACTTAACTCTGGGGTCAATATGCTCTTATGATAAATAATGTATATCATGTATATATTTGTATTGAATTTTCCTCATCCCCCAAAGAAAGTAGAACCACTATGGAAGAAGGGAACATGTGTATTTTGAGTCAACGTGGGAGAGGCCAAAATAGATCTCAATACTTTGCATCATCCTCAAGTAGACAACACTAGGGACAACAAATACAAGAATTGAGAAACAAATAGAAGAAGGTTACGAACGAGAGAGAGAGAGAGAGAGAGAGAGAGAGAGAGAGAGAGAGGATCTACAACACGAACAGAGTTAATCAAGCAAGTCATCCACCTCCCCATCCCGCTAAACATTGTCTTGGCAAGGTGGACAATATGCAAGAGGAGCAATGTCGAGCACAATAGATGGATCTATCACAAGTTCTAAACAAGGACCATGCTCTAATAATGGATCACTTTGTCTGTTACTTGGAGCTAGGACTAGTGCTTGTGAAAACTGTTTAGTTAAATTATTGTCAACGTCAAGATATTCATTATCATTGCTTGAATCAACATTGTTAGCACGAACATCATTTTCATTCATCTCTTCACCAAGATTAATAAAAATAGGATCTTTGATTGGAATAGAACATGAACCATTATTTTTCATAATCATTTTATGTCTTGGAGATTTAGGTTGAACTTCCTCCCTAGGGTTAGGTGAAGGCTTGACAAATGGGATCATGTCAAAATTTTGAGTCTTCAGGATGGAAACAAGTTGAGAAGCAAGTTCATGAGCTCCAACACAATGTTTCCATTAGTATTCTCTCACACAACAATTTCTTTTAGTTTTAGTTAAAGCCTGTGAAGGTTTTGGATCAACACGCATAAGCTTCTTCTCTTCCTTTAAAGAAGGATGCAAAGGAGAAGGTTTTTTAGGTTGAAAGATGGGAGATGTCGGGCGCTTTCATTTGTAAGATGAAGTAGGTGAAACCATGGCATATAAAGGAGGAGTAGAAGGTGTAGGAAGATGACCAAGTCCATCATAAGGAGGAGGAATAGGTCTATTATGAAGAAGAGGAATGGGATTAGGATCTCTAGGCTTGCTCAAGGATAGGATCATCTCATTCTTCCACCTTTGATAAGATTGAAAAAGAGCATCACTTTGAGTCTTAAGAGGTTCAAATTGTTTAGACCTGAAGTAATCAAGATTAACATTCCCTTACCTAATCGTGGGTTGGTACATGCTATGGTTAATTGTTATAATTTTGTCATCAAGAGGTAATTTCAAGCATTTATGAATAGTAGAAGGGATCATTTTCATGGAAGAGAACCAAGGATGTACCAACTTCACACAAAATTGTTTCGATGTAGGAATAATAGAAAAATTAACATCTAAATATTTGTACCAACCTCAAAAAGAAGGGTAATAGAGCCAATAGAAGAATAAGAAAAACCATCAAAGATCTTAATTATCACATCAGATTTATCATATGTCACTTGATGCAATTATAAGGTATAAAGATATTATTCAGTAATCACATTCACCATGCACGTGGGATCAATGAGCACACCTCGTGAGAGCATATTTTTTATCCTCGCAGTGATGTATAGTGGGCCATCAAGTGCTTCAATAGTCCCACTAGGATCAAAGGTAATACATAGGTCCTTATGAGGTGAAGGTTTATCAATAAGATTCACCACATTATTAGACTCAAGGCCAATATCATGAGGAGAAAAGGCAAGATTCTCAAACTCAATCACATCAGTAGAATGAGAAGGCAAAGGATTGGCAAAGATATGGAGATTTTGATTCGGAGGAGCTACGGATTTGTTTCCTTTGTCATTTACACCAGCTACAAATATGGTATTGTTATCAATAAGGTCTTGGATTTTACTTTTTAGGGAATAACACTTTTCAGTATCATGACCAGGTTGCGATGATATTGGCTAAAGGATTTGGCATCATAATGAGGTGGAAAAGGCTTGGTTGTGTCAATTGGTTTGATGGGAGGAAGTTTCAACACATTCTTGTTCAACAACTATGTCATAATGCTATGCAAAGATTCCTTAATGGGAGTAAGTTCTTTTCTAAATACTTGGATAAAGGAGGGACACTTGTTGTTGCGATTGCTACCTAGGTATTGTTGTTGTCATTGAACTTGATGTATTCGTTGTTCGATTTAAACTTTACAAAAGGTTGTTTAGAACTCTCATTGTTATCAACTAGAGCTGTTGAAGGAGATTATTCAAATTGAATCACTTGAAGCTAATAATTATGAAGTACTGTGCACAACTGCACAAAGGAAGCAAACTCAGAAAAGAAAAGTTTATCCCCAATATCTTTTTTCAAATTAGAAATGAAAATTCTTTTAACATCTTGATCAAGCATGGGATAAGAAATTTGAGAATACAAATGCTTATATCTACCAAAAAAATTAGTCACTTTTTCTTTAACACCTTGCTTACAATACATTAAATCAGTCAAAGTAATCTTAGTACCAATATTATTGTGAAATTTTTGAATGAGTTACCATCCACCGACACTTTGACGGTGATTTTGTGTCATGTTACCAAATGTGTCTAGATACAATGAACCTAGGAACTTGCAATGTAATCCTATTGGACTGACATGAAATCAGATTCCTTTTAAGGACATCATGTCTAGGGTTTTAGAATGTGTGTAGATGTTAGGGTTTGTGGTGGTTGATGAGTTCTTGTATGTGCGATCTTAACAGAAAAGATCAAGTCTGTGTGTTGTAACAGAGTGTGGATTTACTGAAGACTGAAGTAATGTTGAAATGCATTAGCAATGAGCTATCATGGATCTAACCAAGCAGACTATGTTATTTGCTAGATCATTCACTTGTTGATTACTCACATCTTTGACAAGTTAGAAACCCTTAACCGGGTAGGCCCAAAAAAGCCTTTGTAAATCCTCTAACAAGGTGATTCACATCTGTGGATCTAAAATCCTCTCACAAGGTAGTCTTTAATCAGACTTATCTCCTAACAGAGATTGAGATTCCTAATAGGATCTGTTTTGGTAAAGAACATTGTATGACCTTAACCGATCTGGTTACTATTCTGCAGATAGTTACTTGTGAGTTTCATCTCACCGTGGTTTTTCCCATTTGGGTTTCCATGTCAAAATCTCTTGTGTTATGGTGATTGTGCTTCTGTGGGTGAATTCCTTACTTGTTGTTTGGTTTGCATTTGTGTTAACCAGTTTGTTAGTTAAACTGTTATACCAGTTTACTGCTAGACTGATAAAGTGTTTGAGTACAGTATTTTTTGGAATACTAATTCACCCCCCCTCTAAGTATTCATCAATTGGTATCAGAGCCAACCTTTATATAAGTCTAACCACTTGGAAAGAGATATGGGGGAATACACTGTGAGGGAACTTACTCATCGGCTCACTCAAACTGCGCAAGCCTATGATGAACTTAAAGTCAAATATAAGGTCTCTCAGGCAAAAAGAAGAGAGCATGCTGAAAAACTGATGGAGCTAACTGAAAACAGTTCTTCTGATGAAGCGGACATGGAAGCCCTAGTTCAAGAAGTTGAAAAACTAAATGAGTCCAATGCCAACCTAAGAAGGGAACTTGAAGGACTAACTATAAGAGTGTGTCAAGAGCTTGAGAACTGAAGGAAAACTAAAGATCTGGTAAAAGACAAAGATCATTAGATCTCCAAGCTGAAGCAAGAGATCAGTGCACTTACCGCTCATCTTCATGAAAATAAAATGGAAAAGGAAGAAATGCAAGGTGAACTACACATGGTTGTTTCTGAGAATGCAACCTTGAAGGAATCCAATGCTCCTATTACCAAAGAACTTATTGAGTCAAAGGAAATACTTGCCAAATTCAATAAGAGCATTGTCAAGCTAGAGTAGAAGCTTGAATTAGCTAAACCGGTAAAGAATACCAATGGAATTGGTTTCTTTGAATATGAGGAAGGTGAGACCTCTGGAACAAAAGATGGAGCATCAAAGAAACAACCGACACCAAAGGATAAAGGCAAGAAAAAGTTCAAACCTGTTTGCTTTAATTGTCTCAAGGAAGGAGACACTACTAATGTATGTAGAAGTAAGCCTTACAATAACTTTCCTTATTTTCTAAATGATAAGCCTAGACCCAATAGATTCAATGGTAATTGTTATGCATGCAACAAGTTTGGGCATAGAGCATTTGAATGCAGGTCTGTCATGCACAACATTGGAAGGTATCCTCAAAGGAGTAAAGGAGCTTTTTCTGAACCCTCTAGGAACCAGAACCCAAACCGGTTTAATACCTATAATTATCAATCAGGAAGCAGTGGCTATCAAGCAGCAACTGGATGGAGAGCAACCTATTTGATCTGTCATGGTAATGGTCACACTGTTGCAACATGCAGAAGGAAGAATGGAAACATAAAAAATGGACCTTGGAGAGCACCTGGAATGATTTGCTATCATTGCAACAAACCAGGTCATACAGCAAGATTCTGTAGAATGAGAAAGAATATATCGGATGATATACCGATCACTCTGGAAGGAAAGATAGATGTTGAAACCGTTCAAGCAGATATGAAGAAAACCTGGAAGAAGAAGCTAGAAGAAGTGTTTCACAAAGAACCGGTTTCTGCACCTAGTGTGGAAGTCACTGAACCGACAAACTAAGCATCAGAAAAGCTTAGGGGGAGCAAATGGTGAAATGTCTCAAACCCTCGGTTTACACTGGTAAAAGACCTTAACCGGTATGTGATAACTGTCAACTGGAAGAAGACCGGAAATGGTAAAAGGCAAATTAGGGTTTACAGCCTAATAGTGGAGCATTTATTATGGTAGGTGGAGAACTTGTTTAAAAGGATTTTTCAAGTCATTTTTCACTTATCATTTCTCGAGCGAAGAAGTTTTTAAGCACTGAGTGACGAAAAGCGATTTGGATTGCGATTCGAAGAATTTTCAAAACCTTGAAGAAGAATTAGAAGCGAATATCAATCAGTCAAGCGTAGAACACAAAGTGGTATTTCAGCAACTAAAGGAGTGTGTGGTGAAGTGTAATTTGCAAGCCCTAAATTTTGAATTACGAAGGTATTTCTCAAATTTCTCTGTTTATCATGGCTTCCACATCACACTCTAGCTCTAGTGCACCCATTGATCCAGTAGACTTCATTCAATAGAAGGCAAAATACAATGCCCTATCTCAAATACCTGCTGGTGTTATAGTGGAGGAAGGCATTTCCAATTACATTGACTGTAAAATTGAAGACTTAGCATCCCTTGTAATCCATTCCCAGTTGAGTTTGTTCTACGGGAAGGACAAGAAGATTAAACCGGAATTTAGCATCCTGGAAAAGAAGAAGCTTCACAATGCAGTCTATTTCCTTGAAGAGTTTTCATATGATCACATCCGCATCATTCTGAGCATAGTGCATGGTGATAAAATGTACTTAGAGCGGACACATGACATCACCCCGGAAGCGATTCATGTCGTCATCGGTTTCTATAACGTAGGTGAAGTGCCAACCCTAAGGAAGAACAGCAAGATGGAAATGACCAAGCTCACCGATTCTGTGAGCAACCAACGGGGAATGACCATCAATCCCATCAAGGACGATCTAGTCAAATATGTCTGCATGGTAATAGGTTACCGGACATTTTATGCTAGCAGGATCAACTCTGTCTCTGTTGTAGCGGTAAATGTTGCCTACCTGATGATCATGGAAGATGCATCATTTGACTTATGCACCTGTATGCAAATGCAACTTCTGGTGAACCTAAAGTCAATTAATCAGGACAATGCCTTGAGATTTAAGCTTGGACAACTAATGGTTGGGTTGTTCTTCTACTTCCAAGGTTACTTCCCAGGAGTCAGAGATATTCAGTGGTCTGCCGACCAACCGGTTACAAAGCAAATCAAGGAAAGCCTTCAAGCGGTTGGAACCTGTTATCCATAAGTTTTGAACAAATACTTTGATGAGTTCAGACACAAAATGAGCCAAAGAGTGAGAATATCAGGCGATATTGTCAATAAATATGAAGATGACATCTGCTTCACCATCAGAGTTGATGAGTGCATAATGGAGGCGGTTGAGCCTAGACAGGAAGAAGTGGAACCGATGGGATATGAGGTAATGTATGACATGCTAGATGGGTATGCCTCTACCCTACTCGCCTCGCCCCTTGATCCAAAGGCAAAGAGAAAAAGCACCTATTTGGAAAGGGTTACACCGGTTGAAGAACCGTCAATAAAGAAGGGAAAGGCAGTGCCTTCAGTATCGGCACCGGTTACCGCAGCAAGTCCTAAAGTGACCAAGTGGTCACCAGCAAAGAAAAAACTGGAAGTTGCACCCGCCAAAGTATTTGAGAGAAAGAGGAAGACAAAAGACACTACACCAGACTCAGAGGACACTGTGTCTGAAGAACAGCCTAAGAGGACTAGGCAAACGAGGAAAAAGACAAAGAATGAACCGGCAACATCTACACCGGTAAATATTGATATTTCCTCCTACAAACCTTTGACACATTGTCAAAGAACTATTAAGAATATTAGAAGAAAAGTGCTTGGTGATTTGAAAGAGTGCTTTGATGATTTTAATGATGATGAAAAGAAGGATGTTGAACAGGAAGTCATCAATTATTTATGTATTAATGACCGGTGGCCATCAGAAATTAAATCTGAGACACCTAATTCTTTATATAATTCTTTAGATAACAAGTGGCGCATTGCCATAAAGAAGGAACAGGAAATAAGAGAGGAAGTATTTGCACAATACTTTCCTAATGTGCCTAAAATAGAACTTTATGAAGTAGTGGAAAGATATAAGGGCCTCTTCTTCATGAGAAGAAGGAGACTACTATTGCTAGAAGGAAAAGTCTCAAAAGTGGTAAAAGATACACACTCCCTTGCTTAATCCGCTCTAAAGTTGCATCAAGTGGCAGAAGCCAACTAGAAAGCTGAGCAAGAACCGAAAATCAGTCAACCTGATGAAGCGTATGATAGTGAAGGAGTATCGGTCACTGATTAAATGGAACCTATTGATGTTGATGCCTTGAACGGTGAAGATGTTACTCTAGGTACACCAACTGAAGCGACAAGACAAGAAAAATAGGCAAAGGAAGAGAAGAAGCAATAGGAAGAAGAAAAGAAGAAACATGCAGATGAAGAAGAAAAGAGGACACAGGAAGAGGACAGGAGGAAAGAAAAGGAAAATAAGAGACAAGAGAAGGAAGCGGAAAATAAATGGAAGGAAGAAGAAAAGAGACAAGAGGAAGAGAAGAAGAAGGAAGCGGAGAAGGAAGAAGAAAAGAAACATGAAGAGGAAAAGAGAAAGGAAGAGGAGAAGAGGAGGCAAGAAGAGGAGAAGAGAAAAGAAGAGGAGGAGAAGAAGAAGAAGGATGAGGATGAAGAGAAGTGGAAAGAAGAAGAAGAGAAAAGAAAAATAGAGGAAGAGGAGAAAAAGAAGGTAGAAGAAGACAAGCTAAGAGCAAAAGAGAAGAAGGAAGCGGCACAGAGCACTCAAGTGGAGACTCCAAAGGCAACTGGTAGTCAAGCCAAACCGGCTAACATTACCAGTCCCATTGACCTCCAATCTACTAATGAATCGGAGCTACTACAAAGCATTAAGCTTTCTCAAGAATGCCTAGAGGTGATAAGGAGGAAGAAAGAACAAGATGTGATCCAAGCTGCGGTGGACACTCTTACCAGTTTGATACCCTGTACCAACCTACCTAGTACCGATTCCTCTCTGGCCCAACTGAAACTCTTATGCATAGTTGTGGAGGACCAGATACAAAGCCTGGAAGAGGTTGTCGAAGTGCATGCCAAGAAGGAGCATCAAAAGGCTTTGAACACTGCCTTGGTGAAAAAGTTACATGAGCTTCGGTCCGATTTGCAGAAGGCAAAGAAGGACATCAGAGATGTAATGGATGAGGGGAAATTGCTGCTCAGTAAGATATGTCTACCCCATCTATTCTATGATGATGTGCTTACCCAGAAAGATAAACTGCAAACTGATTTGCAGACATTCATAAGCACCTTCAAGACCCCATATGATTCCTTTACCACTTATGGGCAAACCGTTCACCAGTTTCAACTTTAGGCTGCAAGAATTTATTTGGAGATCAGCAACCGGACCAAGGATTTGCAGGAACTACAACTGGTTCTACTACCAAGACTACAAATACTTCAGAAGTGCTATCTCAATCTGGATGCCTTGATGGTTACTCAAGAGATGAGTACCTTGGATGCCATGGAGGAACATGTATCCCAAATGCAAACGGAGAGTGAGGTTGCTACCTCATTACTTGAGTCTTGGTCGTTATCCACGAAGCAATTTATGTAGGACTTTAAATCTGTTTTTGACAAATTTCACTCTTTATTGTCATAAACATTTATTCAGCTAATAGAAACAGGGATTATTCAGTTGTATTTTGTCATTGTTGGCAAAGTGGGAGAAGTATTCTGGTATTTAAAATTTTGATGCATGCTATGTATACTCATGTTTATCTCTGTAAGGAAGTTGTATACATTGTATTTTCTGCAAAGGAATAGTGTATATGCTTAGGGGGAGTATTTTTCGATTATGGCATATTTTTTTTGTAAAACACTTAGATGTCAAAAAATTTCCTAAGTGTTGCCATCAATGCCAAAGGGGGAGATTGTTGGTATTTCTGATGATTATGTTGTGATTGTCATTGATGGACACACACTTTCTATGAGATCACTTTTTGTATGTATGAGTTATGCTCAACCAGTATTTGTTTCAAGCCGGTATTATGTTATAGTCTTTAGACTATCAGTGTCTTGCAGAACGTGTTTACCGATCTCAAGCGGCATGAGGACCTCAAGTGGTTCGAGGATCTCAAGCGAAATGGAGCAAAGGAACTAGAAGCGACAGTTATCATTTTCCCAGTCTTCATTTTTGTCAACCGGTAATCTGTTTAATAGTTAAACCGGTATTACTCTGAGTTATCAACCGGTAATCAGTAAAGTTGTATAAACCAGTAATACTCTGTGATGAGTTACCAACCGATATATTTTTGTGATGAGTTACCATCCACCAACACTTTGACAATGATTTTGTGTCATGTTATTAAATGTGTCTAGATACAATGAACCTAGGAACTTGCGATGTAATCCTATTGGACCATCATGAAATCAGATTCCTTTTAAGGACATTATGTCTAGGGTTTTAGAATGTGTGTAGCTGTTAGGGTTTGTGGTGGTTGATGAGTTCTTGTATGTGCGATCTTAACAGAAAAGATCAAGTCTGTGTGTTGTAACAGAGTGTGGATTTACTGAAGACTGAAGTAATGCTAAAATGCATTAGCAATGAGCTATCATGGATCTAACCAAACAGACTATGCTATTTGCTAGATCATTCACTTGTTGAGTACTCACATCTTTGACAAGTTAGAAACCCTTAACCGGGCAGGCCCAGAAAAGCCTTTGTAAATCCTCTAACAAGGTGATTCACATCTGTGGATCTAAAATCCTCTCACATGGTAGTCTTTAATTAGACTTATCTCCTAACAGAGATTGAGTTTCCTAACAGGATCTGTTCTGGTAAAGAACATTGTATGACCTTAACCGGTCTGGTTACTATTCTGCAGATAGTTACTTGTGAGTTTCATCTCACCGTGGTTTTTCCCATTTGGTTTTCCACGTCAAAATCTCTTGTGTTATGGTGATTGTGCTTCTGTGGGTGAATTCCTTACTTGTTGTTTGGTTTGCATTTGTGTTAACCAGTTTGTTAGTTAAACTGTTATACCAGTTTACTGCTAGACTAATAAAGTGTTTGAGTTCAGTATTTTTTGGAATACTAATTCACCCCCCCCCCCCTCTTAGTATTCATTAGACAAAGGGTTTACATGATGCACAAGGTCAATATGAAGTCAAATTTGCATGACATGAACATAATCAAGTACTCATCAGGATTAGTTGCGCAAACGCTAAGGTGAGGACCCCAAATGTGGTCAAAATTGTAAGGGAGTACAATTTAGGATGTTGCACATCTTTTTTGGTTTAATTTTGAAGAAGGCTGACATCGGGGAGCACTTTCCTACTCCTTATTTTCTCAATCATTTGGAGTTCAAATTTGGACCGAAATTGACTAGACAAAGGCACTAGATGTTATAGCATTAGCTATTTGAGTTGGGATAAAGTTTAATAGGCATGGAATTATGCTAGGCTTCCAAAATTGGCCATGGATTGATCAAAAATAGACATATATAAGGGTCATGGGGGACAACCACAAAAGTAAGCCTAAAATGAGTGTGAAATTATAGAGGGATACAATTCACGACATTATATTTAGCCTGCACTTAAGTGGTAGTATGACCTTATGCTCATTCTATTTATAAAGTATATGATGGTATAGAAATATGTTCACCAAGACATTAAATAGAGAAGATAACACCAATCCACCAAGACTTGGGATCTTATTGGTCTAAAATATTGAGATAAAAAGAGTAACATGATCATCATAGGTTATATATACACATGGATCATGCAAGAAAAAATAAAGGTATGGCATCATAGGGTTAGTAAGGAATACTTACTAGGAGCCATAAAGAAAACAGGCATGGCATCTAGGTCTAGTAAAGGATTCTTACTAGGAGTCATGTCAGAGAAGGGAAGTCAAATAGGTCTAATATGGTGTGTTAGGCTAATAGACTTGTGCTAAGGAATATTACAAAGAAAAATCTTTGTTTGTTAGATGATCTAAAAATGTGACTATGAAATTAGTGTGGCAATGTGCACCAAACATATAATGGTGTTTATCAAACTATACAAACCAATCTCTTGGTGTGTGCACAAAATATAACATGTAGAGAAGTGTATGCCCTCATGTTAAAGTAATTGTGCATTCCTTACTAGGAGAAATTTCTTTAAGGTATTAGGCATACATCCAAAAGACAAGCATTTCAAAACAGTGAAATGCCCCCAAATACAGGCAAATCAAAGGCGATGGTAACAAGACATGAAAGAGCACATAAGGGATCCACTATTTGGGGTTAGTATACACATGAAATAAATCAAGTATATCAAATATAATTATTCAGAATTGACCTCATCCCTCAAAGGTAGTGGAACTACAAACACAATGGAAGAAGAGAACATAAGATGAACTAAAAGTCTTTTTCGGTCAACATGGAAGATACTTAAAAGATCTCAAGTTACATCATCCCCAAGTAGACAACACAAAATAATATTTATGACAAAAACACATTTACGACATAACATGTATACAACATTTATAAGAATGAATATACAAATAGACAAATATTATGATAGGTTCAGTCCCTTTTTATCCTTGTGCTAATGAAGCAACAAGGGTCATCCAAAGAGAGCTTAACAAACAAAAATACATGCCAAGAAGAACATTATGACAGATCACATTACATGCAATAAAACACATAAAATAAAGAATCTACTACGTGAATGAGCTAATCTAGAAAATCATCCACCTTCCAATCTTGCTCAACACCATTTAGGGATGGTGGACAAAATGTCAAATGAGCTACTGCTAGTATGGTAGATGGATCTATATCTAGTGCTAAGTATGGATCATGCTCTAATGATGGATCACAATGTGTGTCACTAGGAGATAGAGTAATGCTTTTGAAAATGTTGAAGGTAAATCATCATTATCATTTTCAACACTTTCAACTCTATCAAAATCATCTCTAAATTGATCATAATAGGAGGTTTGATAGGAGGAGGAGGAGAAGATGAACCATTAGGAATTGACAACTTCAACTTCTGATGAGGTTGGTCAAGATAAGGCTCCTCTTTAGGTGTGGAAGATGATAGGGAAGGATGGAAATCATAGCATTTTAAATTGTCACCAATCCAATTTACACCTCATATTTGTGCTCCCACTTTAGCATGTCCTATCCTCATCACCACTCTAGGTCCATTCAAGATCGATTATCCAAATTTAATGTCATGTACACCCTCTTGTGGGTCTCACTGTGAGATGCCCACCCCCTTCTTCTTATTTTGGTCCTCTTTGGAGGAGGATCAAGGTGCCCCAAAACACCTTGGTCCATCTCAAAGGGACCCCAATTTAATATGGGGTAAGTGTTATATCTCCCTACCAAACTTTGATCCTTGAAGCTACATATGACCGTTGGAGGTTGGCCTAAACGGTAAATTACCTAGGGAACCCTATATAAAGACATTATATCAATTCATTTTAGATCTAACTCTCCATCCATAGCATTCATGCATTCATGAATAATTCATCATCAAGCATATTCAAAGATTCAAGGTTGCATATTCATCATTCAACCATTGTGGAGAAAAGTTACATCAATGTTCATGCAAGCATGTGTGTGTGATTAGGGTTTATCATGTTCATGTGTTTCTCATGCCATTACATTCAATATTTATGATTACATTGAAACAACATTGCATCATCATCAACAATTGCAAATCTGAGGTATATCTCCTTATATTTATTTTAGCATTTGTATTATTTCATTCATGGTTAATTCCAAAACTAGGATTTGACCTAAGGCAAACCCCTATTCCCAACATATTTCCCTTTCTTTTTGCATGCAAGAAACAAGTGCAGAGTTGTACTTGAGAAATCTAATAGAGTCAATAGTGATGAACAGGTCAACTTTCGACAATAGAAAATTCAGAGGACCAAGGCTGATCCGTGCTACTTGGTCCCAAAAAATCAAGTCAAACTTCGAAGGACGGGTTTCAGAAATCTCATTTTTCTCAGATCTAGGTTGGTGGCTTGGTGGGACATCTTTGGCTTACTTTTTCCATCAGATCACTTCAATAATCCCTCATTTTACCCTAATTTCATAATCAATCAAATTCAACTTAGAAAGAGGACTAATCATATCAATCCAATAGAATCCAATAAAAAAACTCAAACTCTTTCCTATTAGGATTGAGCCTAGATCTATTGGGTTCAATCCTCTTTCAATGTATGTAGGTTAATTAGATTAGTTAGTGGTTTTATTATCTTAAACCCTAATTCTCAATTTTCCCTACATTACATTTTGGTGAACCCAACTCCTTGCATGCTTATTTTTTATTTGTGGTCTCATATCTGATTTTTAGGCATTTCAACAATTAGTTTTTCTCTCATAGATCATAATTACATAAATTTAGTGGTTAATTTCATAAAAACCCTACTTTATTTTGCTAATTTTGGTTTGTGGATTACATTATTTTTCACTTATATTTTTCAAATCTAATTTTAAGCACTCATAATAGAAATTACTAAATTTGATTTTTTTGCTATTTCACATATGATTACATTGCTTTTTAGTTACCTTTATCATAATCATGTGTTGGATAATGGTTTATTTTCATTCATAGTACTTTTACATATTGTATTTTTTGGGTTACTAAAATGTTTACTAATTTCAAATCTTATCTCAAAGCTTTTATCCATGTTATATGTAGTTTTATGATGTCATTCTTAAGAACATGCATTACATGTGTAGATCACATTAAGGCTTTCGTAGACAATGATAACCCTAAAGATGACATTAAAAGAGTTAAAACTTGTACCTCTCCTAGGATATCTAATGTGAATAAGGAAAAAGTCAATATTCCTATCAATGATCTCTCTAATGGACAAAAAGCATTGAAGAGCAACATGACACCATCCTCTTATCATAGGCATACCCTAGCACAAGGGGGGAAAGATCATAATATTGCTTTATCAATCCTTCTAGATTATCCTAATTATCCTAGAGCTTATCTTAGTCATCAAAATATTTGTAGGGAAGATGATGCTATGCATTTTATTCATGACCTATCTCCTCATGTAACATCAAGAAAAGATGAAGCCCTAGATGATATGGATATTCCCTCCCCACCTATCAAAGAGGATATGAATAATGATGATAGAAAAGAAAAATTCCTTACAAAATATATTCCCCCTTCATCTAATTCTCCCTTTGTTCCTTCCATTTGTCTTTACACTACAAATTTTAAAGAGATTCATGATAATGGTCCTTTTTTTGCACAATTAAAAAGCTTTTATAGGAGTGGTTATAACATAATCTCAAAACAAGGTTATAGAGGACAAGGACTTGGAAAATATGAACAAGGAATCAAAGTCCTTATAAACCCTCCTTCCCAAGCTAGTACCAAACCTATAATACATCCTCATCATTCACCTATGGATGATCTGCTCACGATTCAAAACTTTAAGGAGTATCTTGCAAGATAGAAAGTATCATCCATCTAAGGGTGCTTCTACCTTAAATCATAAAACTCATGATCATCATGCCAATGATTTTCCTAATTATCTAAAGGGAATATAAGAAATCATTGATAATGAAAACATAAAAATCAAAGAAGACAATTCTTCTCCTTCTAGTAATCGTTTTCCTACATCTGAAGAGACAAGACCTCTCCTATTGATGACCAAGAGAAATTAGCTACTAGAATCTTCTGGAGATTGAAGTATGATAAGAATATTATTTTTCCTTTCATTAGACTTAATCATATTCCTAAGCATAAGGAAGGTGATGAACTTTGTCTTTTTCATCGTGATTATTCTCATTCTCTTGGAAATTGTAAATCCTTCAAAACATTTGTTCAAGACCAATGTGATCGAGCTCGCATAGCTCTTACAATTGATCTTGCACTTTTTATTGGTGAAGAGGCAGTGTCTTAGCACTCCATTCACCCTATCATGTTTCTCCTCACACTAAGACACTAGTAGTTAACTTCATTGGGGTCTCTTTCTCATGAGTGGTGTTGCTATTTCAATAAAAAAAAATTGGGGCAACAACATAGTTTCTTCCTTTTTTCCTCACTTGGAGGGCAAGGAAAATATACATATTCAATTCTCTCTCTCTTTGAAGATTACCTCTTCTTTAGAGTTACATTTTGCATAACATGATTTCCTTTCTTGCATCGAGTTATCCTTCATATGAGTACATGTGTGTTCCTTGGGTAGTACCTATTCTTTGCTTGAAACAGTACGTCTCTTATGTATAATATCTCCTTAGAGATTGTGTAATCCTTCTCATTGTCCCTACACTTAGGGGGCATTGATATTTCTCTTATCCTTTCTAAGGATCCACTTTTCCTTTGTTGAATGGTGTTTTCTTACGATACGATGTCATTCATTATGTGAAGTTGTTGTTTTCTCAAGGATTCTCTCTTATGCAACAGGTGTATATCCTTGACTACAAACTCTTTTACACTTGGCAATGCATATCTATTATAAACACACCCTCCACTTTGGGTCAGAAGTGTGTCATCCTTCATCAAGAATCTCTTTCACTTAGCAATGGGGAGAAGGTATGCATTATTGTTCTCCTTCCTCTCTTTTGGTCGATGATGTTATTTTTATTTAAGAACTCCTCTTGGAGGTAGATATCTTTGAGAAAATATCTCTTCCACTTCAAGAATTCCCCCTTACACTTGTTGCAAGATATCTCATTTTCAACTATCTTATCCTTGCTTGTAAGAGTATTTCCTATTTAGCTTGGATTTATGAATATTGTTGCCTAAAAGGATATCTCCTTAGTGTTGAAGGTGTGTATCCTTGTTTCTAGCTTCCTTAAGATGTCAACATATGGCCATGTTGACATCTTAAGGGAGGGGGTATTGAATATCATCCTCTTTGTACTATATTGTACTATATTTCTGCATGTCTTAGACAGGGTGTTCATTCTCGAAACCAAACAAAACAAAGTCTTACACAAGATGCTTCATGCCTCAAAATAGACGCAACATATATATATATGTCTTATACAAGGTTACACATTCTCAAAACTAGTCAAAAAAAAGTCTTACACGAGATGCTTCATACTCAAAACCAAACACATATTTGCATTTGCATTTCATGTCTTATATAGGTTGTTGCATGCTTGAAACTAGACAAAACAAGGTCTTATACGAGGTTCTTAACTCTTGAAACTAGGTAGTTGCATATATAGAAGAATGAGTGGAACTAGTAAAACACAACTAGACTATTTCGGCTCTCCTCCCCAACATGGATCACTTAGCAAAACACAACTAGCTTGTGGTATCCATGTCCTCTCTTGCTCTTCTTCTCATGGATCACCTAGCGAAACACAACTAGCCTGTGATATCCACGTTTCCCTTTTCTTTTCCCCATGAGCTCATATCTTTGGTATTTTTGGTTCATGGTTTGATGCATTCTCTTGCTCTTTTTATGCGATTGCTTGTGTCCTTGTGATGGCATTTCAATAATGATATTAATAGTTGATACATTTTGATTATCAAGGTCTCTTCATCTTGTTGACTTGAGGTCTTGTTTTGGTTTTTTAGCTTTTGTGTTGTGTGCCTTTTTTCTTTTGTTTTTGTTTTCCTTTTTGTCTTTGTCTTGTTTTATGTGTCCCTACATGAGATTATGTGATCATAATATTGGAGGCTTGGTCCCTCAAAATTAGTGATGTCTTATCTCCTTGTGATTTCACTCATAATTGCTCCTCTCTCTCTCTCATATTTCTACTTTACCATGAGTATTTGCATAATCTCATGCTCTCGTTAAAGTGGGGGCTAAATTAAGAATCATAAATTGTCACCAATCCAATTTACACCTCATGTTTGTGCTCCCACTTTGTCCTATACTCATCCCCTCTTTAGGTTCATTCAAGCCTAATTATCCAACTTTGATGTCATGTACACCCTCTTATGGGTCCCACTATGAGATGCCCACCCCCTTGACTATTTATTTTAGTCCTCTTTGTAGGAGGACCGAGGCGTGGAAGTCCCCCAAAACACCCTGGTCCCTAACAAAGGGGCCCCAATTCAAAATGGGGTAAGTGCTATATCTCCCTACCAGAATTTGATCCCCGGAGCTACACATGACCGTTGGAGATCAGTCTAATTGGTAAATTACTTAGGGAACCCTATATAAAGACATTATATAAATTAATTTTAGATCTAAGTCTCCATCCCTATTATTTGTGCATTCGTGAAGCATTCATCATCAAGCATATTCAAAGATTCAAGGCTTCATATTCATCATTCAACTATTGTGGAGCAAAGTTACATCAATGTTCATGCAAGAATGTGTGTGTGATTTGGGTTTTTCATGTTCAAGTGTTTGGCATGCCATTACATTCAACATTTTTTACTATATTCTAATAGCATTGCATCATCATCAACAATTGTAGATCTGAGTTATATCTCCTTAATATTTATTTCAGTATTTGCATTATTTAATTCATGGTTAATTCGAAAACTAGGGTTTGACCTAAGGCAAACCCCTATTCCAAACATCTTTCCCTTTCTTTTTGTGTGTAGGAAATAGGTGTGGAGTTGTACTCAGGAAATCCAACAAAGTCAACAATGACGAACATGTCAGCTTTCAACGACGAAAAATTTGAAGGACCAAGGTGCATTTGTGCTACCTTGTCTCAAAATATCAGGATAAACTTTGGAGGATAGGTTTTAGACATCTCGTTTTTCTCAAATTGAGGTTGGTGGCTTTGTGGGACATCTATAGCTTATTGTTTTCATCAGATCACTTCAATAATCCATCATTTTACCTTAATTTCATCATCAATCAAATTCAACTTAGAAAGAGGACTAATCATATCAATCCAATTGAATCCAATCACAAATATCAAACTCTTTACAAATAGGATTGAGCATAGATCTATTGGGATTAATCCTCTTTCAATGTATGTAGGTTAATTAGTAGTTTTATTATCTTAAACCCTTATTCTCAATTTTCCCTACATTATAGGAATGTGGGATCAAATCAACGTTCAAATGCTTAGGAGAAGAATCGCTTTTTGAAGAAAGCTCAAGAGCCTTGGCATGAAATCTTCTATGGTGTTCTCTTGCACTATGATTGCATCAATTACAAATCAAACCTTCTATAGAGGAAGGTTGGAGATTAATCAACATTAATTCCTTTTATTCCTTTGCTCTAAAAATATGAGGAATGGGAGGAACCACTAAAGGTTGAGAGATAGAAGGTGTCGAGCATTTTCCTCTATATCCTTTATACAATTTTGGAGAGGGCATCACACCATATATAGGAGGAATATTAAAAGTATGGAGTATTGTCAGTCTAGAATGTGGTTCACTTATTACTCGTGGAGTGGGAAGTTTGACTTCTATATCCATAGACGATGAAGGGTCCTTACGGATAGAGTTGAAGTGGATCCCAAAGGATTGCCTGAGGATAAGTTAGAGATTCTATTGGCTTTTAACTTTTAATGGAAAAAGAATAGGATATCTTAACAAAGTTTAAGTGGTTTAGGATTTTGAAGCTAAAAGTAATCAAGCACAAAGTTTCAATAATTAAGGGTTGAAAAAGACTGCGATGTATAGATAAGACTTGTCCTTTGTGGGAAAATTTTAAACACTTATGGATGGTAGAAGGGACCACCTTTGTGGATGTGAGCCAAGGGTGACCCAACTTCACATGAAATTGGTCCAAGGTAGGGATAATGGTAAAGCAACTTAGATCCGACTTCTACAAGAAGGGTGATGCAACCTATAATGGGACAAGTGAAATCATCATGCACCTTGATCAAGACATTTGATTTATCATATGTGTCGATATAATTCATGCATGTAAAGATACTCTTACATAATCATATTTACTATACATATTGGATCAATAAGCACTCCATGTGAGAGTTTGTCTTTGATTTTTGCAATAATGTATAATGGACCATCAGATGCATTTATGATATCATGTGAATTAAAGGTAAAGTTTAGTTCATGTTTAGTCTTAGGTTTCTGTTGGTCTAAAAAATTCACAATGTGTTTTTGATCAAATAAGTTCGACAATTATATGACTATCATTTTTAAGCTCAAAAACATTCACGAAATGGGAAGGAAAAGGATTGGTAAATATTTACAAGTTTTGATTAGGTGTCACTACTGATTTATTCCCTTTATCATTCACAACATCCACTAGAATAACATTAGAGCTTATGAGGTCTTGAATTTTATTTTTCAGAAACATACATCTCTCTATGTTATTTTGGGTTGGTGATGATATTGATAATAGGATTTTGAATTAAATGAAAGAGGTAGGGGGAAACTTTGACAAATTGTTGTTAATAGCTTTAAGCATAATGGAATGCAAGGACTCATAAAGCAGTGTGAAGTTGTGATTCTTGAATGGTTTAAAAGAAAAGTGATCTATAATAGGGGGTGTTCTGGCTGCACCTTGAGTATCAACGTGATTGGGAGAATTATTATTATTATTGACCTTGATGAAATTTTGTTTTATTTTCTAAAGATTTTGTATCTTTGATGAGTATCTCCAGTCTTATCAACTAGAGTCAATGATGGAGAAACTTCATATTGACTAACCCAAAGTTGATAGTGATGAAGCGTTATGCACAATGTGTGAAAAATGGGTATCGCAAAAGCAAAATCTTTTCTCTAAAATGTAATTGCAAATTATCAATAAAAACACTTTTCGTATTAGCATAAGGAATAGGATAAGAAATATATAAATACTATTGTTGATGTCTACCAATGAATTTAATCATTTTTTCATAGCACCTTGTTTGCAATGCAATATATCAATTAATGTAACTTGTGGCCCAATATTGTTTTGTAAAATGTTGCAAGGTTTATCCACTGATTGGTGAAAATTAATAATTGAGTTATTAGGCAAGGAGCAAAACCATTCCAAAGAAGTTTATTTTAAGGATCCTGGGAAGAGTTTTTTAAGATTTTTTTTTTTGCTCAGTAATAGTGATTAATTTTATTAAAAAATTAGGTTTTTAGCTAGCCCAAACTAGATGGGGCTACAATTAGGGAGCCACCTCCCCACAATATCTGATCCCTTAGAGGGTCCTTGATTACAAAGTCGAATCACACCCCCCTATCCCTTGAGCATGAAGGAGCGTTTAAATGCTCTCCTTATTCACTCTACTATCTCTCTTCCTCTTAACCTCAATCCATCCATCTTGTTTTGTTGTTTCCAATAATTTCACCTGCGAAGCATCCAACCCATTCTTCCCTCCTTTTGGATTTTGCAAACCCTTTTTTTTTCAATACACCCCCTTGAATCGCACCCTACCTTTGAACTAACATTTTCCCTCAAATCATCATGGCAAGCGGTAATACCCCCCTCATTCACATTCTTCCCTCCTTTTCGATTTTGCAAAACATTCTATTTTTCAATGCACCCCCTTGAATTGAACCCTACCTCTGAACTAACATTTTCCCTCAAATAATCATGGAAAGAGGTAACACCCCCCTCATTCACTACACCCCTAACATCAACAACCAAACCCTGTGTATCCTTCCTGCTCAAAGCTTGACTTTCACTCTCCTTAATCACCAACACCTTATCGTTGCCATCCTTCATGCTCTTAATGGTATTATCTATATTCTTCTCCACTGTGTAGTACTGAGAAGTCACCTCTTTCCACCAGGTTGCATTTTTATTTATTCTATGCTTGTCACAAAAAGTAGCATTATGCCCAGTCTTAAAGCATCTCCTACATCTAAAGGGAACCCCTTCAAAATCAATAGGTTGAACCCAGCTTCTTTTCAAAGTTTTGACAGAAATATCTAAAGTGATAGCCTTAGATACATCCATTTCTACCAAAATTCGGGCGAAGGTGGTGTTTAGCAGATTCAAAGAGCCTTCATCAGTCATCAAGAAGCTACCAAGAGAGTTGCCAACAACCTCAAAATAGAAGTCAAACCAAAAATGGATGGGAAGATTAGGGAGCCTCACCCACAAGAGAACTTGTTCAAAAGATTCAGTCAATGGGTTAAATTCAGATGCCAAGGTTTCAACATTAGAGGGCAACTGTCCTCCCAAAACCATTGACTATGACAAAGAATCTTATTTATGTCCAAAACATTCTCAAAAACAATGACAAAAAAACCTCGAGCATGGGGGTAAAATTGAACACACCCATCTATCATAAGCTCCCAATGGATAGATATCTATTTATGCAAATCACAGAGGCTCAGCCATAGGCCTCTAAAATGCCCAACCACAACCACCTGGGGGTCGAAACTCCTTACCATGGTTCCCATATTGAAAGCCCATGTCTGCACAATGAAAATGACTAACATGAGGAAAAAAGGGAGCATTCTTATTATTGCGCAAGGAGAAAGCAACATCCATCGCCTGAGAAGAACACTTACGAGCCATTGCAGCCCATGAACCATGCCCTCTAGGTGGAAACATGCCAACAACAGGATGTCATCGAGGCAAAGCCCTAGCTACGGGAGCAGAGCACAACACCATTGTACAATGTAAATAAATGTTTTGTAAGAATTGTTTGGTCAAAGAAGAATTCACTACATAAAGTGAAAAATGTTTTGTAAAAATTGTTTGGTCAAAGAAGAATATGGACAGGTACCGGGGACTGCTGCATTACACACAGACAACATCTGTGTGGTTTTGGAGGCGGATCCTAGATGAGCTGGCGCAATTTACATGGAGGCCATTTTTGGGGTGTGAGCGATGGAGGGATGACTGGTAGTTGCATTGAGCAGGAGTGGAGATGTGGATATTCAGGAGGTCCGTGTATATCATGGAGTACTATGCTCCATTCAGGGTGGCCCGACAGCTTGGGCAGGTACAGGACATAGTGGGGGATATTTTGTTGTATCCTTGGATCACACAGGAGGTGAGGTATTGGGGGCCTATAGCGAGTCCCTTGGATGAGTGGATGAGCTTCTAGATAACTTTTCACATAGTCTGGGATGAGCGGATGGGGGCAGGGGAGGATCCAGGTATGACAGGTGGATACATGAGTTGGTGGGAGGGGCACTTGCCAGTGTGGCTTACCATTCCTGGGGTTTTAGATGATGAGGAGTTGAGGTCGTGGGTTGATCAGGTGGTGGGTGGGGAGGATGATGGCCCAAGAGAGAGATTTGTAGTTTACGTAGGGCGTGGTGGGGGCAAAGGGCAGAGGAGAGGCCAGGTTGTGGCAAAAAGCTCTAGAGGAGGAGGGGGGGATGGAGAGGATGCCCAGTGGGAGAGGTTGCGGAGGCCGTAGTTGGCGGGACAGAGGAGGCTACAGTTGGGGAGGGAGGGGAGGCTGTTCCCATGGATATCCCTGAGACAGAGGCGGGGGAGAGGGGAGGACCGACACAGGCTGATTTTGACCGATTACAACAGGAGTCAGATAGCTATTGAGTGAGGCTTCATTCCGTGGAGGATGAGTTGCAGGTAGAGAGGGCTCAGAGGGAGAGCATGGAGGCAGAGGTGGGGCGGCTGACACAGGAGATAGTTGATCTCGCAGAGAGTCTCCATACTGCCAGGACAAAGGTGGATGCCTTGAGGGCGGAGGGAAAGGAGGTAGAGAGGATGTTGGAGGAGGCTCGGACAGGTATAGCTATTGCAGGGCTCCAAGATTCTCTTTGTCGGTAGGATGTTGAGCTAGAGGGATTATAGGCCAGCGTTCAAATGGTAGGGGCGGAGGTGACACAACTGTGGGGTGAGAGGGATGCAACCCGACAGGCATTGGTTCCGGCAGGATTAGCACATATATTTTCTGGTAGTCTACAGCAGCGAGAGAGGGCGGAGAGATCAGCCTGAGAGGCACAATATTATAGGGGATTATATCATGGAGTAGTGCCTACAGGACAACGAGCAACCTCATATACTGAGAGTGTGTTCTCACAGGACCCATAGTCAGCGACTGACTCAGAGTCAGCAGACAAGGGGATCAGTGGGTTTTCAGCCACCAGCATGAGGGCAGGAGGATCAGGGGGGGTACAACAGAGGGGGGTGGCGAGATAGGAGGGGAGAGATAGCTCCTTGTATTGCTTGTGTATTATATTTTGACCCTTCGGGGTGATCATTGTATCATGACAGACACATTTTCCTCTTTATATATATATATATACATGATTTGATTGGTGACAGATGATGTGTAGCGTTTATTGTGATGGATTATTTTTGTTCTCGTTATGATGTCATATATGGATGCAATCATGGATGTGTTATGCTGACTTATTTTATGATGCAGAGTGGATGCTTATACATGTATGTTTATGATGAGTTGCTAACATGGTTTTTGGATGCAGGATGAGTGATTTTTATGTTTTTATGTATAAATGTATATGTGTGAAAGATGTGAAACGATTTATGATGCAATCTAGATGTTGTATGGATGAATAAGTATTTTTTAATTTATGTGATGCAACCTAAGTGTAACCTTAGATGCTAAATGTTTTGTGAAAAATGACTATCTAAGTAATGCAACCTATATGGTGTGAATAAATAATACAAAGAGGGAATATGCCAATAATAATACAATGATCTTAGATATAAGAATATGGAATAGATGGGAAATGGGGGAAATTTGAGAACTCCATAGGATTATTGAGTTTAGGATTTTATGGAATGATGGTGAGATTTTGTGCACAACAAATGTGGAGAGCCAACCTAGTTTGATATTACCCTGGGTGACTTGCACCACTGATTATAAAAATCAGGATGCTATGAGAAAACCAGGGTGTGAACTAACTCTCAGATAAATAAGAATTCCTTACACACAGCTATGCAAGTGTTAAGAAACACTGATACAAAGTTGTGGGTACATGCAAGGAGACCCTCAAACACACTGATAACCCTTGTACAAGAAAAGGTAGGTGTTGACAAACACTAATACCAGATCGTTGGTTTATACAAGAGAGATCCAAAACATGCCCTGCTATGAAAATATGCCCCAGTGTGCGCCTATTGTAACATACCTGGATATGGAAAAACCCAGGTAGTCGTAAATAGTTGCAGTCGTAGGGCAAAAGATGCAAGTCTAAATGAAAAGATCCAACAAAATCTAACAAGTCAATTCTTCTATGACCAAATGATACCTCTTGCCAAGAGTAGGACTTAGGATGGTGGATAAAGTTGACATGCGAGGGAAGGAATCATCCCTAGGGAAAAGTGGATTTGTGGATTTAGGCAAGCGATTTTACAGTTTTTGGAAGGTGACCTATGGACTTGGGATTGCTTCTCAAGACTTCTTGAAGCTTACAGAGAGGCATGAAAGCTCAGTTTAATGGGATATTCCTTGTTCATGACTCAGGCGAAGACTCATCATCATATGCATGTTTTATTGGGACGCGGAAGAGAAGGAATATTATGAATGGGTGGAGTGAATGGTGGGTGATTTGCAGTGTCGGTCTGATAGACAGTGGATCCGGTTATTTACCTTGGCGCCTGCATGGAGGTTTTCACTAAGGTACTTGTCCATAGCGCCACAAAGTGGTTTTCACTAGTGGACGAATTGTTTTTCTCTCTTTTTTTTTTTCTGTGTCACATGGCGCCTGTTTGCTAGGTTTTCACCAAAGTGACATTTTTTTCAGGATCTTTTTCTTTTTTTTTTGTATTTTTCTTTATTTTTTCAATTTATTTTTATTTTTATTTTGTGATTTTTTGACAATTTAAGACTTTTTGAGGACTAGGCATAAAATCTTTTGAGGTGCATGATATTCATTGGGTCATCCAAAGGATCGCCTTTAGGAGTAGCCAACTGATAAGCTCCTAATCCATATTTTGTTGTGATTACATATGGTCCAAGCCAATTAGGCTCGAACTTGCCCTTTTTTTTTTTTCTCTTTCTTGTCGATTTTTCTGATTCTCCATAAGGACAAGATCACCAACTTGGAATTCTCGAGTCCTGACTTTTTTATGATAACTCATGCACAGATGGTTTTGATAAACCCGGAGGTGATTCAAGGCCTTGAGGTGCCTTTCATCTAACAATTCTAGCTCTTGTGAGCGGGCAATTCTATATTCCTTGTTTGGTAAGATATTTTGCAGCGATACCCTTAGAGAGGGGATCTCGATCTCAAGGGGAAGGATGGATTTGGAACCAAAGACCAAGGAATAAGGAGTGGCGCCTGTGGGGGTGCGGATAGAGGTGCGGTAGGCCCACAAAGCAGGATGGAGTTAAAGGTGCCAATCACGGCCAGCTTCATCGACTGTCTTTTTGAGGATTTTTATTAGGGTTTTGTTAGAAGCCTCAACTTGGCCATTGCCTTGGGGGTAATATGGAGTGGAAAAGCGATGTTGGATGTTGAATTTTTGGTAGAGTTCTTTGACATCCTAGTTTTTGAATTGTGTGTCGTTATCTGTCATGATAAGTTTTGGGATGCCATATCGGCAGATTAGGTAGTTCAGGATGAATTTGGATATTTGCTTGCTAGTGGTAAAAGTAAGAGGGATAGCCTCTACCCACTTGGTGTAATACTCGATGGCGGTGATAATGAACTTATGTCCGTTGGAAGATGGAGGGTTAATTTTCCCAATGAGATCAGGCCCCCACTATGAGAAGGGCCATGGTGTAATAAATGGCTGCAATTCTTGTAACAGTGCATGAATCTTGTCGCCATGTTGTTGGCAAGGGATGCATTTCTTCACATAGTTATATGCATCTATTTATATCTTAGGCCAATAGTATCATATTCTCAAAAGTTTTTTAGTCAATGTGAGCCCACTTGAGTGTGCCCCACAAATGCCCTTATGTACTTCGTGTAATGCTCATTCTGCCTCTTGTTTATCTAAACACCTTAGGAGGGAACCATCAAAATGCCTTTTGAATAGGGTCTCTCCAAGGATGGTGTAACGAGCACATCGGCGAATGAATGTTTGCTATTGGGTTTTGGTGAGATGTGGTAGAATGGTGTTGTCTTTGAGGAAGGCGAAGGTTTCTTGATACCAAGGGGAGTCGGGACCAATGAGAACACACACCATTTCAGACTCTGGTAGGTCATATGCCCGTATAAACAATTGCTCAACCAAGAACTCACCCTTCTGACTGTGTGTTGGCATTTGAAGGAGGGAGCCAATGGTGGCCATTGCATCTGCATCCCTATTGTTTGTTCATGGGATTTGATCAAACTTGATTGCCATGAAATGTTTCCTAAGATCTTCAACCATAGTAGGGTAGGGAAGGAGTTTATCATCTTTTGTCTGGTACTCATCATTGACTTGTTTTATGACGAGCTGAGAATCACCATAGACTTGTAACTCCTTTATTTTCCAGTGAATGGCCAAGCACAAACCTGTGATGAGTGCCTCATATTCTGCTATGTTATTGGTACATGCGAAGGCTATCTTGTATGATTTCGGGATGCCATCTCCTTGTGGTGTGACCAATAATATTCCTGCCCCCGATCCATTTTGGGTGCAAGAGCCATCAAAGTACAATTGCCATGTGGGGGATGTGGTAACAGTCAAGATGAACTCATCTGGTAATTCTGTGAGAAGAGGATGGTCACCTAGAAGCAGAGCTTCAGCCAACTGATCTGCAATGACTTGTCCTTTGATTTCATTTCTGTCCACATATTCAATGTCAAACTCGCTTGAGAGCATGACCCATTTAGCGGTCCTGCCTGTGAGAGCAGCCTTTGACAAGAGATATTTAAGTGGATCAATTTTAGCAATTAGTTTTGTTTTATTGTTTAGCATATAGTGTCAGAATTTTTGTGTGCTAAACACAAATGCCAAGCATGCTCTTTCAATGGGGGTATAATTGAGTTCATACCCTACCAATGTTCGACTGATGTAGTAAATGGCATGTTCCTTCCCTTGATCATCTGTTTGTGCCAATAATGCCCCCAATGCCACTGCAGTAGCACATACATACAAAATAAGGGGTTTTCCAAGAGTAGGCAGCATCAACATTGGAGGTGATGCTAGATATTCTTTTAGTTTCTCAAAGGCTTTTTGGCATAAGCAATCCCATTTGAATTTTGTGTCCTTGCATAGGAGGTGTGCAAATGGATGGCACTTATCTGCTAGTTGTGAAATAAAGCGTCTAACAGATTGTAGTTTCCCCTGGAGACTGCGCAGTTGTCTGAGAGTTTTTGGTGAAGGCATTTCCATGATAGCTTTTACTTTTGGAGGATCAACCTTGATGCCTCTGCGGGAAACAATGAATCCTAATAACTTTCCCGATGTGACTCCAAACACAAACATTTTTTGATTCAGGCGTAGTTTGTATTTTTCTAATCTTTCAAAGATCTGCTTTAGATTGGGGATGTGTTCTTGTCTTGTCTTGGATTTGCCTAGGAGATCATCCATGTCATCTTCCATAATTTTGTGCAAGAAGTCATGAAAGATTGTTGTCATGGCGCGTTGATATGTAGCTCCAACATTTTTAAGGCCAAAAGGCATGACCTGGTAACAAAAAGTACCCCATGGTGTTGTGAATGCAGTTTTATGTTGATCCTCATCTGCTATTATAATTTGGTTGTATGCAGAAAACCCATCCATAAGCGATAGCATTTCATGTCCCACTGTAAGGTCCATAATCATGTCTATATTGGGGAGCGGGAAATCATCTTTAGGACAAGCTCTATTTAAATCTTGGAAATCTGTGCAGATGCGGATGCCTCCAGTGGGTTTGCCGATAGGTACAATATTGGAAACCCATTCAACGTAATCTATGGGTTTCATGAATTCTGCATCCAACATCTTTTGAAGTTCTGCCTTGACCAGGAGAGCAATATGCGGGTGCATTTTGCACAATTTTTGTTTTATAGGTTTTGCATCTGGGCGGACGGCAAGATTGTCAACCACCAAGGTAGGATCCAACCCTGGCATGTCTTCTTAGGACCATGCAAAATTGATTTTTACCTTTGTAAGGAAGTTGATAAAATCTTGTTTCTCTTGTTCTATGAGGGACTTAGCAATGAGCACATTTTGTGGGATGGTTTCGGTGCCCATGTTAACGCTATATGTTTCTTCTATTAGCAAATTTGATCTGTCCTGCGGGCGGTAACCAATGGTAGGGAGGTCAAGTCCCTCATTGTCAAGTGCCTTTTCCAGGTTTTCACTTTCGGATACGCCCTTTGTTTTTATTTTTTTCTCATCCAAAGGCGCTTCAGAGAGGTTTTCACCTAAGGAATCATGTTTCTTTCTTTGATTATCTTTTTTGTGGCTAAGGGCATTGACCTGACTACTAAAGTATCCTTTTTCATGTAGCTAAATGCCCTCTACTTTGTTACAATCTTCCAAATTTAGTATTGTCAGGAGAGTAATGAGAGCATTATCATCGGCATAGATGTCTAACGTGGGTTTGTCTCATTGGCCCCAATCTATGAGTTCAAGATGAACAAGATGTATCTCGTGTGGGGTGGAAGAGGGGATGGGGGAAATGGTATTGACATTAGTGTCGAAAAAGATATCATTTTCGTATTCATAAGGCATTTTGTGGAACTCCTCTTCATCAATGCTTTCAATATCCAAAGAAGGACTAGAGGGGGCACCAACGATAGTAATCTTAGGCACCGGGGTGTACCCCAAGCCTCTATTGTATTTGTAGGAGATATGATTTATGGGTGCTTTTCTTCCTTTCTCCTCTGGTCCCAGGCCATGTCCTTTGTAACCCATTTTTTCAACTATGACTGATGCTTTTAGATACATCTTTTTGGATATTTTTGCTGGATCTTCATCCTCTTCCCGATACAGCCATGAAGAGACATTTGATTCGAGGCTCTCCTCATCAAGTGGGCCCCATTGCTAGAAGGTGGTGTCTTGGCATTGTATGACTGGTTTCAGGTCCTTTTTGAGCTCTTTCGGTTTGCCAAATGACTTAGGAGAGAGAGGGAGGTTGCCTATTAATAAGACGTCCTCCAATTTATATTCTCCACAGCCACTGTCCAAGATCTTGATTTGATTATCTGGTTGGGATGAAGTGGAGGCAACATTTGATGTGTCAGATGGAGGCATTGGCAAGGGTCTATTCAGTGGGCAATGATACAGATGCTTCCCCTCTAATAGTTTGCAATATTGAAAAGGTCGGGGATCACCTTTGATAGTAATCTTTCTTCCATTAGAGGGAATTTGATGCATTGGTGATAAGTGGAGGGCACAACCTGCAAGGAGTGAATCCATGGCCACCAGGGGAGAATATTATAGGGGAGATCAAGATCTAATACTTGGCAAGGGGTTTCAATTGTAATAGGGCACACTTGAAGAGGTAGGGTGATCATACCCTTCGAAACTCTTTCTGCATCATCATATACTTTTATGGTGATCCTTCTTGATGTGTCTACCAAGTCCTCAAAAAGTCCCAATTGTTTTATTAACTTGTATGTACACAGATTAAGTATGGATCCATCATCTATCAAAATACGCTTGACCTTGTGTTTTTGGATAAGGGCTTCAATGTGCAAAGGTTTGTTGTGATCTTCATCTGCAGGAGCATCTTTGGAGGTAAATACAAGGTGCTGCTAGGCAGCAAGGTTTCCAATGAGAGCTTGGAATTGAGTAGCATTGATGTTATTAGGAACGCGTGACTCAAGGAGGGCTTGTTCCAAAATTTCTTTATGCATAGGGGAAGTCTTGAAAATTTCTAGAATGGAAATCTATGCATGGGTCTTTCCAAGTTGGTCCAGGAGGTCATATCGGCAGGTGGAAGACATTGGTGGGGGGTTTGGTGGGGGAGGAACTCCTTGGATGGTGACTTTTCCTCGACGTGTGGCTACATTAAAATCATTTTGGGGATGGGAGGTGGAAGGCATGGCGCCTTGAATGACTATCCTAGCAGGGTTTGGTCTGCTTTGGGGAGGGGGATGATTAACTCCTTGGATGGTTATGACGTTAACATGGTTGTCTACAGGCTCGATACGACCCACTAAAGAGTCAAAGTCGGCTATGTGATTGGTGTAGTCATAATCCACTGCATTAGATGATGAGCCTTTTCCTTTATCATGCTTCGGGAATGGTTCCTGGTACATTTTAAGTTTGTCATTGTTATTACCAGGTTTTGTGTTTGCTACTTCAATCTCACCCCTATCAATGAGATCTTGTATGTAGATTTTGAGCTTCATGCACTTTCGTGTGTCATGTCCCTTGATATGATGGTATTCACAATACTCATTCTCATTATACCATCTCGGTTTAGGTTGATTGGGGTCAAACGGGCGAGTGATCAGAAACACCACCGCACCTACTTGGACAAGTTTTTGAAACACCATTTCAATAGGCTCAGCAAGAGGAGTGAAGTTCCTTGGAGCTTTGTTATTCAATTGGGGTGGTCATCCCTGGAATGAAACATTGTTGTGAGGCTTTTGTGATTGATCTTGGTTGTTTTGATTGTTGAATTGATGATAATTGGTGGTGGATTTTGGGGGAGCAGCCATGGTTTGGACCTACTTTGCATCAGTTACACCATCGTTGACCACATTTTTATTTTTAGACTAGAATTTTGGCTTGTCATTATGATAAGAGGAAGAACTTTGTGTCGATTTCTGGTAATGTTTCAAGGTTCCTTCCTCCAAAAAGACATGTTCAAGGGCAAGGCCCTTATCGGTCAATTTCTGGAAGGATTTGATACATTGGGATGTCAAGGGTCTTGAAAGTTCAGGCACCAAATTCTTTTGAAATAGCTCAATTTGATGTTGTTCTGGCATATCCCACTGGAATTTATTGATAAGATGTTGCCATCTTTGTAGGAAGTTGGCGAAAGTCTCTCCGGGCCTTTGTTTTGTGTTACATAGGTCCATCATAGAAACGTTATTAGCCATGTTGTAAGCATAGTGGGCCACAAATTTCTCTGCCAAGTCTGGAAAGGAGACAATGGAGCCTCGTGGTAGAGATGAGAACCATGCCGGGGCATCTCCCGTGAGACTCTTGGGAAAGATTCTGTGAAGATAAAGGTCACTATAGGAGACTTCTTGACATAAGATGTAAAATTCTTGGACATGGTCGCGGGGGTCTCCTTTGCCCTCATACTTAGCAAATTTACGGATCTCAAATCCTGGAGGGTACGGTGCAACTGATATAGACAGGTCGTAAGGACAAGGACAAAATTCCTCAAACGAGTAAGGTTTCCTTTTGTTAGTCCCTTCTTTCATGTCCTTGATATTTTTCATGTCTTGAATTTCCTTGATGAGGTCTTGTTGTGGATTTTGATAATGATGAATTGCATTTGTCCCAAGAATTGGATGAGTCAAGGAAGGTGCACCGCCACAAATGTATTGATATGATGAGGAGGAGGGAATGTGAGATGTGATGACTGATGTCGCAGGGATTTGAGTGATAGTTGGTTGCGGTCCGCAAACTGTTGTGACAGGATTGAGTACGGCCCGAATAAAATTTACGACATTGTTGACAGGAAGGGAAGTTTTTGGAATAGAAATATGTGGTTGAATGGAAGGAGGTGGCATAGAAGTGTGTTGGAGAATAGATGAGATCGGATTTGATAGTGGAAGAGATGGTAAAGAGGAAGGAGGTGAGATGGAGACCACGGTCGGAGGTGCCATAGGTGGCATTGATTGAGCTTGGATGATTGGTGGGGCTGCAATTGATAGAGTTTGGATAATAGGTGCAACACTTTGTGAGGGAGCAAGGTCTCCTTGTGGTTGTTGGTCGAGGGTGGATTTATCAAACTCGGGTGGAAGTTGAGCTCCATTTTCGAGGAGAGTCTTTAGAAGTGCAGTAGGATTGTGTTGGATGAACTTTTCAATCATCTCTTGGTTATAAGAGTCTGCTAGAAGTTTGCACTTCCGGGGAGAGTTCATCTTGGCTAACCATGTTAGGATTTTGGCTTTGATCTTGATTGCTAGGTTGCCCATTTTATGCAGGATCTTGCATGGGATCTTCATATAGGACACTAATGTCCAACATGCCATATTGTTGTTCAGCCATCTTTTTCTTTTAGGATCGAGTTGTAACCATACACAACTAATCTTAGAAAAGCCTGGAGGAGGAAATCTTTTGATGAAAGGACTTAGTAGGATGTTTGTGGAATTTTAGATTTTGTCTTTGATGACAAGGGATTTTGTTGATTTGGTGGGGGTTCTTGGATTAGAGCCCGGATTTGATTAGGATTTGACACCTTAGTCCTTGGATGAAGATTTTAGGTGGTGGATTAAACCACAAGCAAGGTAATGACCAAGTTGGGTAGAATTTAGACCTGGGAATGATGATTAGAAGGCCTCTCTTACACTAAGGGTTGACTAATGACCCTAGGCAAAGTAAAGACGCAAGTTAAGAGTCTTGATTGACTCAAAAAGATTAGACAAAAGATACTTGGAGAGGATTCTTCTTCAAGCACGAGAGCTAATTGATTAATGATAAGGTCTAAATGGAACTTCACAAGGTATGCAACCTTGATGTGAGGTTAAATTGGATTAAAGGATGATTGGATTTGGATTTTGATAATTGATTTGATAGTGGTGAGAGATTAATTTGATGTGCTAAGTCCTTAGGAAATTTGAGGATGATTGATTGAGGAGGTGTGATAGTGATGACTTAGAAGAAATTTGATGACTAGGTTGTTCTTGGGATGAACATGACTCAAAAGAGGATCAATTCGAATGGCAAGTTATATGAAGGGACACGACCACCCTAATTTTGACGATAGTTGGTGTTTCAAAAGGACAAACTTGAACGTTGATCGGGAGGTTGGACTCTTAGCCTCTCACTTGGGTTTATGGAATGTGGGACGGACGGAGCTTTGACACAATTTTGGACTTTGTGTGGGTAATGACTTGGACAATTGTTTGTGTCTTGACAAGTGTTCCTTGTTTTGTTTTTTTTGCAAAGAGTTTGGGGATAGTGATGTGTCTTTAATCTACTCTTGGCAAGTATGTACCAAACAAAGCAAACACAATGATCAAAGGCACATTATCTCGAAGACACTCATGTTCATATACAACATTCTTAAGGATGGCAAGGACAATAGTCATTGGATCCCAATTGGTTTTCCAGCTACGCCTACCCAAATCGGACACTTAAATGCTTGACCCCACTGGCTCCCCTCCATGACACTCACTTCTTAAGGGCAGCCAAGCATCAATTCCCATGAAAACTCCTCATGGCGGACTTTGTGTCTCTACTAAGGGCTGTAAAAATATGGGCGGCTTTGGAGGTCCGACCTCCTGCACCAATGACTAGAAGGTTTTTGGCCACTCTGAACAAGGTGTTTAGTAAGTCTTCCTGTTAGGAACTACCATTCGCAGTTGCACAAGCACAATTGAGGCCTATAGCCCAACAAAGCACCAAGAACTTAGTAGTCACGCAAGCGTGATTGAGATCTCTAGGATCCTAATAAGCACCCAATGTGAGAGTGAACTCTCACATAGCCCCAACCATCGACCCTTTCATAGTCAATGACCTATTTATTATAGTGAGTTGGGAACCCCATGTCCGGGCGTACTCACTTGGGTCGTTCCCCTCTTACCTTCTCAAAGAGCAAGTTGGGAGGGTAGGCTCGCTAGAGGTAAACATGCAATCAAACAAGAAAAGGTTGGAGGGTCTGGATTTCTGATCGTCTAGCTAGACGAAAGCATACTCTCCTACCTTTACGCTTTTCTTAAAACACGTAAAATAATGATTCATTCCCTTTTAATTAACATCTAGATGCCTATCTTAAAAAAAACACAATGTTTAGTTGAATCTGCTAGGCAACCTATAAAAAATGGGATTAGTAGTTTTTTTGTTTTTTTTGAGTCTTGAACGGTCGAATTAAACTGCAAAACTAAGAGAATGAGAATTACTCCTAACTGTACTACACCTAGAGCGCACGCGCTGAAGTGCAGTCAGAGGCGCCGAAACACCTGCGTACGCGCTGAACTAAATAAAATTGTAAACAAAAAAAATGACAGAAAACTCAGGACAAAGAATGATTTTATACCTGTCTGTCGTGTTGATCAGAAATGCTCGCGCTGGAACCTTAAAACAAAAACCAGTGAGAGTTAGCGGGTAAAAATTTTAAAATTTAAATTCAAACAAACTTGGCAGGAGTGTCATAAAAGCACTCACGCTGATTTAAATCAGAAGCGCTAAAACGTTTGAGCTCACACCGAAATGCCTGCGCACGCGGTAAACAAATAGATAGATAGCAAAAAAAAAATTAAATTTTAAACAGCGAGCAGGAAAATTTAAAATATGCCCAAGCAGTCGCGTTGGTGCACTAGCGCTCGCGCTGATGCGCCTGCGCTCGCACCGAAGTAGGTTTTCTGTCACGCTGATTTGCAGTCTCTCACGCAGTTTCAAAACTTGCGTCTCACAACTCACAAAAATTCATAAAAAATATTAGTTCTTAGGGACGTGGGTCTCATCGGGCATGCCAAAATGAAGAGGGGAAAAGACTAGTGAGGAGGATTTAGTTAGCAAACAATGCAAATCAATCATAAGAACATATGAATTGGAAAGACATAATTACAAACAACAATGATGAAATGCATAAACCTCACAAACCTTATACCTTCTCCTTCAGATGGAGCTTGATGAAGTGAAGACGCCCTTGGATGATGCTCCACTTGATGTGCTCCTCTTGTTTGCTTGATGTGGATGGCTCTCCAATGTTGTGCACAAATGAGATGGATCTTGAGGGATGTGGAGATGAGATGATCAAGTATGGATGGGAGATGTTTTTGACATGATAAGGATGCTAAGATGATTTTCCTAGGCTTGGAGATGATGAATGAAGGGACGGGGTCCTCCATTTATAGGAAGAGGGGAGGAAAAATGGATGGCTAGGATGGATCCAAGATGAATGGCTAGGATTGCTTGTGAGCTAACACAAGGCCCAAGAGAGGGTGTGGAGACCAAGAGATATGCCTTAAAGGCATTTCTTGTTTCCACACTCCTCAAGGTGCATTGGGAAGACTTCCCAAGGTGCTTTGAGAAGAGCAAGGTGCATTGGGAAGGCTTCCCAATGTGCCTTGAGAGGAGCAAGGGATGTGACATTGCTTGAAGAATGGGGAGGAGGAATTTAAAATTCTACAAAAAGGGATAATCATGGGGATTGGAGGAATAAGAAGGAATTAAAAATTCCTTGGGAGAGGAGATACCTAGAGGAATGTGAGATTTCACCTAGGAAAAGAGCATTAAAAGCTAGTGGTTGGATGGAAGGGACAAGGAGTTGACTTTGTGGCTAGTCATGATAATCAGCCACTAGCAACTCATTAGGAGGGGATTAGAGGAAGAATTAGGTGGGATATGATTTGTAGGAGGATTTGACTAGGAGAGAGAATGAGTGGGGGGAATTAAAATTTGAAGAATAATGTTAAGTGGGTTTAGGGAGTTTCTAGAAGACTTTATTAGGTTAATGATAAATTAGGAAGATGATTTGGAGGAGTCATGTGAGTTAACTAATTAATTGAAATTAATTAGCTAAGAGGAAGATTTGTGAGGATTCAACCTTTAGAAGAATAAAGAAAGTGATTGATTTATTAAATAAATCAGTCACATACTATAGTGACAATATTAATTTTAATTAATTAATATTGAGGAGAATTTGAATTAACATAATTAAATTAATTAATTATGTTAGGAATTAAAAATAATAATTATTATTTTTAAGTGTCTACAATATCAACTGACTTTTTTGTCATCACTCCTCATTTGGCACCTAGGAGCTTTTGGAGTTCGGCCGAATTGCAGAAAGAGCTTAGTTTCATCCCTTGTTTTTCGAGGTATGTACAATTTTTTTTTCTCTTTTTTTTTCGTTTTATTTTTGTGGTTTAAAAAATAAATATATTTATTGTTATGCATTTTATTTATTTATCTAGTTTATCAAATTTTTGAAAACCTTTAACATGAAATCATTAGAAAAATGTAAAAAATACATTAAACCTAGCAAATTTTGAAAACCCACACTATGAAACCATTAGAAAAATATACCCATTACTATTAAACAATGACAAAAAAAAATATTCATTTTCTCATTACCCTTACTATTAAACAATGACAAAAAAAAATATTCATTTTCTCATTACCCTTACTATTAAACCATAAAAATTTCTAATCAATACACATACACATACAAACTTCAATCCTCATACTGATACACAGACATAGACACATACACCCACACCCACAACCAGACTCACACCTACACCTACACATACACCTACACCTACACTTGCACATACACATACACATACACATACATAAATGTACATGTGTGTTCACATATATGTGTGTGTATGTATGTGTGTGTGTATGTACATGTGTGTGTGTGTGTATGTATGTATGTATGTATGTATGTATGTATGAGTATGTGTATACACACATACTCACATACATACACACACATACACACACACATACATATGTTGGCAATTGACACTCATTTTATTGGTTTCAATATGTTGTCATTAATGGCAACATGTTCTGGCTTTCATGTTTTGGTTTGATTGTTTACCGGTAGACACTTCACCGACATCGGCACTGGCAAGTATCTTCACCGGTAGGAAGAATTCTTTGGGTACTAACATTGCAAGCTGACATGACTTCATCAGTATACCAGTATAGGAGGTCGACATCATTTGGGAGACCCGACAATCAACTATTGATTTTGATATTTATGTATATATGTAATTGAGTCGACATGTATATTCATTTTGTAATTATCTATGTAAGTCGACATAAGGCATGAAGGATTGTAAAGGTATATAGGTTAGTCGATTAGATCATTTTATGATATGATGTAATGCAATATGAGTGAGTGAGAGAGATAATTGTAATGTGAGGAATGTTGATTATGTAAGAGGTTATTCTAGTAAGGGTTTAGGGTATCAGAACCGGAACAGACAGAGCTTGAACCGGAAATAAATTAGGCATAGAAGATGCATTATATGAGTTCAGTTTTATGTTTTCTTATTCAAAGTAACTGTAGTCAGTGAGACTCCTTTGTGATGAGCAGTGTACTCTAGGCTGTAAGCCTTCCTGCAAGTGCAAGCCCCCATATTTTGTAATATCTTTTCATATGGCCAGCGGATTGATATTGTGGGTCACAAATCCCACCGTGGTTCACCCCCCCCCTGCCCCCACTCTTAGTGATCTTGGATTCCAACAATTGGTATCAGAACCTTGTGCCTCAGGGGAAGTTTAATAGCTTGAGGGAGATCCTGAATTCAGAATCCATGGATATGAGTTTGGAGAAGCAAGTTGAGGTAGCACTTGAAGATTATGATGTTGAAAGGATGAAGAACTTGAAGTTACAAGACAAATTGAATTCTACCAAGGAATTCATTCTTATCCTACAGGAGAGGCTATCATCTGTGCAAGCTAGGAAGAAGGAACTTCTGTAAAATCAGGATAATGAAGAGAAATATGCCCTTAATGAAAGATGTCAGAAGCTGAGTCAGGAGAACATGGTCATGAGGGTCATGAGGAATGAAATGAAAGCCCTACCTATGAGGATGTCAAAGGAGATTGAAGATCGAAAGATGATTGAAGAAAATCTTGGGAGATCTCTGAAAGATAGATCTGAAGAATGCATTTGGTTGGTTCATGAAAATGATATGTTGAGAACAGACTTAGTGCAATCCCAAAGTAATGAACAAGAACTTGAAAGATAAATGATAATTCTAAGAGATGATCTGGCTATTTCAAATGAGTACAAGGACAAATTCAAGGTTAGTTTAGAACAACTTGATGAATTATTGTAAAGTCAATGATAGAATGGAGATTCCAGTGGACTTGGATTTGAACAAGGTCAAAGCTCCAGTACTACAATTGAAGATCAAAACCAGAAGACACCAGTAAGGAAGCTTAATGCTTACAAATTTAATGGTAGATGCTTTGTTTGTAATAAATTTGGTCACATGGCTAGGCAATGTAGAAATAGAGCAAATCAGAACTATAATTCTGCTCCCGGTCATTGTTCTAAATGCAATAAGTATGGTCATAAGACAAAAGATTGTAGGTTGAATGTTAAATGTTATGCATGTGTAAAATTTGGACATATGGCTAATCAGTGCAGGTCAAGCAATTATACCGGTTATAGCAAAGCAATTCAAAAAAACAATGTTACATGTTATGCATGCAACAAGGTTGGACACATAGCTAAGTCCTGTAGAAGCAAAAATCCATTGGTTAACAATGATGGATCAAATGATAAAGGGAAAGAGAATGTCAATGAAATCTAGAAAGATCATATCAAGAAATGGGTCAGGAAGTCAGATGATCAATCAATGGATGGGAATGCTCCGGTTACTCAACAGACAGAAGAGGTTGCTCCTGCACCAACAGGAAGCTCATCCGGTAACTAAGGAAGATGCCTTAGGGGTAGGAAAATTTCATGAACATATTGCTTAAGCCCGGTGAAGGAGTTCTGAAAGATGTTCCAGACATTGGAAATGCTTATCCAGAATGGAGATGTTCGACCGAGATACGATATCTTTCACCGAAAGTCATTCATATCAATGATGGATTAGGATTTCTTAGAGGTTAAAAGGTTGAATCCACTTCATCTTTGATCACCTTGCATTCAAAATGATTAAGAGCGATTTAGAGCGAGTTTAAGGTGAATCAGTGTGACCAAATATCTTCTTCAGTGATTCCACCAGTGATTGGAAGAGTTCTTTAGGGTTTCATCGGCAATTATTTCTCAGGTACTTATCGATATTATCTTTCATCATGGAAGCAAGATCGTCCTCTGAACCTACTTTTATTGTAAATCCTACTATTGCTGAGGTTAAGGATCATCCTAGGCCAACTTTCAAACAATGTCCGCATACTACCACCTTAGATGATTCGGTTGGTGCTTTTTCCTGTGTCTAGGAAGGAGTTGTATATGTGGAAGATGTTAGAGCATACATTCACTGCCACAAAGAGGATTTGGGTAGTAGTGATATCAAGAGCATGTATATGAGCGAGTTCATGGGAGACTCCGGAAAGATCAAGCCTGAGTATAAGCATATTGAGGATCTAGGGTTTACCGACATTATGGATATTCCTGAATCTGAGAACGAGATTGTTAGATATGTATTGAGTAGAGTGCATGGAGAATTCATCTGATTGGACAGACCTTATAAGATCTCGAAGGAAGCCATTAGGGACATCATCGGTTTGCTGCAGATTGGTCAGTGTTTGGAGAAGAAGATTTCTAATGATTAGGTTAACAAACTCACCGATGCAACTTCAAAATGACGATCGATGAGGGTTAGCACCATCACAGATAGAGACATTAGATTTGGTAGCATGATTATTGGATACAAGGTAATTCAATCCAATTGTCTTAACTCTATTTCTAGCTTTTGCATTTATGTTGCACATAAGATCATAAGGGATAATGAGAAGATAGATCTTTGTGGATGGATGTTAGATGAGTTGTTAATTAACCTAGGAAAGATCAAAGGAGAGAAGAAGGGGACATTCTGGTATGGAAATCTTATTGTCTGTTTGATACTATTTTTCATTAATGAAACTCCTAGTTTTGGGAAGAGATAGTGAGCATTTGATATCCCGGTAGGAAGACAACTAAAATAATCTATTGCTACTTTGGGTAGTCAGCGAGATGATAAGGTTTGGGGTTACTTCAAGGCATTTAAGAAGGCTATGAAATCTAGAGAGAGGTTTCCAAAACAAATTGCTGAGAAATACTCAACCGAGATATGCTTCATGGTTAAAAAGGATGAAACCTTGATGGAAGCAATCAAACCCCGAAAGATACGGATTAAAAAGATGGGTTATGAGGTTGATGCTCAGACTTTGGATGCATATGCAAAGATGTTAATTGATGCACCTATTGATGAAGCTGAGAAATCCTTTGGTATTGCATAATAGAAGAAGCAAGAGGTTCAAACTAAATTTAACCAAAAGAAGAGGGAGAAATAACAAGGCAAGGCAAACAAATTTGTTGAACAAGTTTCCTAATACATCAAGGCATTAATGGATGTTCTGAAAAAATGAAGGAAGAGGAAAGAATCTGAAGTTTTTATTGAGCCTATTCCATCAGACTCTAGAACTAAAGATGAGACACCCTTAGCATTCAAGAGGATATTGAGGAAGAAAGGTGAGGAGACTAAGGATGAAGCAAAGAAGCAACCGATAAGGAAGGTTACAATCAAGGTACAGGCAAAGAAAAGAGGTCCAAAGGAAACACCTTCTGCTCCATCTAGTACTGGAAGAAGAAAGAAGATGGATGACACAAATCTTGCAATTGTATCTGGTAATGTAACTATTATTCCACTCAAGACTTGTGCAGAATTGGTAGATGGAATTACTAAGGATGGTATGTTGAAAAATGTACAATTTTATTATGAGTATTTAGATGATGATAGCAAAGAGATGTTGAGGAAGCAGTTTTATTATATTTGGATATATATAAGAAAGCTTTGTTGGAAATTGAGAAGCAAATACCGGCACAACTATATGACAATTTAGATGCTAGAAGATTATCAGCTATGGAGGAGGATAAGAAGATAAAGATTTGATAATTGTTAGGTACTGTAAAGCGGAAAATCGAACCCTAGGTGTTCTCCCCCACTCCAAGGAGAAAGGGGGTCACTAGGGTTGACGATTTTCACTTAGGAGGGACTTTACATTCAAAAGAGGGGTTGAAAGACTGATTTTTCCGACCTTGGGCCGACCAGGAAACAATATTTCCCGAATTACAAACTTAAAGACCTGAAGCCCCAAAAGAGACCAGGCCCAAAATAGGGCCAGGGACCAGGGCACTGGGCACCATGGTCCCACCTCCAGGGACAGCAGGGTACAAGGAGGATCAGGCCAGGGTGCTGAAAAATGCAGTTTTTGATGTCATGAACAAGTTTCGGGGTCTCCATTCAGGTTCAGTGTTGCGTCGCCATCGTGAAGACCCAAATGCAGTCGAAATTGCAAGTGTCACAATTTTAGGACGCTACATTTAGCCCCCACTTTAGCGGGAGTATAAGCGTACGCCCATACTTCTGGTAAAGTACAAGGAAACAACATTGAAAGACTTTCACCACGTCAAGGAGGCAAGATACACCAAGCCCCCAGTGGACTAAGGATCTTATGACTTCAATTGACAAAGTAAAAGGGAAGATCACAAGGGAGAACCATGACTGTCAGTAGTAAGGTTCCCTCACTATGAGTCATGCAAGAAAGATATCAAAAATTTTCAAGGCAAAGCTAAATTTGTCAAGAAATTCTCAAGTATCTTGAAGAGATATGAACAGGGTGTATTCCCCCCTACGTTAAAGCGATCGCACATGCCTCATCGGGGGTGATTGCTTTAAGGTAGTGATACATATAGGAAATGAGAAGGAAAGGAGCACGTTATCACAAGGATTTAGCCCCCAAGTGTGAGATAAGCCCAAGGATAATAGACACAAAACACAAAGCACGAGGTGACTTCGCTTTCCTTGGGGTCAGTATGTTGTATGATAATTCATGTATATCATATGTATGTATGCATAATTGTTCTTCATTCCCCAATCAAGGAAGGTCACCTAGAAGAAGGGAACACATGTGTCTTTTGAGTCAACATGAGAGAGACCAAAAGAGGTCGCAATGCTTTGCATCGTCCTCAAGTAGACAACACTAAGGACAACAAATAGAAGAATGAGAATAACACATAGAAGAAGTAACAAAAGAGAGGAGGAAAGAGTCTGCTATGCTAATGAAACTAGTCTAGCATGTCATCTACCCCCCGATCTTGCTGATCAATGTTTCGGGAAGGTAGGGAACACGCTAGAGGAGGAACATCCAACACAGCAAATGGAGCTATCACGAGATCCAAACAAGGGCTATGTTCATGTTCCAAGCCACGTTGTTCTTGTCTAGGAGCTAGGATAAGTGCTTTAGAAAATTCGTTAGATAAATGGTTATCAACATCAACAGATTCATATTCACTATCAGAATGAAAAGAAGTAACATTTTCATCATGAATAACATTTTCATCTATATCATCATCAAGATTTATAAAAATAGGATCTTTAATTCGCACAGGATCAAGACCATCATGCATCTTATGTTTAGGAGATTTTGGCTCAATTTCTGGTTGAGGAGAAAATGGAATAATGCTAGCTGAAGGTGTTTTTGGGGATTGCAAAGTTTGAGAAGTAGCTGCTTGAGCTCTAAGACGACGCTTTCGTCGGCATTCACGTGCAGAATGATTTCATCTGGTCTTAATAGGAAGTTGAGAAGATTGAGGAGGAGGAATGTTCTCATCCTTATCACTTGGGTGTTTAGGTTGTGGTCTCTTAGGTTGGATAATAGGAGAAGAAGAAGGTCTCTTTTCTGTATAAAAAGAAGGAGGAGGAACTGCTCCATATAAAGGAAGAATATTTGGTTTAGGAAGGAGACCAAGTCCATCATGATGAGGAGGTATAGGTCTACTTTTAGAAAGTTTATTAGGCATAGACATAGTCACATCCATAGGGATGGGTTGGGAATCTTCTTGAGGAAAGACATTAGTTTTATCTTTCAAATGAAGAACTTCCTTCTCAAGAATGATAGGACTATCAAGTTTGGATGTTCTAGGTTCACTTAGAGATAGGATCATATCTTTTTTCCACTTTTGATAAGATTTGAAAAGATGATCACTTCGCAGAGGAAGAGATTGGAATTGTTTAGGCCAGAAATAATCAATAGGAACGCTAGAAGTTCTTTTAGCTGGTTTAAAGAGACTATGATTGACAGTAACAACTTCACCATTATGGGGAAATTTCAAACACTTGTGAATAGGAGAAGCAATAGCTTTCATGGAAGATAGCCAAGGATAGCCTAGCTTCACACGAAATTGTTCGGACGATGGAATAATAGCAAAGCTCACATCAAGGGATTTATTATGGACCTCAATAGGTAATGTAATAGAACCAATTGCAGGAGAAGAAAATGCATCAACTAATTTCACAACCAAATTTGTTTCATCATAGATCACTTGATTCAATTGCAAAGTAAAAAGAAATTCTTCAGTAATGATATTAACCATGCAAGAAGGATCAATAAGCACTCCACGGCAAGGCGTATTCTTGACTTTTGCAACTATATATAAAGGACCATCAGGTGCCCTGATAGTTTCACTGGAATCAAAGGTGATGGAAGGTTCTTTAGGGATTTTCCACTGCTCTACAAAGTTAATCACATTCAGAGTCATAGACACAAGATCATCAGGCGAGACAGAGGAATCATTAGTATCAATCGCATTAGAGGTATGAGAAGGTAACGGATCAGTAAAAATCTGAAGATTTTGGTTAGGAGGAGCTACAAATGTATTGCCTTTATCATTCACACCAGAAACAGAGATAGTATTATTATCAATCAAATCTTGAATTTTACCCTTTAAAGCAAAACATTTCTCAGTATCATGCCCAGGTTGACGATGAAATTGACAAAAAGATTTGTTATCAAAATAGGGTGAATTAATCTTTGTAGGATCTATTTGCCTTATAGGAGGAAGAGTAAGCACATTTTGTTCTAATAACTTATTCATAATACTATGCAATGATTCATTCAAAGGAGTAAACTTTCTTTCTTTCTTGAAAAACTTAGAAATAGGAGGCACACCTGATGCTGCATTCACATTGTTGTTGATGATGTTTTCATTGAATTTAATGGACTCTCTATTCGGTTTAAACTTCCCAAATGGTTGTTGACTACTATCACCCTTATCACTCGAAGCCATAGGATTTGCTTGTTCCATTTGACTCACAGTTAGTTGATAATTGTGAAGAGTTGCACACAACTGTTGGAAAGAAGTAAACTCAGAAAACAGAAGTTTTTCTCTAATATCTTTTTGCAAATTAGAAATAAAGATTCTTTGAATATCATTGTCAGGCACTGGAAAATAAATTTGGGCATACAAATGCTTATATCTACCAATGAAATCAGTCACCTTTTCTTTAACACCTTGTTTACAATGCATTAAATCAATCAAAGTAACTTTAGGACTTATATTGTTTTGAAATTGTTGAATGAAAGCATTTGCCAGTTGTTCGAAAGAAGTAATAGAATAGGAAGGCAACGAGCAATACCATTGTAGGGCTTTATCTCTTAATGTTCTAGTAAACAGTTTTGCAAGCAACCTTTGGTCATAAGCAAAATCAGTACATATTGTTTGAAAAGTCTTAACATGTGTTAGAGGGTCACCCTTACCATTATAAAGCTCCAAATGCGGAATTTCAACATGTTTAGGGGGAATAGCTCGAACAATGTCAAGAGAAAGTTGGCTCACAACATCAAATGTGGGCACACTAAACTTAGATTGATTCATAGAGGCAATTTGTTGCTGTAAAGAAGAGACAGTTTGTGCAAGATTGTTAATGGTCGCTTCAGTCGAAGAGTTCATATTAGACGTGTTAGATTGAGATGGAGGTATTATGTTATTGAAAGAAGGTATTGATTGAGAGTAAGGAGGCGGGACACTATGATAGTTAGTCATAAGAGATGATTGGAAAGGAGGAACACTACAAGGAGGAATGGAATGGTTAAATGAATTGCCCCCTTGCGCCAGGTTCATTTGTGGAGATATAATAGGAACACTCATTGTAGGAATGAATGCAAAAGTCAGATTAAATGAAGGAAGAGGGTTCATTGAAGAAGAAGGATTGCCCCCATGACTGGTGATCATAGGAGGAATGTCTTGTATTGAAGTAGTCATTATGTTTGATGTAAAAGTAGGTATACTAGCAATAGAAGTTGTCAAAGGAATAGAATGATCGACTTGAGTAGGAGGTTGTGTATAACCCAAAGTTTCGGCACAAATATTCATAGGCATCACATTTGAATCCACAATGTGTGCAATACCATGCAAAATATCTATTCCATTCTTATCATTTTGAAGCATACATTTTAGACCCTCAATTAAAGGAAGAGCTTGACTATCAGGGTATTCTTGAGACATCCATTGTCGAAAATCATCAAATTGATTATCCAATTTCGAAAGTTGTTCTTTAGAAACCTCATGGAGAGCTTCTTCATCGTTAAGAGGATTAGAGGAATTACCCGTGTCCTCTTTAAAAAGGCCATTCAAATTAGGTTCCATCTCCTCAGTAATTAAACCTTGGAAAGACTTAATTCTAAGGCTTCGTCTAACGGGAATAGTATAAGTAGGGCTTATTGTTGTAAAACTCATGCACTAAAGAGAGAAGATTTTGAATTTAGAGGTAGCAAATTTCAATAAAATCAGCCAATCTCCTAGATTTAAGCTGTTAAATGCAATCAGGACAATCTCCTGAAATTTCGGAAAAAATGTCCGGGACCGTGGCGAACGGAGTGCACACGGTCCTCGCAACTTTTTTCGAAATTTTCAGGGATGGAAGTTATGATGATTTTAAAGCTAACCTAAAAAAATTGAGTGATTTTACGATCTGTAGATAGGCCAAATTAAAGTTGCAATCTCAAAATTGAACCCTACCAAGATTGTCGAAAAATGCAAAATTTGAATTTTGAAAAAGAGAGGGAAACTGAAATTTTGAATTTTATGATTTTAGAGGGAATACCAAAAGCAATGCAGGTTTTGAAATTTAAGAGTTGACTCAATTTCACACAAAATTCAATTTTGAAAGTGGAAATCAAGGTTGTTGCAATTAAACACTTAATTTCAAAAGTCACAAACTGCAAAAATTTGAATAAAGCACTGAAATTTCGAATGAATGCCAACACACTTTTCAGATTTAGGACAGTAAGAAACACAATTTTGACATGAATTTCAGTTTCAACAATTTTTGAATGATTAGAAGCCTTAATCCAAGCAATCCCTAGACCAACTTTGACTGTAATTTTGAAAGTGTTAGAATTGATGAAATCAGCCAAAATTCTGGATTTTAGCAGAAAAATACAGTAAGATCTAGCTCTCGAAATTTCGGAAAAAATGTCGGGGACGATGGCGCCTGGGGTGCACACGGTCCTCGCAACTTTTTTCCAAATTTTCAGGGATGAGAGATATTATGATTTTGTTGCGGAATCCAAAGTTACAGCTGATTTGGAGATGTTTTAATCAGTGAAATCATCAGTCAAAGGCTGAATCAAGAGGGTTTTAAAAATTAGGGTTTTGACACTTACCACTTAATTTTCAAAATTAAAGCACAGATATGATTTGACAATTTGCAGTAGAAGGGTAGATTTGAAACAAGCATTAACAATTAAACATTTCGCAAGCTCAATTATTAAAAAGAAAATTTTAGGGTTTTTATGCAATTAACCTCTAAAATTTGCAAAAGATCAAACATGGAAATGTAATTAAGGAAACCAATTTTTCAGATCTAACCATGAATAATCAGAATTAGGATGTTCACGTCGGGTTCACCAAAATGTAAAGCAGAAAATCGAACCCTAGGTGTTCTCCCCCACTCCAAGGAGAAAGGGGGTCACTAGGGTTGACGGTTTTCACTTAGGAGGGACTTTACATTCAAAAGAGGGGTTGAAAGACTGATTTTTCCGACCTTGGGCCGACCAGGAAACAATATTTCCCGAATTGCAAACTTAAAGACCTGAAGCCCCAAAAGAGACCGGGCCCAAAATAGGGCCAGGGACCAGGGCGTTGGGCGCCATGGTCCTGGGGGACCAGGGCGCTGGGCGCCCTAGTCCTGAAGGACCAAGGCGCTGGGCGCCATGGTCCCACCTCCAGGGACAACAGGGTGCAAGGAGGATCAGGCCAGGGTGCTGAAAAATGCAGTTTTTGATGTCATGAACAAGTTTCGGGGTCTCCATTCAAGTTCAGTGTTGTGTCGCCATCGTGAAGACCCAAATGCAGTCGAAATTGCAAGTGTCGCAATTTTAGGACGCTACAGGTACCCGTGGATCCATTACTCCAAAGGAGTTGGATATGACACTTGAGGTTGCAGACAAAAAAATCTTTCACAAGAAGCACAAGATAGTTAGTATTATGTTAGGTAGGGTTAATGAGATAATCACTGAGACCCACAAGGCATGGGCTCAATTATTTGTTGAAAACCCTGGGTTTTACACTTCACTGAAGGCTAAAACCAACACTATAGACATCTCGGTTGAAGGGAAAGGAAAAGGTATAATGGGTAACTCATCTACAATTTTGAAAGATATTAAGATATTGGATATGGAGCCCCTGGTAGAATCTAATGTACAAGACACAAAAGTGATACTAGAAAATGTAGAGATGTCGGCAGATTCACATAATGTACAGGTTACAAATGTTGAGGAAAATAATGCTCTGGATCAGAATGTATAGGTTGAGGACACAGTTCATAAGAAGGAATCAACAGTAACTTATACTACACCAAGTGGTGAAGCCACCGATGCAAAAGAGGAAGTTATAAAAGTTAATAAACCATCAGAGGAGAAGAAAGAGAAATCCAACAAGGAACTGATAGTGAGCACATCATTGTTGTCAATTGATACCTCATAGCTAGAACAGAAAAAGAATAACTGAGATGATTTCTATTGAACTCATGATGATGGCTACATAGAAAACGATGAAGGAAGGATTTGTGGACAAAGGAGTTATTGATCAATCAATCCCTATTTTGCATAGACTTGTCTCGGAGTGCAAACTAGACAAAGGAGCAAGCCCATCTAACAAGCTTAAAACAATCACAAAGAACATTTCTAGGGACTTTCAATCTTTACAACAGATATCTAACCGACAGACAGTGGAGAGGTTTACACAAGCCAAGAGAGCAACATTTGATCAGATGATTGAGTCAGAGAAGAAGGAGATTAATGATAAGTTGAAGTTGATTGAAAATGCCTTAAGGGAATGTACTAATATATATAGATTATGTTGCAAAATAGGTTTACTTACTGCAGATATAGATAAAGGGATTAAGGATACTCAGGAGAAGATTGTAGGTATAGTCAATTCTTTTCATGGATCAAATTCTTTGACAACATCTATTGATGGTCAAATTTTGGTATTGGAAGCTCATGTTTCAGCTCTTGAAAGGGAAAAAGACAAAATCATAAGAAGAGCTAAAGGACTTAGAGGATCGGTGAGTCCCCAGTTGGACTTTTTGAGTGCACATAAGGAGTGTATTGATATGGTTGGTAATCCCACACCGACAGAACTCAAGGATAAAGATTCATATACTCACATGCTTAATGGACTTGTATCTATTTCCAATACATTCAAATCTGGTTGGGATACTTATCTAGAGCTTTTGGAGAAAGCCTATCCAGAAATTTTCAAATATATTCAGCTCCGGTAAGATATTTTGGGACATTCTTCATCCTGGTTTTTATTTTTTTGGCATTGATATCAAAGGGGGAGGTATAGGTGAAAACTAAATTCTTGACATCGGGAGATATGGAGTATTTTGTTCAAATCATGATCACAGATGGATATTCAGCTCAGGGGGAGCAGTCTCAGGGTGAAACCGACAGATGGAAACCATGATCATTTTTCACATGAGCGTTGCCATCAATGCCAAAAGGGGGAGATTGTTGGCAATTAACACTCATTTGATTGGTTTCAATATGTTGCCATTGATGGCAACATGTTCTAGCTTTCATATTTTAGTTTGGTTGTTTACCGACAGACACTTCACTGGTAGGAAGAATTCTTTGGGTACCGACATTGCAGGCTGACATGACTTCATCAGGATACCAGTATAGGAGGCCGACATCATTTGGGAGATCCAGAAATTGGTAACTGATTTTGATATTTATGTATATATAATTGAGCCGACATGTATATTCATTTTATAATTATCTATGTAAGCCGACACGAGGCATGAAGGATTGTAAAGGTATATAGGTTAGTTGATTAGATCATTTTGTGATATGATGTAATGTAATATGACTGAGAGAGAGATAATTGTAATGCGAGGAATGTTGATTATGTAAGAGGTTATTCCGATAAGGGTTTAGGGTATTAGAACTGGAACAGACAGAGCTTGAACCGGAACTCAATCAGGCATAGCAGATGCATTATGTGAGTTCAATTTTATGTTTTCTTATTCAGAATAACTATAGTCAGTGAGACTCCTTTGTGATGAGTAGTGTACTCTAGGTTGCAAGCCTTCCTGCAAGTGTAGGCCCCCATATTTTTTAATATATTTTCATATGGCCAGTGGATTGATATTGTGGGTCACAAATCCCACTGTGGTTTTTCCTCTTTGAGGTTTTCCATGTATAATTCTTTGTGTTATGGTATTCATTTGTGTTATTGTATTATTGATTGCTTTAATTCTTTCAATTATATATGTACCGATTTACCGGTTGGTGAATGCATGTCATAATAAGGTTAAAATTGATTATTCTGGTAGAACACCGATTTACACACCCCCCCCTCCCCCAGTGTTCTTGGATTCTAACAAAATACACATACACATACACACATACATACACATAGACACATACATGTACATATACATTATATAGACACACATACATACATACATGACATACATACATACATACATAACACACACACACACATGCATACATACATACATACATACATACATACATATGTACACATACATACACATACACATACACACATATACACATAAAAACATGCACATAAATTTTTCTCAGCCAATTAGATCAAACACTGCAAACAAGAAGACACAACAGTTGATACAACTAGTGATAGTCCAAAAATTTACGTCAATGTTTATGTTCGTAGGCCAAATTCGGCCCAATTTCCACTAGTCTTTACACAATCGAAAACACTTCAATCACTTCTTATCCTAAGGTGATAGGGAGATTGAGTGAGGAGTTACTCAATAAGCCTAAATTTGGTCCAGTTTGTCAAATGGACCCAAGGATATGCTTTTCTAATGTATTCAATTAGTGTTTGGCAGCATCCAACTCCAAAACCCACACTTCTCCTCAAACAACCTCACTATTGTGTGTTATGCAACATTGTTCTTGTTTGCTTTCTCAAGTTACTCAAAGTTACTCAACATAGGTCCACACCCCTAAATGGTGTTTTGACTGCCATGATAGGTTCCATTAGGTTCTTTGTATGTATTTCCACTGATTTAGGCAAGTTAGGAAGGTTCATGCATCATTTGGACAATCAGATTCAACCTTTGTGAAAACAGGGCTAAAAAGGGCTACTAGCCCATGGAGGGCTAATTGAGTGAAATTAGCTTGCTTAGGATGATGATGACTCTAACCATGATGAAACCTGACATGGATGGTGTCAAATAGGTGTAAGCTCAAATATTTTCATGGTTTTAGTCCCTGGGAAGTTGGAAGAATGGTTGTCCATGTTTTTAGGCTATTAAGTAGGGTTTGAGAGGGTTTCAAGCAAGTTACAAAGGGAGTCACTCTTATACCACACACCAAGCTTCCAAAATATTTTATAATCTCTGACCCATCACTTTAAACCATTTTCTAATTCTGCTCTGCACTGTCATACACCAAACACTTGCCATACAACATTAAAATGATTAAATGATTAAGAAAAGCATTGTCACTGTCAAACCACTATTTTTCCTGCACTTTGCAAGGTTATATCACCATAGAAAACTTCATCAATGCATATATAAACCTCCAATAATATTTTTTATCCTTTTTACAAGATTCCAAAGTATGAAAGTGTTCATAAAGCAAACTTGGATTCACAAATGCATTAATTTCCCAAATCTGGGCACTTGCTGCCAGCCACTACTTCAACACACTTAGACATTAATAACTTCCAAACCAGAAAATAATAGTCTAATCTCTTTGATGGAGTTATAGAAAAATTTATTAAGAGAAACATATCCAAGATTAATCAAGATCCAACGGTGCAATAAATAGTTATCATCTTTGCACTGAGACCAATTTTGACTATCATAAATCTGGAAAATGTATGCTTGCTGCCAACTAGAGTTAACACACACTTGCAAGATGAAAAGTACATTGTTTGGAGCTCCAAATGAATCAAAAACTCATTTTAAAATATTCCAAACCTCTTCCTTTAATTTTCTCACTCAAATTGGTCTTGAGCACAAACAAGTTTGGGTCGTTTTCAAATTTACTAGCCAAGTTCATCTCCAACTTGCCTAGCATATGCTCAAAAACTCTTCTTTCTCACAACCTTGGCCAAAATATGAAATATTTACACTATAAATGGGTCATAAAACTTTTCTAAGTCCATCCATGGGAGCCCAAACTTGTATTTAGACAAGTTGATACATTTTGGAGGCCAAAACCCTTGGCAGGGCAGCCAAGGAGCAAAAATGAAACTTTTTTGTACAACCAACTTCCAAACACAAAACCTGCAATCTAATTACATGAAAATAATTTAATATAAAATGAAATAACTACCCAAAAGGTACAATACTGAAATGAGGAGTCCTAGTATGGACTGCTATACAAATGGAGTGCAAAATATGAGAAAAAACATGAAATTGCTGCCCTTTCAATTGATTTTTGTTAGAAAGTACAAAAGCCAACCCTATAAAAAGAATATGGAGGCATAAATATATTAATTGGAGGTATTTATCAATTCCTATATGGACATAAGACATTTTTGTCTTCTTTTTTACAAAAAAGTGTCCAAAATGACAACTTTTACAAGCAAAATGACAACTTTTGTTGCTCCAAATGGCAATTTGAGCAACCTAACACAACCAACCTTCCAAAATCACCTATAAATTATTAAAAACACTTTATAAACATATTTAAATTCTTTCCAAAGCATTTCTAATCCTATAAGGCAATTTTCCACTTTTTTTTCCCTTTTAGGCCTAGAAGCACAAAATTGACAATTCAAGCCCTAAGAAGCAAAAATTGTTCTCTCAAGCACAAAATGAGATCAAAAACTCATTAAATGACTAAAAAAAACCTATTAAAACATTAAAAACCTATTACAATACTTACAAACACTTAAGCATGAAAATACTAAAAATGGAGAGTAAAACATGACTAGGTGCTCTTGCACCATACTCCCCCAAAGACAAAGAAGTCATGTGACTCCTTGAGGAAGAAAAAAAGAAGGAATTATAGACTAAGAGAAATCAGATTCATGTATCCAGGTGGCTTTTGAAAGTGTTCTATCTTTCCACTTGATAAGATGGTCCATGTACACTTGATGGCGAGTCTTCTTGTAAACTCTTGAGTCCAACACTTGTTCAGCTTGAGGAATGGATGGAGGAGGCAAAGGTAGGTCTGAAAGTGTCTTGTGAACATATGGAACTCTATCCTCCTCCTTAGGAAGCTGACCTCTGAATGCCACCAAATCTAAAACATTGAAAATAGGAGACAAAGAAAGATGAGTAGGCAAATCAATTTTATATGCATTAGAACCATACTTAGCCAATATCTTGCAAGGACCTATCCGCCTCATTTGGAGCTTGCTGGAAACTCCCTTTTGAAATCTAGACTTTTTCAAATGCACCATCACAAAGTCCCCAACTGAAAATTGAACATCCCTCTTTGAGGCATCTACTCTAGATTTCACTTTTTGTGAGGTATCTTGAAGAGTTTTTCTCACTTGCTCATGAACTTCCTTCATTGATTGAGCCATGTCATCTATTGTACCACTCTTTTTCTGCATGTTACCAAGATCCCTTAACTCCATGACACCCCTTGGGTGCATCCCATAAACAATCTCAAAGGGACTCTTACCAGTTGACCTGTTAACACTATCATTGTATGCAAATTCTGCCTGATGTATGAGTTGATCCCAACTTTGGCCATATTCCTTTGTCAAACACCTTAAGAGTTTTCCAAGAGTCCTATTGACCACCTCAGTTTTCCCATCAGTCTGTGGGTGATAATCTGAACCAAAAGAGAGATTAGTACCCAATCTTTTCCACAATGTTTTCCAAAAATAGCCAAGAAACTTAACATCTCTATCAGAAACAATACTAGAAGGTAAACCATGGATTCTAATCACTTCCTTGAAAAACAAATAGGCTATATGACTAGAATCATGTGTGGTCTTGCAAGGAATAAAGTGTGTCATTTTACTAAATCTATCCACAATCACAAAGATGCTATCAAAACCAGCTTGAGTCTTAGGTAAGCCGACTACAAAATCCATGCTAACACATTCCCAAGGCCTTGTAGGAATTGGAAGAGGTTGATAAAGAATAGCATTAGAAGTATTACCTTTTGCTTTCTGACAAACCATACATTGCTCCACATACCTTCTGACATCTCGCTGCATTCTAGGCCAATAATAGAAATGTTGCACCAACTCCAATGTTTTGTTGAGACCAAAATGTCCACTCAAACACCCATTATGCTTTTCTTGGTTTAGATTCTCCCTCATTGAGCTTTTAGGAACACATAGTTGCCCACCTTTAAATAGAAAACCATTTTGCAAAGTATAATCAACATATTCACTATGAAAACAATTATCAAATGCTTGGCAAACCTTATAGATGACTGCAAAATCTTCATCATTAGGATACATTTCTTTGAAGCATTCTATGCCAATACTCTGAACGTGTACTTCCTACACTGTTAGAAGCCTTCTACTCAAAGCATCTACTACTTTATTGCATTGTCCTTTCTTGTGCTTAAGAGTAAAAGTGTATGACTATAAAAACTCAACCCATTTAACATGCCTATGATTTAACTTATCTTGTGAATTCAAGAAACTCAAAGCCTGATTGTCTGTATAAACAACAAATTCCTTTGGAAGCAAATAATGTCTCCATTTTCTAAGTGATTGAACTAAAGCATAGAGTTCCAACTCATATGAAGAGTACTTCTTTTTAGCATCATTTAACTTTTCACTAAAGAAAGCTATAGGTCTATTATCCTGACTCAACAGTGCACCTACTGCAATATTACTAGCATCATATTCAATAGTAAATAACTTGTCAAAACTAGGATGTATAAGCACTGGTTGAGAAGCAACCTTGGTTTTCAAAAGTTCAAACCCCTTATTTGTTGCATCTGTCCACTGAAACTTTACCTTAGCTCCACCTTTTATAGTATCAAGCATTGGTGCACAAATTTCACTAAACCCTCTGATGAACTTCCCGTAGAACTGTGCTAAACCATGAAAACTTCAAACATCACTTGTTGATTTGGGTGTAGGACAATTTGTGATGGCTTCCACTTTGGTTTTATCCATTTTCAAATCTCCACTTGAGATCACAAAGCCAAGATAAACCAATTCCTGTTTCATAAAATCACACTTTTCCAAATTGATTGTCAATTGTTCATCATATAATTTGTTCAAAACAATTTCAAGAAGCTTCAAATGTTCTTATTTAGCTTTACTAAATATTAGTATGTAATCTAAGTACACCACTACAAATTTACCAATGAAATCATGCAACACTTCATTCATGAGTCTCATGAATGTACTTGGGGCATTAGAAAGACCAAATGACATAACTAGCCACTCATAAAGACCCTCATTTATTTTGAAGGTTGTTTTCCATTCATCACCTTCTTTTATCCTGATCTGGTGATAACCACTTTCGAGGTCAATTTTTGTAAAATACTTGGCACCTCCCAAACAATCCATCAAATCCTCAATCCTTGTAATAGGAAATCTATACCTGATAGTGATTCTATTAATGGCTCTTGAATCTGTGCACAATCTCTATGTACCTCTTGTAGATTATAAAAATGACCATATTCCTAAATGAATATTTAATGTTCATTTTATTCTCATTCCTCTATTTAATTAAGTAAATTATTCAATTTATTTAGTTAAATTCACTTACGCCCTTTTTGCATCATTTAATTGAATAAATCATTTTATTTAATTAAAACCCTTCTCTCTACTTTTAATTAAATTCACATTTAATTAAATAGTTTACCCCAATTAAATAAATCTAATTTATTTAAATCCCCAACTTGCAACCAAATTGAAATAAAGCAATTTATTTTAATTAATTCTATTTTCCCTCACCCACTTGCATTTTCCTACATCTCCCACTTGCCTCCTAACCCTATTCCTAATTTCTTCTAGAATCCATCTAATCCTAATCAATTATCCCAAACCCATCCATTATCCCCTTTCCCTAAATTTGAGGAGGTCACTTCTCAAATTTGGAGTAAAGTCTTCAAAAGGCATTAAAGCCTTTATCCATTCAACAAGCTAACTTGTTAAATGCCCCCAAATTTGGAAGGACTCTTACAAATTTGTCCCCAAAATCTTCAAACCATTAATGGTTAACTAACCTTTAGTGGCATGATTATAGGCTTTTTGCCTAGCTCAACCTCCATCTAACCCAAGGTTCTCATCAAGCATTTATTGCTTTGACCATGGTTATTCCTTTAACCTTTGCACAAGAGTTTACCCCTTGGGTAAAAGCTTTATCCAATGGATAACCCTAACCTAACCTTAACCCTTACCTCCTAGGGTAACCATGAGGTATTCTCAAGCATTTAATGCTTCTTACATCTCCTCTCAACCAGCCTTATGTTGACAATTGTCACCATTTCATTGGTGAAAATTGAAAACATAGATTGACAACTTTCAAACTTGACCCTTGATTAACTCTTTCAATCCTGACCATCCATTGCCCTATTTTCACTATAAATAGAGCTCTCATTCCTCCATTTTAAGGATCCATGTAAGCTTTAGTATCTCATTTATGCTCAATTTTATTAACGCATCTAGCTTCTCTTTGTTATAGGAATAAATCTAATAAGCATTTTAGACTATTTCCTTTATCATTAGCTTAATTCATAAACTAGTATATCATGTTAGGATATTATTGCTACTAATCTTGTCATCTTATAATCTAGTTTATTGCATTTGTAGAATCATGCATAGATAGGATGCATTTTCATAACTAAATCAATCATAAGCATCCCTCGTTCTTGTATTTGTCATCCCTAAGCCACTTTTCTCAGTGATCTGATAGCAAAGGCATTGGCTTGAGGGACCTTGTGAGATAGAGAACCATGGGACCATCCTTGGGAAGTTGAGTCATTCTTCATGACTCCATAACTTGCACCAAGAAGTATTGTGGGTGTGTGGACAGGCCTCTTTGAACTTCATTTTTCACATTTTAAATTTCATCGTCCCCCTTTTCCCGCATACACCTCCTTTCTTGGGTGTTAAAATGACAGGTACTGCACAAGGACTTATGCTTTTTCTTATTAGATTTTGATCTAAGAGTTCTTGCACTTGTCTTGCCACTTCTTTGTTTTGTTCAGGTGTCATCTTATAGGCTACTTTGTTTGGTAAAGAGGCTCCTGGTATGAAGTCTATCTGATGGCTAATGGCTCTAGGAGGTGGTAAGGTTGTAGGTGTTCCATCCCTTATGCTTTCCTTAAAGTTATCAAGTATTTGTTGCACTTCTTGTGGTATTTCAACCTTCTTCTCCTTCTTTTCTTCTTTGGGTGTCACTATGAGTGCAAATCCTACTCCTTTACCCTCTTCAAGTGTGTTAATAAAATCTTTGCCATTCACTATTAAAATATTCTGATTCTTTGAATTGTTGCCCTCTTTCTCTTCATTTATAAACTAAATTTTATACATAATACCATCCTTCTGAAATGAGTAGGAGTTCTTTTCACCATTGTGTATGGCTTTCCTGTCAAATTGCCAAGGTCTACCAAGAAGTAGAGGGCAAGCATCCATTGGAAGAATATCACATAAGATCTTATCTTGATACCCTCCTATAGTGAATTCTACCCATGTTTGTTCATTGACAAGAACATGTTGCTCCCTATTCAACCACGGTACTCTATAGGGATGTGTGTGAGGGATTCTTTCTAGTTTGAGTTTACTCACTGCTTCTTCTGAAACTATGTTATCTGTGGATCCTGAATCAATGACCACCTTGCATACCTTTCCCATGATCTTGCACTTAATTCTAAACAATGACCTTCTTTGAATAGGTTCCTCCTTGATTGGCTCCTTTATCAAAACTCTTCTCATCATCAAACTCTCACCATCTTATGACATCAAGCTCACTTCATGAGCTTTGATGCTTGCTACACTTTCTTGCACATAATTCACTTTTCTTTCACCTCCTTGTGATGAAGTGGGTTTCTATGTGTAGCGTCCTAAAATTGCGACACTTGCAATTTCGAGTGCATTTGGGTCTTCACGATGGCGGTGCAATGTTGAACCTGAATGGAGACCCCGAAACCTGTTTGTGACATCAAAAACTGCATATTTCTGCACCTTGGCCTGATCCTTCCTTGCACCCTGCTGTCCCGGGAGGTGGGACCATGGCGCCCAGCGCCCTGGTCCCTGGCCCTATTTTGGGCCCGGTCTCTTGTTGGGCATCGAGTCTTTAAGTTTGCAATTCGGAAAATAATGCTTCTAGGTCGGCCTAAGGTCGGAAAAATCAGTCTCTCAACCCTAATTAACAAGTATATAAACTACATTTCCTCTCCCAAAAAAAGGAGGGAAAAACATATGTGTGCAAGACGCAGAAGCGATATTCAAACATTCAAACATTCAAGCATTCAAGCATTCCTTCAAGCAATTGAGCATTCTAAGTCTCCATTCAAGGCTAGGTGTTGCATTCAAGACAAGGATTCAACCATTGAAGAGGAGATCACTTACAACATACAAAATACAACATTCATTACACCTTCGCATGTAAGAATACAAACATTCTTACAATAAGGTATCAGTACTTGATTACATTACAAACATTTACATTTACAACATTCTCATTTCTTGGTTATTTCCAAAACCAGGGTTTGACCTAAAGGCAAACCCCTAATACCTAACCCCCCAATTGTCCTCTCTTTTCTATGTGTAGGTTGCAGGTACGCGGCTGTAATTGAAGATCTGGAATCCTTGTGCAGAGACGAATAGATCCCCCTTCGTTTCGTGGATTTTTCGGAGGACCGTGTGCACTCCGGGCACCATCGTCCCATCAACTTTCGCTCAAATTTGCAGAACAGCCTCGTCTTGACATTTTACTGCTAATTTCAAGTCCGCAGCTTCATCCCATATCCCTATCTCCATTTATAAGTGAATCTTTCCTACTTCACATGTATTCCTAGTTCAATCCTTCTATCTACATTCTTTACAAAAGAGGGTATCCTTGATGTCTCCACCCTTGAAACTCATTTAGAATTCAATCTTGCATTGTGTGGGATTGGATCTTGTGAGTTTCAACCCCTCTTTTGAATGTAAAGTCTCTCCTAAGTGAAAACCGTCAATCCTAGTGATCTCCTTTCTCTCTCCTTGGAGTGGGGGGAACACCTAGGGTCCAATTTTCCGCTTTACATTTTGGTGAACCCGACGTGAACATCCTAATTCTGATTTTTCATGGTGAGATCTGAAAATTTTGCTTCCTTAATTACATTTCCATGTTTGATCTTTTGCAAATTTTAGAGGTTAATTGCATAAAACCCTAAATTTTCTTTTTAGTAATTGAGCTTGTGAAATGTTTAATTGTTAATGCTTGTTTCAGATCTACCCTTCTATTGCAAATTGTCAATTCATATTTATGCTTTAATTCTGAAAATTAAGTGGTTAAGTGTCAAAACCCTAATTTTTAAAACCCTCTTGATTCAACCTTTGACCGATGATTTCACTGATCAAAACACCTCCAAATCAGCTGTAACTTTGGATTCCGCAACAAAATCATAATATCTCTCATCCCTGAAAATTTTGAAAAAAGTTGCGAGGACCGTGTGCACCCCGAGCGCCATTGTCCCCGACATTTTTTTCGAAATTTCGGGAGCTAGATCTTACTGTATTTTTCTGCTAGAATCCAGAATCTTGGCTGATTTCATCAATTCTAACACTTTCAAAATTAAAGTCAAATTTGGTCTAGTGATTACTTGGATTAAGGCTTATAATCATTCAAAAAATTGTTGAAGTTGAAATTTGTGTTAAAATTGTGTTTCTTACTGTCCTAAATCTGAAAAGTGTGTTGGCATTCATTCGAAATTTCAGTACTTTATTCAAATTTTTGCAGTTTGTGACTTTTGAAATTAAGTGTTTAATTGCAACAACCTTGATTTCCACTTTCAAAATTGAATTTTGCGTGAAATTGAGTCAACTCTTAAATTTCAAAGCCTGCATTGCTTTTAGTATTCCCTCTAAAGTCATAAAATTCAAAGTTTCAGTTTCCCTCTCTTTTTCAAAATTCAAATTTTGCATTTTTCAACAATCTTGGTAGGGTTCAATTTTGAGATTGCAACTTTAATTTGGCCTATCTACAGATCTTAAAATCACTCAATTTTTTTAGATTAGCTTTAAAATCATCATAACTTTCATCCCTGAAAATTTTGAAAAAAGTTGCGAGGACCGTGTGCACTCTATTCGCCACGGTCCCGGACATTTTTTCCGAAATTTCAGGAGATTGTCCTGATTGCATTTAACAGCTTAAATCAAGGAGATTGGCTGATTTTATTGAAATTTGCTACCTCTAAATTCAAAATCTTCTCTCTCTCTTTAGTGCATGAGTTTTACAACAATAAGCCCTACTTACACTATTCCCGTTAGACGAAGCCTTAGAATTAAGTCTTTCCAAGGTTTAATTACTGAGGAGATGGAACCTAATTTGAATGGCCTTTTTAACGAGGACACGGGCAATTCCTCTAATCCTCTTAATAATGAAGAAGCTCTCCATGAGGTTTGTGTAGAACAACTTTCAAAATTGGATAACCAATTTGATGATTTTCAGCAATGGATGTCTCAAGAATACCCTGGTAGTCAAGCTCTTTCCTTAATTGAGGGTCTAAAACGTATGGTTCAAAGTGATAAGAATGGAATTGATATTTTGCGTGGTATTGCACACATTGTGGATTCGAATGTGATGCCTATGAAGAGTTGTGCCGAAACTTTAGGTTATACACAACCTCCTACTCAAGTCAATCATTCTATTCCTTTGACAACTTCTATTACTAGTATACTTACTTTTACATCAAACATAATGACTACTTCAATACAAGACATTCCACCTATGATCACCAGTCATGGGGGCAATCCTTCTTCTTCAATCAACCCTCTTCCTTCATTCAATCCAACTTCCTCATTCATTCCTTCAATGAATGTCCCTATTACATCCCCACAAATGAACATGACGCAAGGGGGCAATTCGTTTAATCATTCCATTCCTCCTTGTAGTGTTCCTCCTTTCCAATCATCTCCTATGACTAACTATCATAGTGTCATTCCACCTTACTCTCAATCAATACCTTCTTTCAATAACATAATACCTCCATCACAATCTAACACGTCTAATATGAACTCTTCGACTGAAGCGACCATTAACAATCTTGCACAAACTGTCTCTTCTTTACAGCAACAAATTGCCTCTATGATTCAATCTAAGTTTAGTGTGCCCACATTTGATGTTGTGAGCCCACTTTCTCTTGACATTGTTCGAGCTATCCCCCCTAAGCATGTTGAAATCCCGCAATTGGAGCTTTATAATGGAAAAGGTGATCCTCTAACACATGTTAAGACTTTTCAAACAATATGTACCGATTTTGCTCATGACCAAAGGTTGCTTGCAAAACTGTTTACTAGAACATTAAGAGATAAAGCTCTACAATGGTATTTCTCGTTGCCTTCCTATTCTATTACTTCTTTCCAACAACTTGCAAATGCTTTTATTCAACAATTTCAAAACAATATAAGTCCTAAAGTTACTTTGATTGATTCAATGCATTGTAAACAAGGTGTTAAAGAAAAAGTGACTGATTTCATTGGTAGATATAAGCATTTGTATGCTCAAATTTCTTTTCCAGTACCTGACAATGATATTCAAAGAATCTTTATTTCTAATTTACAAAAGGATATTAGAGAAAAACTTCTGTTTTCTGAGTTTACTTCTTTCCAACAGTTGTGCGCAACTCTTCACAATTATCAACTGACTGTGAGTCAAATGAAACAAACAAATCCCATGGCTCCGAGTGATAAGGGTGATAGTAGTCAACAACCATTTGGGAAGTTTAAACCGAACAAAGAGTCCATTAAATTCAATGAAAACATCATCAACAACAATGTGAATGCAGCATCAGGTGTGCCTCCTATTTCTAAGTTTTTCAAGAAAGAAAGAAAGTTTACTCCTTTGAATGAATTATTGCATAGTATTATGAATAAATTATTGGAACAAAATGTGCTTACCCTCCCTCCTATAAAGCAAATAGATCCTGCAAAGATTAATTCACCCTATTTTGATAACAAATCTTTTTGTCAATTTCATCGTCAACCGAGGCATGATACTGAAAAATGTTTTTCTTTAAAGGGTAAAATTCAAGATTTGATTGATAATAATACTATCTCTGTTTCAAATGTGAATGATAAAGGCAACACATCTATAGCTCCTCCTAACCAAAATCTTAAGATTTTTACTGATCCATTACCTTCTCATACCTCTAATGTGATTGAGACTAATGATTCCTCTTTCTCACCTGATAGTCTTGTGTCTATGACTCCGAATGTGATTAACTTTGTAGAGCAGTAGAAAATCCCTAAAGAACCTTCCATCACATTTGATTCTAGTGAAGCTATCAGGGCACCTGATGGTCCTCTATATATAGTTGCAAAAGTCAAGAATACACCTTGCTGTGGAGTGCTTATTGATCCTTCTTGTATGGTTAATATCATTACTGAAGAATTTCTTTTTACTTTGCAATTGAATCAAGTGATCTATGACGAAACAAATGTGGTTGTGAAATTATTTGATGCATTTTCTTCTCTTGCAATTGGTTCTATTACATTACCTATTGAGGTCCATAACAAATCCCTTGATGTGAGCTTTGCTATTATTCCATCGTCCAAACAATTTCGTGTGAAGTTAGGCTATCCTTGGCTATCTTCCATGAAAGCTATTGCTTCTCCTATTCACAAGTGTTTTAAATTTCCCCATAATGGTGAAATTGTTACTGTCAATCATAGTCTCTTTAAACCAGCTGAAAGAACTTCTAGCATTCCTATTGATTATTTTTGGCCTAAACAATTCCAATCCCTTCCACCGCGAAGTGATCATCTTTTCAAATCTTATCAAAAGTGGAAAAAAGATATGATCCTATCTCTAAGTGAACCTAGAACACCCAAACTTGATATTCCTATCGTTCTTGAGAAGGAAGTTCTTCCTTTGAAAGATAAAACTAATGTCTTTCCTCAAGAAGATTCCCAACCCATCCCTATGGATGTGACTATGTCTAATAAACTTTCTAAAGGTAGACCTATACCTCCTCGTCATGATGGACTTGGTCTCCTTCCTAAACTAGATATTCCTCCTTTATATGGAGCAGTTCCTCCTCCTTCCTCTTATAGAGAGAAGAGACCTTCCTCTTCTCCTATTATTCAACCTAAGAGACCACAACCTAAACACCCAAGTGATAAGGATGAGAACATTCCTCCTCCTCCATCTTATCAACTTCCTACTAAGACTAGACAAAATCGTTCTGCACGTGAACGCCGACGAAAGCATCGTCTTAGAGCTCAGGCAGCTGCTTCTCAAACTTTGCAATCCCCAAAAACACCTTCAGCTAGTATTATTCCATTTTCTCCTCAGCCGAAAATTGAAGCAAAATCTCCTAAACATAAGATACATGATGGTTTTGATCCTGTGCGAGTTAAAGATCCTATTTTTATAAATCTTGATGATGATATAGATGAAAATGTTATTCATGATGAAAATGTTACTCTTCTTGCTTCTGATAGTGAATATGAATATGTTGATGTTGATAACCATTTATCTAACAAATTTTCTAAAGCACTTATCCTAGCTCCTAGACAAGAACAACGTGGCTTGGAACATGAACATAGCCCCTGTTTGGATCTTGTGATAGCTCCATCTGCTGTGTTGGATGTTCCTCCTCTAGCGTGTTTCCTGCCTTCCCGAAATGTTGATCAGCAAGATCGGGGGGTAGATGACGTGCTAGACTAGTTTCATTAGCATAGCAAACTCTCTCCTCCTCTCTTGATCTCTTTTGTTACTTCTTCTATGTGTTATTCTCATTCTTTTATTTGTTGTCCTTAGTGTTGTCTACTTGAGGACGATGCAAAGCATTGAGATCTTTTTTTGGTCTCTCTCATTTTGACTCAAAAGACACGTGTTCCCTTCTTCTAGTTGACCTTCCTTGATTGGGTAATGAAGAACAATTATGCATACATACATATGATATACATGAATTATCATACAGCATACTGACCCCAAGGAAAGCGAAGTCACCTTGTGCTTTGTGTTTTGTGTCTATTATCCTTGGGCTTATCTCACATTTGGGGGCTAAATCCTTGTGATAATGTGCTCCTTTCCCTTCTCATTTCCTATATGTATCACTACCTTAAAGCCATCACCCTCGATGAGGTGTGTGCGATCGCTTTAATGTAGGGGGGCATACACCCTGTTCATATCTCTTCAAGATACTTAAAAATTTCTTGGCAAATTTAGCTTTGCCTTGAAAATTTTTGATATTTTTCTTGCATGACTCATATTGAGGGAACCTTACTACTGACAGTCATGGTTCTCCCTCGTGATCTTCCCTTTTACTTTTTCAATCGAAGTCGTAAGATCCTTAGTCCACTGGGGGCTTGGGGTATCTTGCCTCCTTGACGTGGTGAAGCTCTTTCAATGTTGTTTCCTTGTACTTTACCAGAAGTATGGGCGTATGCTTATACTCCCGCTAAAGTGGGGGCTAAATGTAGCATCCTAAAATTGCGACACTTGCAATTTCGACTGCATTTGGGTCTTCACGATGGCGGTGCAACGTTGAACCTGAATGGAGACCCCGAAACCTGTTTGCGACATCAAAAACTGCATATTTCTGCACCTTGGCCTGATCCTTCCTCGCACCCTGTTGTCTCGGGAGGTGGAACCATGGCACCCATTGCCCTGGTCCTTCAGGACCATGGTGCCTAGCGCCCTGGTCCCCCAGGACCATGGCGCCTAGCGCCCTGGTCCCTGGCCCTATTTTGGGCCCGGTCTCTTGTTGGGCATCGGGTCTTTAAGTTTGCAATTCGGAAAATAATGCTTCTAGGTCGGCCTAAGGTCGAAAAAATTAGTCTCTCAACCCTAATTAACAAGTATATAAACTACATTTCCTCTCCCAAAAAAAGGAGGGAAAAACATATGTGTGCAAGACACGGAAGCGATATTCAAACATTCAAACATTCAAGCATTCAAGCATTCAAGCATTCCTTCAAGCAATTGAGCATTCTAAGTCTCCATTCAAGGCTAGGTGTTGCATTCAAGACAAGGATTCAACCATTGAAGAGGAGATCACTTACAACATACAAAATACAACATTCATTACACCTTCGCATGTAAGAATACAAACATTCTTACAACAAGGTATCAGTACTTGATTACATTACAAACATTTACATTTACAGCATTCTCATTTCTTGGTTAATTCCAAAACCGGGGTTTGACCTAAAGGCAAACCCCTAACCCCTAACCCCCCAATCGTCCTCTCTTTTCTATGTGTAGGTTGCAGGTACGCGGCTGTAATTGAAGATCTGGAATCCTTGTGCAAAGACGAACAGATCCCCCTTCGTTTCGCGGATTTTTCGGAGGACCGTGTGCACTCCGGGCACCATCGTCCCATCAAATTTCGCTCAAATTTGTAGAAAAGCCTCATCTCGACATTTTACTGCTAATTTCAGGTCCGCAGCTTCATCCCATATCCCTATCTCCGTTTATAAGCGAATCTTTCCTACTTCACATGTATTCCTAGTTCAATCCTTCTATCTACATTCTTTACAAAAGAGGGTATCCTTGATGTCTCCACCCTTGAAACTCATTTAGAATTCAATCTTGCATTGTGTGGGATTGGATCTTGTGAGTTTCAACCCGTCTTTTGAATGTAAAGTCTCTCCTAAGTGAAAACCGTCAATCCTAGTGATCTCCTTTCTCTCTCCTTGGAGTGGGGGGAACACCTAGGGTCCGATTTTCCGCTTTACACTATGTACATCTGTAGGCAGGGTGTCCCAAATTCTGACAGTTGTAGCATTTCATGGTGGAGAAGTAGGACCCTCTTCCTGGTCCACTAGATCTACCTCTACCTGGGTTGCTAGATCCCCTTCCTCTATAGCTGCTCTTGCTATATGAATCCCCACTTTACTCAATAAGTTTGGATTCTCCTTGGGACCTTTGATCTCCTCTTCCACCAAAACTTCCTCTATGGCCTCTACCATCTCTACCCCTACCTCTTCCTTTGTTGCTTTTTTCTTGATTTCTCCTAATCTTCTCTTCCACTTTGAGTGCTAGTTGATAACACTTGTGAACTGTTTGTGGACATAGCAAACTCATCTCTTCTTGTATGTTCCATCTCAGTCCATTCAAATACCTTGTTACTTTTATACTCTCATCCTCTACTACCTTGGATCTCTTGCATAGTTTTTGAAACTCCTCAGTGTAGCTACTGACATCTAAGTCTTTTTGTCTCAAATTTTGTCTTTTTCCCATGTAATTGGATTTCATAGTCTTCGGGAAGATAGGTTTCTCTAATCTTGGTTACCATTGCTTTCCAGGTGACTATTGGTTGTTTACCTTCTTTCACCCTTTCCTCTTGGATGAACTTCCACCAAGTTAAGGTTGCCCCTCTCAACCTTGATTTTGCTACTTTAACCTTTTGTGTTTCAGTTATTCCATCACATTCAAAATGGTTTTCTAGGCCTTCAATCCATTCTATAAGAGCATCTGGATCCATCTTTCCACTGAAAAGAGACACTCCCTCTAAGGTTTTACCACTCATAGCTCTCAAATCCTTCAATAATGTTTCTTGCTCAATAATAGGGTCAGGTATGGGAACCTCATCTTCTATTTCCACCATTTTGCCTTTATCTCCAACCTTATCATGGACTTCTTCAGTGTTAACTTCAATTTCAACTAGTTTTGTTGCTAGTTGCTCCAACCTTTCTCTGAGTGCTCTATTTTCTTCTTATTGGTCTTCGACCTTCTTGGCTAATTCAGCATTAGTCACCATGTTTGCTTCTAAGGATTCTATTGATCCTAAGTCAATTTGTTTTCTCTTTTCACCTGAATCTTACTCAGGCTCTGATACCACTATGATAGGGAGATTGAGTGAGGAGTTACTCAATAAGCCTAAATTTGGTCTAGTTTGTCAAATGGACCCAAGGATATTCTTTTCTAATGTATTCAATTAGTGTTTGGTACCATCCAACTCCAAAACCCACACTTCTTCTCAAACAACCTCACTATTGTGTGTTACGCAACATTGTACTTGTTTGCTTTCTCAAGTTACTCAACGTTACTCAACGTAGGTCCACACCCCTAAATGGTGTTTTGACTACCATGATAGGTTCCATTAGGTTCTTTGTATGTATTTCCACTGATTTAGGCAAGTTAGGAAGGTTCATGCATCATTTGAACAATCAGATTCAACCTTTGTGAAAACAGGGCTAAAAAGGGCTACTAGCCCGTGGAGGGCTAATTGAGTGAAATTAGCTTTCTTAGGATGACGATGACCCTAACCATGATGAAACCTAACATGGATGGTGTCAAATAGGTGTAAGCTCAAATATTATCATGGTTTTAGTCCCTGGGAAGTTGGAAGAATGGTTATCCACGTTTTTAGGCTATTAAGTAGGGCTTGAGAGGGTTTCAAGCAAGTTACAAAGGGAGTCACTCTTATACCACACACCAAGCTTCAAAACTCTTTTATAATATTTGCCCCATCACTTTAAACCATTTTCTAATTCTTCTCTACATTGTCATTACACCAAACACTTGACATACAATATTTAAATGATTAAATGATTAAGAAAAGCATTGTCACTGTCAAACCACTATTTTTCCTGCACTTTGCAAGGTTAGATCACCATAGAAAACTTAATCAATGCATATATCAACCTCCAATAATCTTTTTTATCCTTTTTACAAGATGCCAAAGTACAAAAGTGTTCATAAAGCAAACTTGGATTCACAAATGCATTAATTTCCCTAATCTAGGCACTTGCTGCCAACCACTACTTCAACACACTCAGACATTAATAACTTCCAAACCAGAAAATAATAGTCTAATCTCTTCGATGGAGTTATAGAAAAATTTATTAAGAGAAACATATCCAAGATTAATCAAGATCCAACGGTGCAATAAATAGTTATCATCTCTACACTGAGACCAATTTTGACTGTCATAAATCTGGAAAATGTATGCTTGCTGCCAACTAGAGTTAACACACACTTGCAAGATGAAAAGTACATTGTTTGGAGCTCCAAATGAATTCAAAACTCATTGTAAACTAGTGAAGACCTTTGCCTCAAGTTTGCTCACAAAAATTGACCTCTCAAGCAGAAAATGAGATCAAACACTCATGAAATGACTAAACACAACCTATGACAACATTCAAAACCTATTACAAGACTTACAAACACTTAAGCATGAAAATACTAAAAATGGAGATTAAAGCATGACTAGGTGCTCCTGCACCATAAGGTCAAGGCCTCATGGCAATAATAACAACCCACATCTTGGAATCTTGGTCGACTCAAGTGTCATCATACCTAGATGGGCATGTACACTTTTTTGTCTTTTTGATCTAGAGGACAGGTAGGGGCCTCTAGGACTAGAAGGATGACCTAATCACTCTCTCCTTGGAAAGATACAAGTAGCTTATTGTTTTGCCCTGCATAACACACCCCAACTTTTTGCTTCTCGAGTTAGGGACTCGATGCAGGAGAATCCCCGGTTCATTGCAATCTTGCATCAACCAAAAACATTTTCCTTTCTGTTTTGTTTTCTGTTTGCAGTTTCAGTTTTCCCTTCTGTGTGTCCCAGGTTTGGCTCATCGGATCTTGTGGAGTTCGATTCTACTTGAAGGCTTGATCATATTTATTTCTTCCAGAGCGCATCGCATTTGGATTATTTTTCGGCAAAATATCGCTACCGGTTTCCATGTCAGTTTCTTGTTACTGGTTGTTCCTTTGTTACCGGTTTCCTGAGACCTATTCTGGTGATCTATCAGAACCTATTTCGAAGCTTGCAGAGCCTTGGGTGTTGATTCTGATGTTCCTTGGCATGTGGCCGACCTTTTCCTACGATCTACATTTCATCCTTTGGATTTTCTGAAGGAATCTCTTGGCAGCTAGGCCAACCTTGTTTATTTTGGACGTTAGGTCTTGTTCTTTGGGTTTTGATCCCTTTTGGGTCGACTGGATCCTTTGGATCGATATATATATATATATATATATATATATCGCATTAGAATATAATCAATTAGAATCAATCAGAGAATAAGATAGCTAGATTGTGCATAGAAGATAGGTCATAAGATTCAAGGTCTCGGTTGTGACCTATTCTACTAGGCCTATGAGCCAGTATGTCCTAACCTGGTTGTTACCGATTGGATGTAATTAAATTTCATGCAATAAAACGATATGTTCTGCATTGCCTCCATCATATCTTGTATTTCTGTTGTGTTTACTCTTACTGGCCGGTTCAGACTGATCTTTTTGAGGGCTTTCCTCATTGGTGACTGCTTCAAGACTCCACTTTGCTTCGCTTTGTTTTTGTCCTGTTTTCCTTTCGTTCACACTTCGGAACCCCAAGTTCCCGGGATCCCGAAGTGTGTTTTGTTCTTTTTGTTTCTTTTGCTTTGTTTGACTTCTGAGTTTCGGGATTCCGAAACCCCAAAGTCTTCGTTGGTTTCCCTTTGATTTTGGAACTTCGAAACCCCAAAGTCCCAAAGTCCTGTGTTTGCTTCTTGAAGTCCCAGGATCCTGGAATCCCGAGTTCTCTCTTTGTTTTGTTTGTTCCTTTTTCAGAGTTCCATAACTCCGGAGTTTCAAGTTCGTTCTCTTTTTAACCTCTTGAACCTTGGGATCCAAGAACCCCGAAGTTGTTTGCATGACTTGGGGTCTCGTGTTTTTGTTTGTTCATTGTTCGTTTTGGGTTGTCGTGTGTGCGTATTTGTCTTGGTGTTGTTGTCACGTGTTGTTGCTAGTATGTCTTTATTGTTGTTGAGTGCGTCGTTGTCGTCATTTTTCTCTCGATTAGTCGTAGGTTAGCATAGGCATAAAAGATCTATAAAAATCCAAAAAAATCAAGAAAAACCAAAAGCCCTAAAATGTGAAAAAATAAAAAATCCCAAAAAATCATAAAATGCCCAAAAAAATCCAAAAAATTGCGAAATTTGAAAAAATAAGTAAAAATTGAAAAACGTTTGAAAATAATAATAATAATAATAATAATAATAATTCCAAAAAGTGAATCTTAAAATTTATTTCAATTAAAATTAAGTACTAAAATTAATAAAAATTTACATTAACATTTTGATTACTTTAAAATTGAAAATTGATTTAAAACTTTTAACTATGTTAAAGTTTCAATCAATTTAAATTTTAAACATATTAAAAACATTAATGGAAGTTTTTATCTACATTTTAATATTTAAAATTAATTTTAATAAATTTTTAATAAGTTAAAATAAATTTAAAATTAATTGTAAAGTTAAAGTTCAAATTTAGTTTATTTAATTCATAGTTATTTTGAAATTTAAATTTTATTTAAGTTTTAAGATTTTTATAAATTAAATAATATTAAATTTGAAAATTAATATTATAATTAATTTTGAAAATGAAATTAAGTTAATAAATAAATAGTCAAACAATGCAATCTCCCAAGGCCTAAAGCATATACATGAACCCTAATCTCAAAGAAACCCAAACTTGAATTGCAAATTTTTCGGAACTTCGGATTTCCAAAAATACAAAGAATTAAAAAAATTTAAACTATGAATTCCAGAAGTCTGAATCCCCGAAACCCAAAATGAACAGTGAATTGAAACATTCCCAGAGTTTGGAACTCCCAAAATATGGAGCAATGTGAAAGATGAAGGAATGGATCGTTCAGGATCCCCGAAATCCCCCAGACTTCCGGATTATGAAAGAATTAGTCTTCCAAAACTAAAGACTCCCGGAGCCCGAAACCCCAGGGTCGTCCATTCTCTGAAGTATGAAAGGACGGGAAGTCTGAAGTACAGACAAAGGAGACGAGGAACAACCGAATCAAAACTATGGAATGAGCTTATGTATTTCAGCATAAGAAACATGGAATGTAAAGTTAATAAGAAGAAGATGAGGAAAGCGATCTGCAATTTTTGCATTGATAAGAGACTCCGAAGGCACAGTATAAATGAATACCCCATCTTGAAAATTTCAGAGTTGTCAACTCTCGAAACTAAATAACGTTTTGAATCCATGGACGGTATTGATTTTATGGTGAATGAGAGATGTGATGAAAGTAAATAAAATAGTTTGTATGAAAAAGTATGCATCCATCTTGCCAGTAGAAAAATGGAAGCGAACGCACTGCAATGAAAGGAAGACCGGTGCAAGGCCAATTAGGTCAAACTGAAAATCACAAGCAAATTGAACAAAGTAAAGATGAAATCGTGCTTGTACCATACACACTCCGCAGTAGCAAAAATCACATTTGGACATTGATAGCCTTGACCTAATATCATTTTGCAGAAGCGATGAGCTGGGAATATTAAGAGAATTTGTTGTTCATTGAATCAAAAAGTATCAATGATTAAATAAAGGCAATAGAAAACAAGAAGCTTCATAACTCCAAACCCCCGAGGCAGAAGGGATACAAAGTTTCAGACCCCAAAAGCCCGAAACTCCGGAATAAAAAACAAATGCAAATTTCAAAATAGTGAGCTTTAAAGGATCTAAGAGCCCGAAATTCCGAACCTCTGGAATGCAGAAGACAATGTGCATTCCGAAACTCAACATCCCAGAGGTCCGAAACCCCGGATTGTGAGTCTGTAATCCCTGGACTTCGAAATGCAACAACAAAGGAGATAAGTGATACATGGTGAGTGAGAGCGACTGTCAATATATTATGTAGGTTGCAATTGTAATTCGCCCCAAGACACAAACTTCCTAAACACGATGATCCCAGCTTCCTGAAACACTGAAATGAAGCATGAAGTTCACTGTTTTTCAAATTAAATCAAAGACGTGGAGTAGGTGGGAGATGCAGATGAAACCTCAAAAGGATCGATTTGAAATTTTAAAATGTCAATCTACACCGATGAAACGCCGAATATGAAGCAGAAAAACAGAAAGTAAAATGTTTGTGAACACAAAGCAATCGAGTGTAATAATGGCAGCTGCATTTTAAAGCCAAAACAAATTTATGAGAAAGATAAAGGACAGTGGGTGGAAAAGTAACAACAGTCAAATGAAATGGTTTGGCAATGAGGAGAACAAATGAAAGTATTACGTATTTGCCACAAAAATACATTTGCTAACAGAGCATTGAAATTCACTGTGAGGGCAACGTAATAGCAAAAGGCACATATGATTAAGAGAAAACATGAGATCAAAAAATAATACAATTCATGGTTTTAAGTTAGAATCCAATGACATACGAAATTAGGGCAGAAGTTTATATATTTTAAAATCCTAATGCCTCACGTGTTTCCTTGAATGTCTTCCTTAAGTGCTTTTCCATGTAATTTGGGCATTTCAAGTTGAAATAAATTTGGATTCCTCTTGATGAGCAATGTGATTAATTTATAGCTTTATGTGTAAATTTTTTATTTTTTATTTTTGCTTTTCTAGGAAATTCTAGGAAAATCTTCATTTGGTGGGGGCCATGAAAAGGGAAGTTCTCAAGGAAGCTTTATTAAATTTTGATTTATTTTAAAATTTAATAAAGTTTAAATTGTTTTATTTTTTAAAATTCATAGTTAAATCTAAATTTAATTTAAAAATTGTGAATGACAATTTATGAAATAATTTTTATGTTACTTATTTAATAAATAAAAATGTTTTAATTATCATTCTTTTAAATGTGTAGTTGGAGTGAGTATCGAATTGGAGTTTACTTGAAGCATGAAGGAAAAATGCAAGGAGATGAACTAAAATCAAGATGAGCAAAACTGGAGCAAACTCAACATCAAGATAGAAAGTTGCCGTCACTGAAGCCTAAACTGAAGTTAAACCAAGGATAAACTCAATGTCAAATTAGAAAACTATTGTTGTAGAGACAAGTTTGCATTCTCAACCGAAGTTGTCTTTGGAGTTGTAAAAGGAAACTTTGTGCTTGCATGCATAAATTGGGGTTTTGATTTGTTGTTTCTAAAGAGGATTTTTTAAGAGAAATTGTTATAAATTGGATCTTGAAGCTCATTGTAAGGGGTTAGATACTTGGAAATTAGACTTTTCATAATTAGGAATTTAGATTTAGAAATAGCTTAGAAGCTAAAAATTTTCTAGAAATTGGATCCTTAAGTGTTGCAGTTAGGATCCTACCTTGGATGGCTGCCCAAGAGAAAGCACTGGCCTTTGGCAGGCATAATTTATCCCAAGAGAGAATAATAGGAAGATCATCCTTGCTCTGCACCAAATCTTTTTAGATAACCAGAAATTCATCCTTAAAATTATATTGACCATTTTTTATTTGTTCCAAATAACCCTGTCACAACCTTCACGAAAGATCACAAATCTATCTGAGATAATATCTTTTAGCCTCTCCCAATCAACCCAGCTCATGTACTATGAGAAATCCTTCCAATTCCACCCCAGGGATGATTGGTCCTCATCCATCACTACATAACAATGAAGAGATGCCCCAATTCTAAATAGAGAAGGCCTTGAATGTCCTTGTATCCATCATGTTGTCAACTGGGGGAAAACCTCCCCATGAGTATTCCCAAAAGAGAGTTGTCCTGCGATCAAGAATGTCCCATGATATATGCCCCAAAAGTACCTTCTTTCTTTCCAGGATGAAGTTCTAGATCCTGGAACCTTCAGGGGGTTTTGCCACTCTGAAAATTTCCTCATTACTATCAGAACTCAGATACTTGGATTGAATGACCTTGACCCATTTGAGGTTTGGTTGAGAATATATTTTCTAGGCCAATTTTGCACCTAGGGCCTTGTTTAGCCACATCAAGTTTTTGAGGTTTGTGCCCCCATCCTACCAATATTTGCATAGCTTCTCCCAAGAAATCAAAACAATTTTCTTCTTTTTTAAGACTCTTGCTAGTTGAAATTCCTCGTGATTTGGGTGATTTTTTTATTAGCCCCAACTAGAAGGGCAAGACAAGATAACATGTATATTGGCATGACAGATAAAAATAACTTTAGCATCACTAATCTCCCTACCCAGGAGAGCCATTTCCTTTTCCAAGAGGATAGCCTCCTTTCCAATTTTTCATTCATTGGTTCCCATAATTTGGAGTTTTGGATTCCTCTATCTAAGGGAATTCCTAGATATGAGCATGGAAGCTTACCAATTTTGAACCTCAACCGAGTGGCAATCTCAACTTCCTTTCTTGGATCTACATTGAAGAAGATATCTTAGATTTTCCACTACTCACCTCTTGGCTTGACACCTTTTCATACAATTTGAGGATTATTTTGAATTCCTGAGCCTCCTTCTTCCTACCCCTCCCCATAAACAGGGTGTCATATGCAAATTGTTGATGAGTGCAAGCATCCACCCGCCTAGTGATTTTAATGCATGTAATCTTCCCCAATATTTTTTACTCCAGAATGCTTCTCCCTAGAGCCTCTAGCATGATTATGAACTTGTCTCAATCCGCTCGAGGATTTAAAGAAACCTTTTCGAGTACCATTAACTATCATAGAGAATGATGGAGTTATAGAAGAAGATCTGGTCTGTCCATTTCTTGCTAAAGCCAAAAGCCTCCATGCACTTGAATAAGAAAAGCCAATCAACTTTGTCATAGGCCTTTTTGATATCTAGTTTAATAATCATGTTGGGCTTCTTTTTATTTTGAATGGAGTGAATAGCCTCTTGAGCTAATATAATGCCATCTAGAGTTGACTTGCCAGGAACAAACCCAATTTGTTCATCTGATATAATGCCAGAGAGGATCTATTTTAGTTTATTGACCATCATTTTGGCCAGTTTTTTGAATAACATGTTGCACAAAGATATGGGCTTAAAGTCTTCCCATTTTGGTTCATTCGTTTTTGGGGGGATTAGGGTTAGGTAGGTATGATTAATTTCCTTCAAGAATCTGCTAGCCTTCTGAGCTGCTATTAAGGCTTCCACCACATCATTACCTATGATATCCCAACATTTCTGGTAAAATCCAACTGGGAACATGCTTTATCCATTTGAAATTGAGCTAGGGTTGTTTCTACTTCATCTTTTGTTATCCAGTTGTTTAGCATACAGTTATGCTCATCGGTTACCAATTTGGGGATGAATTGAAGACATTTTCCCTGGTTGTCTAGATCTAAACCTTCCAAGTTATTGAGGATGCCTCTGAAGTATGCTACTACACTTTCAGCAACCGGGGTGAGATCCTCTATCATTGAATTATCTTCTTTTCAAATTTAGGTGATTTTGTTTATTGCTTGAGCCTCGGTTTGACTGAGTTATGGAAGAACTTGGAGTTTTTGTTACCATCCTCTAACTAGGATTTCCTGGAAACCTACCTTCAAAATATTTCCTCCTTGTCAAAAAACATCTTCATATTCCTGCAATAGATTCTTCTCCAAAATAAAGCTCTAATGATCCATTCCAACTCTAAGAACGTGCTCATTTAAGGTTGAAAGATCATCCTCTATCTGAAGCTTCTATGAGAAAGTATCCTTAAAGTGCTCCCTATTCCATTTTAGGAGCTTTCTTTTGGTGGCTATGAGATTGAATACCAGGCAAAAAAATTTAGACCTTGAAAAATGTTCCTCCCTCCACCATTGCTATAGAGTTTCAATTTTTTTTTGTGTTTTAGCCACATAAATTCAAATTTAAATGGGCACCAGTTGTTAGTTAAGATGAGAGAGGGGGGGGGCTGTGAATCATAAAAACTTCACTATATAATATATTCACCAGATTCAACCTCAGGAGCCTTTACTGATATGCAACTATGACTGTAAATCATTCAATACTCATAAACAAATACACTTAAAACATCATAACACATTTAACACCAGATTTAACGTGGAAACCCAAATAGGGAAAGACCGTTGTGGGATTTTGAACCCACTAAGAAATATACCCTTCTAGAGTATGCTCGATTAAAAGCTAATCCAGTTACAGATTACAAAAACACATTGCTAGATGTGACCCGGTTAAGGGATTTCCCTCGGACTTGTTAGAGTCTTGAACTTTGTTAGAAGTGACCTTGTCAAAGGATTTCAAACACTCATTTAGAATGTTACCTTGCTAGACGGTTTACAAATAAGACTGTTAAGTCCACTCAGTTAAGAGATTTCTTGTCACTTACAAAATAAATAACAGTAATAAAAAATATCTACAATTTCACATCTAAAATGATAAAGCAGATTCTATATGCTCAAAAAAATCTTGTCATAAGACTTATCTTGCTATTTGTTGGGCTTTTCAATATGTTCTTCAATCAGATCTTCAATCTTCTATGCTCGGTGATCACTACTGTCGTGTCACTTTTCTTCTATTTTGCCCGCATGCATTGTTCATCAACAGTTTCTTATTTATGAACAATACCTAACCGCTTAATCTCCTTGATCACATTTCCCACGATCAATCTTAGCCATCAGATCTTAAAACATGACTAGGTTCATTGTATCCTTCGATCTAAAAATGTTTTACCTTGCCTTGGAACTTGTGCTAGGTTATGGTCATTCAATCTGCACTGTAGATCTTATCTCTTGTATTTTCGATGTCGTAGATCCTCAACAAACTTCTTGCACAACATACCAATCATCTGATCAACTCCAGTTCATTGGTATTCTACATTTAATAATGTATTTATCCATCCAATGCATTCTGTTATTACTCGGTTGTTACTCGGTAAATACTGAACTTCACTCAATAGATATTCTACCTTCTTTAACCGATAGTGATAACCTTAGGGTTTATCGACTAGCATCTTGCTCGGTAACATAGAACAGTATCAAGCCTTAACTAATTCTATAGCTTGAAATCTTTTCTTCTTTTTGTTCAGTCTTTGAATACTCACATATATGATATCAAAACAATCAAAACAGCATAATCTCATCACTGTCTAACTCGGTAATAGTTTCCCATTGAATAACTTATTATTCCCCTTTTATTTTCACATTCATTATGTGTCTCTTACCGACATCTTTATACTTATCAAAACATACTCATTAAGATATGGCAACATCATACTGAATCAGAAAATCAATTGCTTGACATCAATGACAAAATAATATTATTAAGATAGTAATCATCCTTTCTCAATTATATCAACAATCTCCAACAACCTTCTCAATATCCTCATACCAACAAACTTACTGAGATGCTAACAATCTCCTTTTGTGAAAATGCTAACAATCTCCCCCTTTGGCATTGATGGCAAAACCAACTTTAATAGCAATACGAACATGATTTATTTCAATTGATTCGGATTCAAATTTGGATTGTTGTTTAAACTTCTTTGAAATTTTCTGGAATTCTCCCCAGTCATTAGTCTTCTCCCAGCTTCTTCTGTTAGTTTCTTATAAATTAGTCTTCTCCCCCTTTGACAACAATGCCAAAAAGAAAAACTAATTCATGATTTCTTCCTTTGTGAAGTAATTTCCTTGCAGTCTCATTCACGGTCAGAGCATCTTTGTCTTCAATCACTTTTTCTTGTACAACTTTAGGCAACCTCCTAAAGTGTGTAAAGCAACATCAACTCATAAATAGTTATCTTTTAGATTCATAGAGTTGATGCTTTCACCAAACTCTGTTAGTGAGTACTAGATAGGGGTAGGACCCCTAACTGACTTCTAAGATACTCAAAAGTGTCACTTGGCAATGGCTTTGTGAAAATATCTGCTATTTGTTCCTTTGAACTGATATATTCCAACACAACTTTCTTCTCTTGAACTTCTTCTCTGAGATAATGATACTTTATAGAGATATGCTTTGTCTTAGAGTGCATTACCGAATTCTTTGAAATGTTAATGGCACTAGTATTATCACAGAATATAGTTACTGGCTCAGTAACTTTCTCATTCATACCTTCCAACAGTTGTTTGATCCATGCTATATTGGTACAATTCAATGCTGCAGCGACATATTCAGCTTCAGTTGTTGACTGTGAAATGCATCCTTGTTTCTTGCTAAGCCAACTTACTAGCCTATCTCCCAAAAAGAAAGCTCCACCGCTTGTGCTTTTCCTGTCATCAATGTTTCCTGCCCAATCAGCATTAGTATAGACTTTTAAGTCAAAAATATTTCTCTTTTGATACACTAAGCCATAATCTTCAGTGCCTCTCAGGTGGGTTAGTGCGGGATCAAGGGGGGCCAAAAAGTGGCGATGTGAAAAAAATAGCCTTCCTCACTTGCCTAAAAATGCCAAAATCCGTGTTGACTTTTTGCTTGGCCTGGGTGTCAGTACACCTTGGCCTGGTAATTATATCCGATTTTTATTTGTAATTTTAATTTTAAAAATATATTATATGTTACATATTACATTATATATATTATATAATACACATGTATATGTATATGCATATGTATATGTATATGTATATACATGTGATATACATATACATATACATATACATGTGTATGTGTATGTGTGTGTACATACATGTATATGTATATGTATACAAATATTATATAATATAATATTATATTATATAATATATTATTATATTATAATATTATATTATATTTATATATAATATAATATAATATCATATTATATTTATATATAATATAATATAATATCATATTATATTTATATATAATACAATATAATAGCATATTATATTATATATTATACAATATAATACAATATTGTATTATATTATATATTATACAATATAATATTATATTATATTGTATATTATATAATATATTATAATATAATACAATATTGTATTATATTATATATTATACAATATAATATTATATTATATTGTATATTATATAATATATTATAATATAATACAATATTGTATTATATTATATAATAAAATATAGTATTATATTATATATAATATATTACAATATTGTATTATATTATATATATAATACAATATTGTATTATGGGTAAGTGCACCAAGTTGTGGTACCAAAAAGGTGTCACTTCTTATATTATATTATATATTATACAATATTATATTATATTATATTATATTATATTATATTATATTATATTATATTATATTATATTATATTATATTATATTATATTATATATTATTATATTATATATTATATAATATATTATAATATAATACAATATTGTATTATATTATATATAATATAATACAATATTGTATTATGGGTAAGTGCAGCAAGTTGTGGTACCAAAAAGGTGTCACTTCTTACTTTTTCATAAAAATGCGTCATTGGCATGAAAAGGTCATCCAAACCTACGGGTTGGATGCCCAAGGCAAATCCAACCCACAGGGTTGGTATTCTCCCAAGAAAACCATTTGGCGAGCGCCAAATATGGTCCTCGCCAAATGAAAAATTTCAAATTTTCACATTTGGCTCTCACCAAATGCAAAATTTGAATTTTCACATTTGGCGCTCGCCAAATGCAAAATTTGAATTTTTACATTTGGCGCACGCCAAATTTGGCGCTCGCCAAACGTGAAAAGTCTATTTTTTGCATTTGGCGCGCGCCAAATGTTCTGCATTGTCCAATGTGAAGGTTTTGTGAGTGTGTAGATTTTTCAATCTTAGCACAAGTTAAATCCACCCGTGAAGGAGAATATATACATGAAATATAAAATTTAAGTATAGCTCTATAGGACTTATAATGTAGATTTTAGTTTTTAGAGGATCATATAAAATTTCAGACAGTCAAATTTCAATAATCAACATTTCAAATTTCAGTAATCAACATGATCCCATTAGCATTCTTTAGCTATGTATCTCACTCTCTTTATCTTCCCCAAACTCTAGACCTATCTCTCTCCCTCTCATGTCTCTCTCACTTCTTTATCCTTGACTCTCTCCCTCTCTCTTATCTCTCACTCCCTTATCGTTTCTCTCCCCTTCCACTCCTTTCTCTTGGTCACTACTTATCCCTTTTATCCTCTCTCTCTCCCCCCATATCTTGGGTTGTCCCTCCCCCACTATTCACCTGACTATCTCTCCCTCCCTATATTATTACCCACCTTTCTCTCCCCCTCTAGGTTTCTCACTTATCTAATTGTCCACCCTCTAGTTCTCTCCCTCCCTTTCCACCTTTCTCTCCCTTCTCCTTACCTCTATCTATTTATGATCTCTCTCCCTCTCTCCTCTCTCTCTCTCTCCAAAACTTTCTATCTCCTCATTCTCTAGGTCTCAGAGTCCCTCCATGTCTACCTCTTTATCCATCTCCTCTTACTCATCTCTTTGTTCTTATATCTCTTCTATTCTCCCTCCCTCCCCTCTTCAGGTCTCTACCTTCCTTTCTTACTCTCTCCCTCTCTATCTCCCTCTCCCACTCTATCATCTTCTCTCTTCCTCTCTTATTCTCTATCTTCATTGTTTAGGTCATTACTTCTCCATCCCACCCTATCTCCCCTCTCTATGTTTCTCCCTCCCTTCCTCTCCACCTATCTACCTCTGCATATAGGTCTCATTACCCACCTCTCTTTATCCCCCTCTATCTATCTCACTCCTCTCTAGCCATCTAGGTCTCTCACCTATCTACATACCCCCTCTATAGTTCTCTATGTCCCTCTCTACCTCTCTCTCCCTCCTTAACCCTATCCCTTTATGAACTCCCTCCTTTTCTCTTCCTCCCCTAACCTCTTTATCTCCTCCTTCCATAGGTCTCTCACTCCCTCCATGTCTACCTCTCCATCCATACCCTCTTACTCCTCTCTTTGTTCTTCTATCTCTTCTCTTCTCCCTCCCTCCCTTCTCTAGGCCTCTCCCTTCATTTCTTCCCCTCTCCCTCTCTACCTCCCCATCCATACATACATACCCCCATATATATCTCACTCCCCCACTTTTTTATTCTCTCTCTCTACATTCTAGGTCATCAACTCTCTCTCACCTCTCTAGGTTTACCACTTCCTTCTTCTCCGCCTATCTACCTCTGCATCATGTCTCATTAATCACCTCTCTGTCCCCTCCTCTATCTATCTCATTCCTCTCTCTTGTCATCTAGGTCTCTCATCTCTCTTTCCCAATATAGTTCTCTCACCTATCTATTTGTCCCCTCTCTAGTTATCTCCCTCTCTCTTCCCCTATATCTCCCTCCCCCTTTACCCCTATTTATTTTTGAACTCTCTCCTCCTCTTCTCGCTTTCCCCCCACCTCTGCATCATCTCCTTCCCTAGGTCTTGTAGTCCCTCCATGTCTACCTCTCCCTCAATCCCCTCATACTCTTTTCTCTCTTTATTCTTTCATCTCTCCTCTTATCCCTCCCTCCCATTTATAGGCATCTCCATTATTTTCTTCCCCACTCCCTCCTTATCCCCATCTCTCTCTCCCTTATCTACTAATTCTTATCTCTCTTTACCATCTACATCATCATCTTTCCATCACACCCTTTCTAACCCTCTCTAGGTTTCTCCCTCATTCCCTCTCCACCTCTCTACATATCCATCCATATCTCATTACAAACCTCTCTCTATCCCCCTCCATCGATCTCACCCCTCTCTCTCTCTCTCTCTCTCACCCTATCTAGATCTCTCATGCCTCTCTCCCCCTCTAGGTATCTTATATCTCTATATAACCCATCTGGGTATGTGCAGGAGCATGGTGGGCCATATAACCCCTTAGGAAACCATTACTATCTATCTTAGGAACCATATGACCTCTTAGGACAACATATGGTGTCGTTACAAGTCATATGGTGTCCTAAGGGGTCGTATGGTGTCACTATGGGTCATATGGTGTCCTAAGGGGTCATATGGTGTTTTATGACCCCTTAAGATACCATATGATCTCTTAGAACACCATACGAGCCCTAATGACACCATATGGTGTCGTAAGGGTTCATTTGGTGTTTTATGACCCCTAATGACATCATATGACCCGTTAGGACATCATATGACCTGTTAGGACACCATATGACCCCTAGTGACACCATATGACCCCTAACAACACCATATAGTGTCCTAAGGGGTAATATGGTATTCTATGACCTCTTATGACACTATATGCCCCATAACGACACCATATGGTGTCATTAGGGGTCATATGGTGCCTAAGAGGTCACATGGTGTCGTTAGGGGTCATATGATGTCCTAAGGGGCCATATGGTGCCCAAATGGGTCATAGAATACCATATGACCCCTTAAGACACCATATGATCCCTAACAACACCATATGACCCCTTAGGACACCATATGACCGCTAACAACACCATATTGTGTCTTGAGGGGTCATATGGTGTTACAAGTGGTCATGTCATGTACTATGATGTTAAAAGGGGTCATATGGTGTCCTAGGGGGTCATAGAACACCATATGACCCCTCAAGACACCATATGACCTCTTAAGGGGTCATATGGTGTCGTTAGGGGTCATATGGTATTCTATGACCCATTAGGATTCCATATGATCCCTTAGGACACCTTATGACACCATATGGTGTCGTTAGGGGTCATATGGTGTCCTAAGGGGTCATATGGTGTCATAAGGGATCATATGGTGTTCTATGACCCCTTAGGACACCATATAGTGTTCTTAGAGGTCATATAGTGTCCTAAGGGGCTAGATAATGTCCTAAGGGGTCATATAACATCACATAACCCCTTAGGACACCTTATGATCCCTTAGGACACTATATGACCCTTAACAACACCATATGGTGTTGATAGGGGTCATATGGTGTCCTAGTGGGTCATACAATACCATATGACCCCTTACGACACCATATGCCCCTAACGAAACCATATGACATGCGCTAAGGGGTCATATGGTTTCTTAAGGGGTCATAGAACACCATATGACCCCTAAGGGCACCATATGACCCCTAAAGAAACCATATGACCCCTTAGGACACCATATGGTGTCGTTAGGGGTCATATGGTGTCCTAAGGGGTCATTGGACACCATATGACCCCTTAGTACACAATATGACCCCTAATGACACCATATGACCCCTAACAACACCATATGACCCCTTAGGAAACCATATGGTGGTCTTAGGGAACATATGGTGTCCTAAGGGGTCATAGAACACCATATGACCCCTTATGACACCATATGACCCCTTAAGACACCATATGACCACTAACGACACCATATGGTGTCGTTAGGGGTCATATGTTGTCCAAGGGGTCATATGGCATCCTAATGGGTCATAGAATACCACATGACTGCTTAGGACACCATATGACCCCTAATGACACCATATGACCCCTTAGGACACCATATGACCCCTAACGAAACCATATGGTGTCCTAAAGGGTCATATGGTGTCCTGAGGGGTCATATGGTGTTCTATCACGCCCTAGGGCACTATATAACCCATTTTAACATCCTAGTACATGACATGACCACTTGTGACACCATATGACCCCTCAAGACACAATATGGTGTTTTCAGGGGTCATATGGTGTCCTAAGGGGTCATATGGTGTTGTTAGGAATCATATGGTGTCCTAAGGGGTCATATTATATTCTATTACCCATTAGGATACCATATGATCCCTTATGACACCATATGACCTCAAACGACACCATATGGTATCATTAGGGGTCATATGGTGTCCTAAGGGGTCATATGGTGTCGTTAGGGGTCATATGGTGTTCTATGACCCCTTAGGACACCATATGGTGTCGTGAGGGATCATATGAATTCGTATAGGGTCATATAGTATCCTAAGGGGACATAGAACACCATATGATCCCTTAGGACACCATATGGTGTTTTTAGGGGTCATATAGTGTCTCGAGGGCTCATATAGTGTCCCAAGGGGTCATAGAACACCATATGATGTCATTAGGGGTCATATGGTATCCTAATGGGTCATAGAACATCATATGACCCTTTAGAACACCATATATTATTGTTAGGGATTAGAACATCATATGACCCTTTAGGACACCATATGACCCCTTAGGAAACCATATGACTCCTTTGGACACCATATGGTGTTGTTAGGGGCCATATGGTGTTCTAAGGGGTCATAAAACACCATATGACTCTCTCATATATATTCCTTACTCTCTTATTGTCTCTCTCCATTCTCAAAGTCACCATCTCTCTCTCTATTCTTAAGGGGTCATATGGTGTCATATGACCCCTTAGGACACCATATGGTGTCATTATGGGTCATATGGTGTCATAAGCGGTCATTAGGTGTCTTATGACCTCTTAGGACACCATATGACCCCTTAGGTGTCATTAGGGGTCATATGGTGTCCTATTACCCCTTAAAACACCATATGGTGTCATTATGGGTCTTATGGTGTGCTAAGGGGTCGTATGGTGTTATATGACCCATTAGGACACCATATGACCCCTTAGGACACCATATGGTATCACTATAGGTTGTAGTGTGTGCTAAGGGGTCATATGGTGTCATATAACCCCCTAAGGGGTTGTTAGGGGTCATATTGTGTCCTATGACCCCTTAGGACACCATATGACCCCTTACGACACAATATGGTGTTGTTATGCATCGTATTGTGTCCTAAGGGGTCATATGGTGCCCTATGACCCCATAGGACACCATATGACCCCTTAGGTGTCATTAGGGATCATATTGTGTAATAATGAGTCATATGGTATCCTATGACCCCTTAGGACACCATATGGTGTCGTTATGGGTTGTATGGTGTCCTAAGGGGTCATATGGTGTCCTATGATCCCTTTGGACACCATGTGACCCCTTAGGACACCATATAGTGTCGTTCTGGGTTATATGGTGTCTTAAGGGGTCATGTAGTGTTCTATGACCCCTTAGGACACCATATAACCCCTTATGTGTCGTTAAGGTTAATATTGTGTCCTAAGGGGTTATATGGTGTTCTATGACCCCTTAGGACACCATATGACCCCTTAGGTGTCGATAGGGGTCATATTGTGTTCTAAAGGGTCATATGGTGTGTTATGACCCCTTAGGATACCATATGACCCCTTAGCACACCATATAGTATCAATATGGGTCATATGGTGTCCTCGGGGGTCATCTGGTGTCTTGTGACCCCTTAGGACACCATATGGTGTTGTTATGGGCTGTATGGTGTCCTAAGGGGTCATGTGGTGTCCTATGACACCTTAGGACACCATGTGGTATCATTATGGGTTGTATGGTGTACTAAGAGGTCATATGGTGTCCTATGACCCCTTAGGACATCATATGACCCCTTAGATGTTGTTAAGGGTCATATTATGTCCTAAGGGGTCATATGGTGTCATATGACCCCTTAGGACACCATATGACCCATTAGGTGTCATTAGGGGTCATATTGTATCCTAAGGGGTCATATGGTGTCCTATGACCATTTAGGACACCATATGACCCCTGAGGACACCATATGACCCATTAGGTGTCATTAGGGGTCATATGGTGTCCTATGACCATTTAGGACACCATATGACCCCTAAGGACATCATATGGTATCATTATGGGTTGTATTGTGTCCTAAGGTGTCATATGGTGTGCCCTTAGGGCACCATATGACTCCTTAGGTGTTGTCAGGGGGTCCTAAGGGGTCATATGGTGTCTCATGACCCCTTAGGACACCACTTGGTGTTGTTGTGGGTCATATGTTAAGGAGAAGAGGGAGAGAGATAGAGAGGGAGAGAGAGAACTATAGAGGGGACATATAGATAGGCAAGAGACCTATATTTTGAGAGAGGAGTAAGAAACATAGAGGGGGATAAAGAGAGGTGGGTAGATAGGTGGAGAGGAAGGGAGGGAGAAACCTAGAGAGGGGAGAGAGGGTGGATTGGAGAGTTAATGAACTAGACAATGAAGAGAGAGAATAAGAGAGGAAGAGAGATAATGAGAGAGTGGGGGAAGGATATATAAAGGGAGAGGGGAAGAAAGGAAGGGAGAGAGAAGAGAAGAGATATAAGAACAAAGAGATGAGTAAGAGGGGATGAATGGAGAGGTAGAAATTGAGGGAGAGAGAGACCTAGAGAATGAGGAGATGGATCTAGGTTTGGAGAGAGAGAAGAGAGGGAGAGTGTTCATAAATAGATAGGGGCAAGGGAAAGGGAGAGAAAGGTGGAGAGGGAGGGAGATAACTAGAGGGTGGACAATTAGATAAGTGAGAAACCTAGAGGGGGGGAGAGAGGTGGGTAATAACATAGGGAGGGAGAGGTAGTGAGGTGAATAGGGAGGGAAGGAGAGCCCTAGGTATGGGGAGAGAGAGGATAGAAGGGATCGGTAGTGAACAAGAGAAACTAGTGGGAGGGGAGAGAAATAATAAGAGAGTGAGAGAGAAGAGTGAGGAAGGGAGTCAAGGATATAAATTAGGGTACAAGGAAGGGATGAAAGGTAGAGAGGGTGGGATATACCTAGAGAGGGGAGAGAGAAGTGAGAGAGAAAAGAGACAGAGAGAGATAGGTGTAGAGTTTAGGGAAGATAAAGATAGTGAGATACAGATCTAAAGAATGCTAATAGGAGAATGTTGATTACTTAAATTTGACTAAGTATGAAAGTCAATATGATCCTCTAAAAACAAGAATCTACATTATAACTCCTCTAGAGTTGAAACCACTCTCAAAAATCCTACCAATATATACATTAATTATAACTTAAAGTGACTTAGACTTAAATATTATATTTCATGTATATATTCTCCTCTCATGATGGGTATAAGTTGTGCACAAGTTGAAAAATTCGCATCACAAAACCTTAAAATTGGACAATGCGAGACATTTGGTGCGGGCCAAATTTGGTGCTCGCCAAATGAAAAAAGTTGACTTTTCTCATTTGGCGCGCGCCAAATGGGAAAAGTCATTTTTTTTCATTTGGCGAGCGCCAAATAGGGCAAGCGCCATATTTGGCGCTCGCCAAATGCTCTGCATTGGGAATTACCAACCCTTTGGGTTGGACGACCATTTCAGGCCCGAGACGTGTTTTTAATGGAGGATTAGAAAATTTTCACATATTTTTGGTCGTGCTCTCTATCAGGTTTGGACGTATTTCAATAAAACTAAAAAAAATACCATAGAGACCTTGATATATCTCTTAACTATCCAAGCATGTAATTCTTTTCACATTTTGATTTCGTTAAGGCTTTCATCTATAATTTCTTTTGTTAGTGTGTTCATTTTTGGTCAAAAACCAACATGCACTATTTTGGGTATAGTTTTTTACACGTTCATCAAATACTGAAGAAACTTACATTTTTAGAAACTAGACTCCATTCTACACAATTTTGAAAAAAAAGTTTTGATTTTTGATTAGTTATCAATGATTTTTGGGGGGAGCACGCTCAAATTTCTGTTTTTCAGGATGTGTCCACTTCAAAAATTAGTAAAAAATCATATACTCATTAAAAAAATTATCTGAAAAATATGGCATAAACTAGAAGGTGTTAGCTAATTTCTCACTGGAGCGATTTTAAAAATTCAAAAAAAAAGTTAACATTTTAGGGGGGCCACAACAAACGCTATGTTATGTTTTTTGCATAAAAACAGGACCACTTTTTGTGGCCCCCCTTTTTGAAGCCCTTAATCTCCACCAATTTTTTTTAAAAATAGTAGTTTAGAAAGTACACTCGAAGCACTTTGACTCTTGTTCTTGTTGCATCTTCAAATTTGGAGTCTAACTATCTTCAATTTATCGTTGAAGTTCAAACTTTGTTGATTTCACAAAAAAGTAGATCTTAAGACCCCCTTTTGGTACCACAACTTGGTGCACATACCCTTATATTATATATTATAATATAATACAATATTGTATTATATATAATATAATATAATATTGTATTATATTATATATTATAATATATATAATATAATACAATACGTATTATATAATACAATATTATATTATATTATATATAATATAATATATAATATAATATTATATAATATAATATTATATTATATTATATTATATAATATATTATAATATATATAATATAATACAATACGTATTATATAATATAATAATATATTATATAATATATAATATAATAATATATTATATAATATATAATATTATATATTATTATATAATATTATATATTATTATATAATATAATATATTATTATATTATATATGTTATTTAAAAATGATTTAAGTATAGAAATCGGATATCCGATTTTCTGAGACTTTTATATTTCGACAGTGACAGTGCTGTGAGTCATTTTTAACTCACGGGTCGCGCGAATTCATCAAAATCCGATATCCGCTCCATCCAATATCCGGTGTTTTGACCAAAAATGGCAAAAAAATAGATTTAGAGGTAAGAATTTTATCGTTTTGAATCATTTTCATTCATTTTTTGTATTTTTTGTTAATGTTTATTTGATTTTTCATTGAAAATATGGTTTTTTTCATTTTTAAATCAAATACGTAATTGTTTAAATTTGTTAACTAAATTTAATTGTTTATATTCAATTAGGTTAAAAACGGGGGATAACAATGAAAACACTGACCAACCACAACCACAACTGCAACAACCAAACCCTCATTTGCCAAACCCCCCCTCAATTCAAAATTTGATTGCACAAAATTTGAATGAATTGAGGGGGATTGCAGAAGTATATCGTAGGATCCCTCGTCTACACCCATTGTTTGATCCTCTCACGTCGATCATAAAAAGTATGGAAACCATGACTGAGGAGCACGATGCCACCCTTTTGTGGTGAGATTCTGTGAAGGAAAAATATGCAGATGGCTCGTCGTATAAGGATATCAAGGATCTTGAGATATCCAAAGTTGAAATCGCCTCATTGTTTGTCAATCCCCATACTGGTCAGCCCGTAGATCCCAAAAAAACAAAACTTTCTATCAAATTGTGCACAAATGATGGGATTGTGAAATTTTTTTGGGATCGTTGGTAGATGGTTTTCGACAAACCACCCGACAACAATCTTGATATCCCCTTCTATTTCATAAAAAAATTGTATGCTGAGTTTGTTTTACGCAAACATGTGAACTACTTTGACATCCAACCTTTCTAGGGTGTAGGTTTAGGTATGCCCCAAAATAGACCTGGGGCAGTCAGAGTATTCCAGGGCCCATATGTCCCCCCTCCTCCTGTTGATCCCCCACCTGCAATTCAGCATCCTGATATCATTTGTGAGGTGGCTTCACGGACCATATCGGCTATTCACTCTTTAAGTAGCCTTTTGGTTTCTCAGGCTGCGTCAGTAGCCCAGCCTACTCTTGATGGTAGCGGTGCATCCGGTGCCGGTGACATGTCATCCTTGGCTCCACACATATGTGTGCCCCATAGTTGTGTCATGTGTGGGCACGTATGCTTTGGTCCAGTTGGATAGCCCGTTGATCCTCCCGTGGGCAGTGCAGATTATGAGGTGCATGAGATGCATGATGCACCAGATGTTATTACATAGACTGGAGGATACCCTGGGGAGTCCTCACATGCTAGAGTCGAGGAGGCACCGTCATCATACATTGATGATGTATTGGTAAGATTTGTGTTTTCACAGTTCATGTTATATTTTAATTAAATATTTATAAATTAGATAATATTAAGTACTAATTTTTATTTGCATGGTCTATTTAACAGTTGATGACTGAGGATGAGTTGTGACAGATACAGGAGGGCACCTTGTCGGCCATTTCATTTGGCCTTGATAGCTTGACGGTACATATATTATTGCACCTAGTCGTTTGTATTTTATTGTACATACATGCTCATCATTTATATTTGTATTAATTAGATTATGTAGTAACTTGCATGTATATCTTATTTTACTCTTGTAAGGCACCAGTAGCACAAGTGCGGTGCAGTGTGATTTAGGATCTGGTAGTGCAATTGGAGACAAGGGAAAGGTAATTGAATGCAAATATGATTGAATGAATAGTTTAAATAACTTATAGTGATTATACATGTCTAGACATAGATTGATAGTTTCATATACTTGTTGTGTGTATATATACAGAGATCTCTTGGCTTCACATCCTTGATGACTACACCCAATATACCTGAAGAAGAAGAAGAGATGCGTCGAGTAGATGTGTGTTTATTTTATTATTTGATTAGTAGATATAATTTGTTATTATCAGTGACAATTATATGCTAACTTGTATCAATGTCATGTTTCTGAACATATGTAGGTTGTGTATCAAAATATTCAAAACATACCTCCTCTACCAAAGACATACATCAAGAGTCCTGCAAAGCTGAAGAGAAAATGTGGAGATTAGGTAAACATGAATAGTTCAATTATAGTTCATTTTTATGTTAACTTCTTGAATGTGAATTATAAAATATAACTAATATTAATCGTGGTTTGTTTTTCTTGTGCAGGATCCTTCAGAGCCAAGCAGTGTAGCGAAGAGGATTGATTTTGATGATCCATCAGCATCTTAGGATGTTATAGATAGTTTTGGGATGCTTACATGTCTAGTTGGCATGTATATTTTGTATATGGACATACATTCACGTATTTAGACATACATTTTGTTTCAGTTGGCATTTATGCCATATTTGTGTATGGACATACATTTGTAATCATTCGATATTTTTATATATAGAGAAGCTGATATTTGATCATATAAATTGTTGCTCATCTGTGCGTGGTGTTATCATGTAAATCTTTAATCTTCATTCCAATAATTAACAATGGCTAATAATGGCTATTTAATGAACAATACAATTCATTTCATTTCATCATAACTATTGTTTTTATAATGAACAATATAATTCATTTAATGAACAATACAATAAAATTCATTTCATTTCATCATAACTGTTGTTTTTATAATGAACAATATAATTCATTTAATGAACAATACAATACAATTCATTTAATGGACAATATAATTTATGAACAATACAATTCATTTAATCAACAATACAATACAATTCATTCAGTGAACAATACAATGAATGAACAATATAATTCATTTAATGAACAATACAATACAATTTATTTAATGAACAATACTTGATACAATTCATTATTACCCTATGCATGGTCCTATTTTGTCCCCCACCTCGGTCGAACGCTTGAGGTTTTATTAGGGCAGCAATTTTTCGATTGGCGAAAAAATCGTCAGTCTCACTCAATGGAATGTTGTCGCGTGGCCGATTTCTTGTTCTTCTCATCACGATGATGAACCGTCAGCTTCGACATGTCTAGTTAGGCATTATTACTCTACGCATGCTCCTATTTTCCCCCCCCACTTGATCCGACGCTTGGGGTCATACCCTACCGGCGTCGTCCCTTGAGCGCCCTAAGTGCTCAAAATTGTCAAACTTTGACGGGCCCTAACTCGAAATCTGTGGCACCTACGGACGATCCGTTTTAACCTATGGGGCCATGAGAGGGGTCCCTTCTCGGTTTTTGTTTCCCTATAGTTTTATTGGGGCGGTAATTTTTCGATTGGCGAAAAAATCGTCAGTCTCACTCAATTGAATGTTGTCGCGTGGCCGATTTCTCGTTCTTCTCGTCGCAATGACGAACCATCAGCTCCGACATGTCTAGTCAGGCATTATTACCCTATGCATGCTCCTATTTTGCGCCCCCACTTGATCTGACAGTCGGGGTCATACCCTACCGGCGTCGTCCCTTGAGCGCCCTGAGTGCTCAAAATTGTCAAACTTTGACGAGCCCTAACTCAAAATCTGTGGCACCTGCGAATGATCCGTTTGAACCTACGAGGCCATGAGAGGGGTCCCTACAAAAGCATATCTCAGTTTTTCAAGTTACCCTATGGTTTTATTAGGGCAGCAATTTTTCGGTTGGCAAAAAAATCGTCAATCTCACTCAATGGAATGTTGTCGCATGGCCGATTTCTCGTTCTGCTCATCGCGATGATGAACCGTCGGCTCCAACATGTCCAGTTAGGCATTATTAACCTACACATGCTCCTATTTTGTCCCCCCACTCGATCCAACGCTCGAGGTCATACCCTATTGGTGTTGTCCCTTGAGCGCCCTAAGTGCTCAAAATTGTCAAACTTTGACGGGCCCTAACTCGGAATCCATGGCACCTGCGAATGATTCCAAGAAATTTTTGGGATGCGGTGTGTAGTGTGCGGTCTCAGTTTCTGATTCCAATAAATGTTTGGGATGCGGTGTGTGGTCTCGGTTGCCGATTCTTAATTTCAAAACGTCCTTTACATTGGGTGACACTCTAGAATTAGAGTGCCAAAATTGTTGAATCTCTTCCTTCACATTGTCAGTCAACTTTCTATCAACACGTGGAAGCCTCCCACCAAATGCCCATGTATCTTGTTGAAGTGGATCGTCAAGTCTTTGTCTTCGTGCAAGTGCTCTATCCAAAGTTTTACGGTTTATGTTAAAATCAACACAAGTTTGTCTCATTTGACGAGCCTTCCTCAATTGATGGCTTACTAAGGAGGTTGTAATCACTCTTCGAGTGGCTCTCTTATCTCTTTCTTTGGTATTCTTTCCAATAGAATTGAGAGCGTCAAATAGATTTTTTGCAATAATAGAATTTCTCTCCATCTTCTTGTTCATACGAATCTTCAATTTGTTTAGCAATGGTCTCATCTTTATCATCTTTAGCAATTGAACAAAGAGTTGGCATTGCTCAGTCAATGTCTTATTGCTAAAATTTTGGTTGAAAAGTTGTGTAGCCCACAACCGAATGGTTCTTGTTGACCTCTTGCCTTCAAGATTCGCAATAATGTTCTCATCGATTTCAAATAACCATTTTGGGGTTCTTGAAGGTCTTGGATTCAGAATTTGTCTTTCATCCATGAGAGGGTCTTCATTTCTAAAGTAATTAGGTGTTACATATGGTTCACTTGGTTGAGCAATTCCACCTTCAACGTTAAAGTTTTCCACATTTTCACCTCCCATGTCAAAATTTTCCACATGTTGAGCATTTTCATTATCACTTTCAACATTTTCAATATTTTCAATATTTTCACTTTCAAAATCTACATTTTCATTTTCAATAACTTGTGGCACATTTTCAAATTCAATTTCCTCTTCAGTTGAAGTAACATGAGCAATATTTAACAAATCTTGTCTTCTCCTCCTATGACATTCTCTATCTCTTTCTCTATACACTTCAATTTGGTCATTTGAAAGTTTTCTTTTGCGTTTAGACTTCCGACGACTACTACTCCCCATTTCCCTCCACACATGCTCCTTCGTGATTGACAATGTAATTTTTCACTTTAAGAATGTCCCAAAAGCACAAATTTATCTCTAGTTGTCTGAAAACCCACGATCCTCGACAAAAAATAGAATATATGCAGACTGTGGACCGTTGGAATCTATAGAATGGCCCACAAACCCTTTTTTTCTCGGTTTTTTGTACAAAAATTGGATATCGGATATCAGATTTTATCCGATATCCGATTTTAATACAAAAAATTGTGGTCCCCCAAAAAATTCCCTTTGCCGCCATTTATTTAGTAATCTGCCACATTGCACAAATCCGATATCCGATTAAATCGGATATCGGATTTTAATAGTCATATTTTAGAGAGAGAGAGAGAGAGAGAGAGAGAGAGAGAGAGAGAGAGAGACCCCTAACGACACAATTTGGTGTCTTAAGGGGTCCTATGGTGTCGTTAGGGGTCATATGGTGTCTTGGGACACCATAGGACCCCTTAAGACACCAAAGTATGTCATTAGGGGTCATATGGTGTCTTAAGAGGTCATATGGTGTCCCATGAACCCTTATGACCTCTTAGGACACCATATGACCCCTAATGACACCATATTGGGTCGCTTTGGGTCATATTGTGTCCTAAGCGGTCACATTGTGTCCTAAGGGGTCCTATAGTGTCCCAAGACACCATATGACCTCTATGGACACCATACGACCCCTAATGACACCATAGGACTCCTTAAGACACCAAATCATGTCGTTAGGGGTCATATTGTGTCCTAAGACCCCGTAAGACACAATATGACCCCTAACGACATGATTTAGTGTCTTAAGGGGTCCTATGGTGTCATTAGGGGTCATACGGTGTCTTGGGACACCATAGGACCCCTTATGACACTGTTTACGGTGAAAATGGATAACAATAATAACGATATTGAAAGACTAAATGGATTCAACCACAAAACCCTAGCCTAACAACAACAAAGATCCACCATAACATATGAAGATTACCTAAGACAATGCAAATCAAATGAAATCACAAAGATTATACCATCACATGTCCAATAGGGTTTGGATCTCCATTCTTCCTATCTCCATTGATCTTGCTTGATATATTTGCTCTCAGATTTTGTGTGCACAAGAGCTCAACAAAGAACAGAATGTGGTTGCAAGTAGGATCGTATATGCCAAGTAGTCAATTGATCAAGTAGTTAGGATGATTCATTAGGGTTTGATAATGAAGGAAGCATCTCCTTATATAGAAGACACTATATGAAATGGAGGGATAAGATTGAGAGGTGTAAAAGGAGGTCGGCTATGATTAGAGGGTAGGTAGAGAAAATAATAAAATAATGAAAAGGGTAGGTAGTGTATGAATTAAGAGATGAATGGCATGTGTCATGGGTAGAAAAGGTTAATGAATTAATTAAATAAATAAAGATTTATTTAATTAATAGTAGAAATGGGATCAATTAAATAAATAAGATATTTATTTAATTTAGGAAAATGAATAATTTAAATAAATAAATGTATTTATTTAAATGAGAAATAAGGCTAGAAGAGGATAAATGAATTAATTAAATAAATAAAGATTTATTTAATTAATAGAAGAATTAAGCTTAGATAATTAAATAAATAAAATATTTATTTAATTAGACTAGACAATTTTGGGTGTCTACATTTTGCCCCTCTTTGAGACAATGCGGCTTGTCGCGTTATTTCAAAGAAGATAAGATGAACTGATACAAAGTTGCCCCAAGATGAGAATGATATGCCCCCTCGAGAGATTGGATGAAAAAAATGTTTGAAAAGATTGCAGACAATCTCTCGATAGGAAAGACAGGATAGAATGGACTGGCCGGATAAAGTGACAGAGTCACAGGATAATGAAGACTGACTCGAGAGACGAGGGCTAGAGCTAGGGTAGTCTATAAGATAGACCAGGAGGGAAAATACATCCTCATTGTCATCCACACATCCACGAGAGCAGAGTGCAGAGCGAAATAGAGCAACAGTAGTCAGCAGCGATGGCTTTGATTCACAGATTCGATCGCGTTCGCCAATATCAGAGGCCAACAGAGGCAGGAGAGCTGGTAAGTACCACAAAACCTACTCGTACTTTGATGCATTTATTGTTGTCATTAATGCATGTTAGATAGGGTAATAAATGCGCTCTAGGATAGGGTCCAAAAAATGTCAAAAACGTCCAGGCGTGTCTGCGTTGGTGCCAGGCGCGTCTATGCTCGCTAGGCCCGTCTGTGTTTGTGCCAGGCGTGTCTGTGCGGGAAAAGGCGTCTGTGCAGAATGCGGTTGCGTCTGCGCTATGCAGACGCGTCTGTGCTAGGCAGACACGTTTGTATCTTCCAGGTGCGTCTATGCAAAGCATAGGCACGTCTGTGTATTTCAGGCGCGTCTGTGTAAAACAGGCGCGTTTATGCAGTCTCTAAGCACGTTTTTGTCATGAAGGCGCGTTTATGTCCAAAAATGTGAATTTGTGTCTTCTAAGTCAAATCGACAGTTCTATGATGAACATACGCTATCGATTGGATAAGCTGCTGAGAGGATACACTCAAGCAGGTCCTCTAGGGAAGACTAGGATAGAAAATAGGGCTAGGATTGGCAATTCTATGATAGAACATACATTGCCAATTAGGAAACTTCTCAAGAGGATTCACTCAAGCAGAGGCCCTAGGATAGGATAGATCAAGGCACTTTGTGATGAACAGTGAGTACCAAGATATAGTACTTTGTGATGAACAGGGAGTACTAAAATATGAGCAGCATTTTGTGATGAACAGTGAGTGCAAATGTGAGCAACACTTTGTGATGAATAGGGAGTGCAAAACACATAGTACTTTGTGATGAACAAGGAGTACCACTAGGATAGAAGCAACACTTTGTGATGAACAGTGAGTGTCACTAGGATAGAAGCAACACTTTGTGATGAACAGTGAGTGTCACTAGGATAGAGTACCATATGCACTTAGATAAAAAGTAGCATTTTGTGATGAATAGTGAATGCCACTATGACTGACATGATTGATTTGCCTGACTGCAGGAGTATTTGCCTATGCTGGAGTCACGGGAGAGATTCCCATCGACTCAGAGGTTGTGACCTGAGTTGACATTTGGGGACAGAGCTGCGATTGTGGCTATGGGATTGAGACATATTCTATATGTGCCTGAGTTTCGAATGAACATGGGATTGTTGACTACGCTAGCGGAGAGGTGGCACTCCGAGACTTGCACATTTCATTTGCCGATGGGGGAGATGATAGTCACCCTGGAGGATGTATACCGGATTCTGAGGATACCGATCGATGAGGAGCTGATACCCTACGATCGAGAGGGAGACAGGGATGCCCTGAGATGAGTGTTCCGGGATCCAGGACTGGAGATGAGGGCAGGGCATGTGGCATGGGATACCATGACACAGACAGGATTGGCACTACCGGTAGTGGTAGGAGGAGCAATCAGTGGGTTCTTGTGTCTGGATAGAGTGACACGAGGGTTGGCTGTGGGCTGGGGGAGCACATTGGAGACACTAGTGACACAACACACCATATATGCCTGGGGACCGTGCATGCTGGCACACCTATATTATGAGCTTCATCAGTTTGTGTACCATGGATCAGTGGGATTGGGCTGCGAGGTCACATTGTTATAGGTGTGGGCCTATGAGCATCTACCGGTGACACGACCTATACATTTCAGGGGCAGAGGTCATGGACGCAGTTTCGTGCATTTGTATGATATGATCACCTCGTAGCCACAGATTGGCAGGTTGGAGTACTGGCGGTGGGCTATAGATGATATTGATATAGTTATATGGAGGCTGTACCTAGGATGCAAGCAGTGGGAGGATGATGCAGTAGAGCTACCCTACACCTTCCGAAGTAGGTCTCTGATTGGGTGGATGCCCTATGTACTGGAGAGGCAGCTAGTTGACAGGGTGGGCAGACAGTTTGGCAGGATCCAGTGGATGCCACGGGGTTCAGGCATGTATGCGCGGATGGTCAGGGATCAGGCGCAGTTTGGGCCGCTATTATCATATGATCAGGCTGTTACACAGCTAGTGGAGATGATGCCCCTACCTTGGGATATATGGCTAGAGATCGAGGATGCCAACATGGATGCAGAGTACACATCGTATTGGGTCGAGCATCCATTCCCACGCCTGAAAGATCCAGAAGAGCCACTAGATGGAGATGGTGGTGGGGATGGTGATAATGATGGAGATGATGGGGGGAGAGGCCGATGGAGGAGGCGGGGTGCAGTTGGAGAGAGGAGGGTGGCGTAGCAGAGGGAGGGTGGAGAGGACAGACAAGTTCGGATTGTGAGGGGTCGCGGTGGATTACCGCTACAGGTGCCAGCAGCACAGGGTCCCAGACAGGTGCAGGGATAGGGACAGAGGTAGGGACAGGTATAGGTACAGGTACAGCCACCAGTACAGGCACAGGCATAGGGGTAAGCACCCATACAGGGGGAGCCATAGGCAGAGGCACAAGGGGCAGAGGCGGAGGAGGATGAGCTATTTAAGCTAAAAGAGATCTGCCAGGGATAGGCAGATGAGATCCAGGACCTGGAGAGGGAGAGGGATAGACTCAGGAGGCAGCTTAGAGATACTGAGCGGGAGAGGGACTAGGCCATTCAGTGCTACACAGAGGCTGAGACAGCACTGAGGGCTGGGAGGCAGGCGGCAGAGGACACAGGAGCTGGATATGCTTATGTCCTGCGAGCAGGGGAGGAGATTGCCTACTGCGGGATCTCTATTATGGTGTAGTGCCAGCTGATCAGTGGGCGAGGAGCTTCCGCAGACCATCACAGACAGTGACAGCTACAGGAGGGAGCTAGAGGAGATAGGCGTCCAGCGGTGGGGTTATGGGTCCTCCACCACCACCAGATAGAGGGGACAAGAGGGATGATCCTCGGGCGGGTCCTTCAAGGGCTCAGATTCCGTCGAGGCCAGGCGGCTCCGAGGGAGGGAGTTCATCATAGCTGTAGAGGGCTCCCTATGTATCAGTATTGTACCATTTTGTATGATGATGTAGACACCTGCGGGTGATTGTAGCCATATGATTTTGACATCATTGTATCATGAAACTTTTGATTTATATATATGAGATGATTCTTCTTTGCAGTAGCTATATGCATGCGTACCTATGTGATGCTTCTATGTGTTTCTATGATGTATGTTTCTATGTGATGCTTATGATATGGATGCAAATATGTACATAATGAAATGCAATATTTTTGTTCTTTTATGTTTTTAATATGTCATGCATATGTGAATGTATGAAATGAAAATGAATATGATAATGCAAATGATTATTTACATGATGAAATGCAAATGCGATATCTATATGTATGTATGAAATGCTAACATGTGATAATGCAGGTGCAACTACATGAAATGCAAATGTTTTTGGTGTGTCATTATACTCAGTCATGTGATAGCAGGCTATACGGACTCAAGAAGGATGATGGAGGTCAAACAAGAAAGGGGATGGAAGATAGAAGATATGAAAATGAAAAGAGCTTCTTGTGTGTTATCATCATTGAGCTTTATTATGGCAAGTAGGTTATGACAATCGAGGCATATGTTTGACCCAGAAAGTCATTGTACCTATTTGCATGGAGATAAGACAGTCACAAACAAGGAATGCCCCAGTTCAGACTAGACTCACAGTGTCCTCATATCCTTGCACAAGTCATAGCATTACTAAAAGACAATCCGTAGACAACAAAAGAACAATAGGTGATGATACCCCATCCTCGCCTTTCTAGTCAAAGACATCCTGGAGATAGAATCTCTAGTCAGAGACATCCTGAAAAAGCTAAAAGACATGTCACCAAAAGATAAAATCAAAAGAAAACCAAGACTCGACACCAACATCCACTGTAGTCCTCAAGTTTAGTGTCTCTTTTCACTTGTATAAGTCTTATTTGATTGTGGTCACAATGTTTACTTTCACAAAAAGGATAGATAGCACGGAACCATATGTTGTCTGAGTCTGTTGAAAGATTTGATTTTGTTGAAGCCCATTGTTGTTGTTGTGTCTCATTTGAAACTAACTGAATCCATGAAACTGATACTTTATTGCGGATCTGTGATGCAAATGTTGCTTTATTGCGGATTGTGCGTGGATAGACTGAAGGAAGCTGGAAGAAACTGTACTCCTCGAAACATTTGATGTTCTCAGTTCCACACCCATCACTAGACGTAGGATTTGCCTTAGCCACATATAGGATCTGATTTATTATGGATGGAAAGGGTGAAAAGGGGGTTATTATGAATGGCTAACCAATCTTGGGTAGATCAATAACAAGCCATGATGGGAATGGGTAAGTTTTTAATGAATGAATAGGTTGTGAGTGTGTGCAAAGTGAAAGGATGAAAGTGAATCCTGAAGGAGGGAGGAGCAATGTCTCTACGCATGGCGCTGGTGATCCAGTTTTCACCATGGTACTTTCCCAGGGCACCACCAAAGTGGTTTTCACCGTTGGATGAAATTATTTCTCTTTACTTTTTTCGATTTTTCAATGTTTTTTTTTTTTTTTTTTGAATTAGAATACTCTGAAGAGCTATGTGTAAAACTTGCGAAGGTGCATGTTGTTGATAGGATCCTCCAAAGGTTCTCCTTCTATAGTTGAGAGCTGATATGCCCCAGATCCATATGTTGCTGTAATGATGTAAGGACCAGGCCAGTTCAGTTCGAACTTGCCCTTCTTCTCTCGGTCTTGCTGATTTTTGGGGTTTTCTCTGAAAACCAAATCACCTACCTCAAATATGCAAGGCTTGACTCTGTGATTGTAGCTGCGAATCATTTGTTTTTGATAAGCCTTGAGGTGATTAAAAGTAGTTTGTCTTCGTTCATCCAATAGTTCAAGTTCTTGTAAGCAAGAGACCCTATAGTCTTCATCACTGATAATGTTTTGCAAAGAGACTCGTAAAGAGGGTAGCTCAACCTCAATAGGCAAGATGGCTTTAGTGCCGTAGACAAGTGAATAGGGTGTAGCTCCTGTAGGTGTGCGGACACTTGTGCGGTATGCCCAAAGTGGAGGATTAAGTTGGATATGCCAATTATGACCAACATTGTCGACTGTCTTTTTTAGGATTTTAAGGATTATCTTATTAGACGCCTCAGCTTGACCGTTACCTTGGGGGTAATATGGCATGGAGAAATGATGGGAAATATGGAAGCGGTCACAAAGTTCACGAACTCCTGATTTTTGAAGGGAAGCCCGTTATCAGTGATAATGGAAACAGGAATACTGTATCGGCAAATGATATAGTTGAGGATGAACGTAGCAATCTGTTTTCCAGTGACTTGTGTAAGAGGCACGACTTCAATGCATTTTGTGAAATACTTTGTGGCAGTGATAATGAATTTATGACCATTGGAAGAAGGAGGGTGAATCTTTCCTATGAGATCGAGTCCCCACTGACAAAAGGGCCAAGGAGACGCAATTGGTTGAAGTTCTTGCACTGGCGCATGGATGAGGTCTCCATGAATTTGACATTGCTTACATTTCTTGAGAAACTAATATGAGTCTTTTTCCATATTGGGCCAGTAATATCCAATCCTGATGAGTTTCTTGGCTAAGGTAGGACCACTACCATGTGGACCACATATCCCTTCAAGTACTTCATGTAACGCAATCTGAGCTTCGTCGCTTTCTAAACATCTAAGAAGAGTGCCATCTAAACCTCGCCGATATAGGATATCAACTAAAATGATGTATCGAGAAGATTGGCGAATGAAAGTGCGACGTTGGTTATTGGATAGATCAAGAGGAAGGGTATTGTCACGAAGATATGTGAAAATGGAACCATATAACTGAGACTCAGGACCGACAACACATATCATCTCAGTAGGAGTGATTTCATATGAAGGAACCAACAGGTTATCCACCAAGAACTCATAGCGGGTCTCATTCGGAGGTAGATCGATCAGTGAAGCAATTGTAGCCATGGCATCTGTGGCTCGATTCTGCTCTCTTGGTATCTGCTCAAAGTCTATCTTTGTGAAATATTGTTTCATGTCATCCACCATTTTTTTGTAAGGCATTAATTTTTCATCCTTTGTTTGGTTTTCATCAGTTGCTTGACAGATTACAAGTTGAGAGTCCCCAAAAACACAAAGTTCCTAGATCTTCCACTGAACTACAATCCGTAATCTAGTTGTTAATGCTTCATATTCTGCTATATTATTAGTGCAAGGAAATGATAAGCGGTATGATTTTGGTATAGAATCCCCTTGAGGAGTTATAAAGAGGATGCCAGCTCCTACCCCATGCTGTGTGTATGAGCCGTCAAAGTATAGTTGCCATGGCTTTGCACATGACATTGTTAAAATGGATTCATCTGAAAATTCTGAACTTAGAGGAACATCATCGATCATGGGAGCATCTACTAACTGATCTGCGATAGCTTGTCCTTTTATTGCTTTTTTTTCCACATACTTGATATCGAATTCACTCAGGATCATTACCCATTTGGCTAGTCGCCCAGTAAGTGTTGCTTTATTGAGAAGGTATTTCAATGGATCGATCCTCGCAACCAACTTAGTCTTATGAGTTAGCATGTAATGTCGTAATTTTTACGAAGCGAAGACCATGGCGAGACATGCATGCTCAATTGGTGTGTAGTTTAGCTCATATCCCACCAATGTGCGACTGATATAGTATACTGCTTTTTCTTTGCCCTCAGCAATTTGTTGTGCTAAGAGTGCCCCTAGTGCTGTTGGAGTAGCTGATATGTATAGTAACAGAGACTGAACTGGAACTGGTGGCATCAGAACTAGCAGATTCAAAAGATAATCTTTGAGTGTCTGGAAAGCCTGTTGACAGTAATCATCCCATTTGAATTGGATGTTTTTATGTAGCAGGTGCTGAAAAGTATTACACTTATCTGCAAGTTGCACTATGAATCTTCGTATGGACTGGAGTCTCCCTTGTAAAGACCAAAGTTGACTGATATTTCTTGGTGGTTGCATCTCCAGAATGGCCTTGTTGACAGTAATCATCCCATTTGAATTGGATGTTTTTATGTAGCAGGTGCTGAAAAGTATTACACTTATCTGCAAGTTGCGCTATGAATCTTCGTATGGACTGGAGTCTCCCTTGTAAAGACCAAAGTTGACTGATATTTCTTGGTGGTTGCATCTCCAGAATGGCCTTGACTTTTGTTGGATCAGCTTTGATTCCTCTTTTTGATACAATGAATCCTAGGAGCTTCCCGGAGGTTACTCCAAAGACACATTTCTTGGGGTTTAATCTTACTTTGTATTTTTCCAACTGATCAAAGATGACTGAAAGTATGTCCAAATGTGTATTTCTATCTATTGATTTTCCCAAGAGGTCATCAACATAATCTTCCATAGTTACATGCATGAGATCGTGAAAGATAGTAGTCATGGCTCTTTGATATGTAGCGCCTGCATTTTTTAGCCCAAAGGGCATGACATTCCAACAAAAAGTTCCCCAAGGACAAGTGAATGATGTTTTGTGTTGATCTTCAGGCATGATCTTTATTTGATTAAAACCAGAGAATCCATCCATCAACGATAACATTTCATGACTTGCTGTGAGATCTACAATCAAATCTATGTTTGGTAATGGGAAGTCATCCTTAGGACAAGCTTTGTTGATGTCCTTGAAATCTATACATATTCTGATGCTGCGATCTGGTTTACTGACGGGCACTAAGTTGGAGATCCATTCAGGATAATCAATTGGGCATATGAATCCGACATCCAATAATTTCTCAAGTTCTGCTTTGACTAGTAATGCCACTTGTGGATGCATTTTTCTTAATTTATGTTTCACTGGTTTTGCCCCTGGTTTAACTATCAAATGATGCATTACCAAATCCGGATATAATCCAAGCATATCAGCGTATGA